>NW_019208915.1:0-447506 GCF_001890105.1 Penicilliopsis zonata CBS 506.65
ATTATCTTAATAGTTATTTTTAGGGGTAATAGATAGGCTTCTTTAAGCTATATCTTATTAAATAGGTTCTTAAGGTTATATTTAATTAATTTATTAATAATAAAGTTATAGTATTAAAATACTTTACTAATTATTAAGTTTTATATATATATAATATTTATTATTATCTAGCTAATATAATATTTTATTATTATTTATAATTTTATCTTTATAATCTTTATAATATATAAATATTTAATATATATATATAATCTATATAAATATATATTAATAAGGTTATATTTTTTATTAATAATTATATTATTAATAAGTTTACTTAATATTATCTTAAGTATTTTTTAATATAGCTACTTTATTAATATATTATTAATAATATTAATTATATAAATAATAATTTTACACTATAATAATTATAAAAGATATCTCTTATATAATAAATATTATAATCTTATAATAATTATATCTTTAGCCTATTTAGTATTAAGATTTTATTTTAATATTATAAATATAGTCTATTTAAATATTATATTTAATATAACTATATTTATAAAGTCTTTATAAAGGGAGGTCTTATAGTCTATATAATAAGCCTTTATTTATTTATTAAATTAATATATTACTCAATTTTTAAATATTTAAATAATTATTTAAATAATTATTTTATTAATAATATATCTTATTTAATAAAATTAAGTTATATTATTAATAAAGTATATAATTTATCTCTCTCCTTAATATCTAGTTATTATCTATATTATATTAAATAATACTTAGTTAAATAGCTTTACTTTATATATATAGAGTTAGTATAATATCTATTAATTTAATATTAATAAGTAATACTTATAATATTTAATATTTATTAATTTATGGGCTTTATTAATAATAATTATATTATTAATTTATATCTCTAGATATTAAATAGTATTATACTTAATATAATTTAGATATTAGTACTAGATCTTTATAATCTTTTTTACTATTAAAGGTTTTTTTAAATATATTATTTTTATTACTTAAGGCTTCTATTAAGCTATTATTATTATAAATACTAATATTTTATTAAATTTAAGTATATATAGAGAGTATCTCTTAATTATTATATAAATATTAATATATCCTTTATATAGTACTTCTTTCTTTTAATCTTATATAATATTATCTTTTTTAAATAAGTCTATAAATATAAGATTAGTATAAAATTAAAATAAATATATAATATTTTTAAGTAGTATACTTATTATCTTATTATTAGCTATATAAGACTTAATAATAATACTCTTAACTTTATAATAAGCACTTTTACTCTCTTTAATATATATTATAAGATTTAAAAATATAAAGAATATAAATTAATTATATTAATTATAAATATAAGTATTTATTTCTAAGTTTAAAATAAATTTATTTTATAGGGGATAGTTTCTCTTTATATTATTTAATATTATTAATATTATCTTTAAGCTTAATAAGATATTTTTAGGGTATTAATAAGCTACTATATTAATATTTTTATTTTATATTATAAGATTTAACTTTTTATACTCCTTTTTTATTTTTTTATATATTTTTATTATAGCCTTATAAAGCACTAGTTTTTTTTCTTTAATAATATTAAATTACTTTATTATTTCTATATCTAGTATTTAATTATTAAGATAAATCTATTTATTAATATAATAATATTTTTTAAATTAATATCTTCTTTTATAAATATAGTATAATAATATTTTTTTTAATAATATTATTTTTAATCTATTTTTATTATTACTTTAAGAGATTTATAGTCCTTATTATTCTTTAAAGTTAATTAATATATTTAGTATTAATACCTTTAATAAATATTTAATTATTTAGTTCTATTAAATTAAGTATATTATTATACTTATATATTTATAATAAAATAGGTTAATTTATTTAAGTAATTAATATACTATTTATTTTATATCTATAATTATATTAAGCTTAAAGTTATAATATTTAAGATAAAGTATTTTTTAATATATAAGCTATTTACTAAAGCTTTCTTTATTAATTATTTCTAGCTAGATATAATCTTATTTATAGTCTAATTATATTATTTAAGTACTATTATTAAGTATATATCTTATCTATAGCTACTTTAGTATCTCTTATAAAATCTTAATTATATTAATTAAGTTTTATAAATATTTATTAATTATTTTTATAATTTAATTATAAAGCTTAATAATTATATCTTATTTCTTTTAATATAATAGTAATTAATTATATATTTATATAGGGCTTACTCTACTATAGTGAGTTCCTCTAGTATTATTATATCTTACTAATAGGATATAGGCATTGGAGCTTATAGCTTATTTAATATATTTTTATATTTTAAATTTATATATTTTTATATAAATAAAGATTATATATATCTTAATATAGCTATATATTATAAAGGCTAATTATCCTTATCTTTTAGAATAATCTTATTAATATTAGAGGTTATATTTATAAGTAGTCTATTAAAGTAATATAATTATTTATAATATTTAATTTTATTAATAGGTTAACTTACTATCTAGTAAATTAGTATAAATAAGTTATATTAATTGAATATAATTAAGCTTATAACTTTTAGCTAAATAATATAAGGATTCTCCCTATATAAAGCTAATAATAAGATAATATTAAACTAACTAATTAGATAACTTTTAGGGATAAATATTATTTATAATATATAAGTATATAGTAGGGTTAGGCCCTAATAATATATGAATAATAAGAATATTAATAGGAAATAATCAATAAATAGTTAAGTTAATGATATAAAGAGAAACCATATATCTGACAATAGGTATCTATATATCTATTATAGTCAACATATACTAATATTTTAACACTCTTCATAATATTAATAATATATAAAGTTATTATATTTATAATTATCATCTAACTGTTTTCTTTACATCCTTAATATCATATAGTATGCAATTTTATTGATATAGTTATATTATATTAGTGATAGGGCTTAGTCTAATAGCAATATTGTCAGATTCCTGACCTAGGCGTAGAAGCCTAATTAGGCTAGGCCTCCCACTAGTATATGCTTTTTAGTGTTAAACTGCTGTAGAATGACTTAGTGTGATAGATAAAGAGATAAAGGCAAAGTAGATGGGTACCCACCCCCACCCACCCCTCTTATATTCTGAAATCCAAAATCCAGGACAATTATTCCCTGAAGACTTTTTTTTTATCTTGATCTAAGTGTTTCCTACCAAAAGAATGAAAGTCTTAACTGCCAATTTTATCACATGCGCAATAAAAGACTGCAAGGCCTCTCCAAAATCCTTTCCTCTCCACTTCCAAAATGCTGAATTAGAGCTCCAAGAGCTAGAATTTCAGCCGGATTTCTTGCGCCATATTCTGCCACGGATAGACTGGGATAGCCTCCGAGTCACCGCCAATGAAGTAAATCCCTCTTCTATTTCATGCAAGGAAACCCCAGGTAATCAATCACACTGACAAATTCCATCGATAAACAGTTAGGGTTCCCTAGCATCCCAGAGACTAAACCAGAGGGCGAAGAACTCAACAATGAAGAATTATTAAGAAATTTACACCAGTTATTACTTGAAACACAAGTGATGGAGGGAAAATTAGTATGCGATAACTGTGGGCATGAGTATATGATCAAAGAAGGCATCGCAAATTTTCTTCTCCCCAGTCATCTGGGTTCGAAATCCTAATAGTTTCCCTGCCTCCATCAAAAACCGATTGCTAATATCTATATTATAGTTTAAGTTTGTGTTGTATACAACCCAAAAAAATAATAATCACAACCTATTTTTGATAGGATCTAGTGTTTCTCCTTGGTCATTAAAACCATCACAGACAGTGTTGCCATAATCATAATGCTGCAATTCCCAAGACTCATGCAATTCATTTGTGACATTACAGTCGTAGCTTCTTTATTATACAATAAGATGATCATTTCTTTGCAACCACAGACTTTGTCTGCAACCAAGGACGAAGACATTTCCGAGTCAAGGAAACATCTGTAAGAAAATTAATTGCTACTTCAGCCAGATGACGAATGTAATTCAATCCCATCTTAAGAAAGGTCATCGAGTAAATTGTTTCCACGAGGGGTCTTTCCCCAAAGATCTTAGTTAAGAAACCCTTTGCAGCCTGTAGACCCGCAGAGGCATGGGATTCGGTCATCACTATCCCACTCTCTTTCAAACTTATAATCGTAGGTCAGTTCCTCATCTAGAAACAGAATGTCAGTTTGCCGGTTTCATTGGCATGCAGAGTTGTTAAGGTAGAAATACCTCTTTCAATATCCCGGAGAGCGTATATAACGATTCTTTTGCTGCCATCGACTTTGATGATCTTGGCAGTACAGTTGGGCGTGCAACTATGATTAATGAATCTCGCTATCCCTCCTCTCTTCGTTGCATCTATGACTGTATTTTCGTCAATCCGGAAAAGATAGCTGCTCCCAATTCCACTCTTCAAATATCTTCTTTCCCGCATATCTGCAACTTGCTGCCGCACTTTCTCTCCAACATACTCGATGATCATATCATTTGCAGCAATGTTCTCCTCGGCATAGAGGCCCCAGTTATGAATTGCAGAGCGCGCAAAGCGAACAGGCTTCTTTCGCTTCTTCAATTGATTGAAGCGCAAGACATCTCCCTCTCCTTGCTGGGTCGGGAGAGCTTGCTTTTGTGCATTGATATCTGCAATAAGGCGACGATTGTTTACCCGGGTCGACCTAGACGTTGATTTGGAGATGGACTTTGCAGCAGCAATCCTCGCGGCTTCAGCGGCCGTAGCTTGCGGGTCGTTCTTTGCTCTGGCCTCGCGTTCCTCGCGGGCCTTTTGGACCTTGATTCGATGTGGTAGATACTTCGACTTCTCTGATTCCAAAATCCTCTTCTTGCCTTCTGCGCGAGCAGAACCTGCGATATTAGATTTATAGTAGCCGTCAATCAAGGTTTCATTGCGGACTATGCCTCTTTCCCCGGAGCGATTAAGCGCCTTTATTTCTTTTTGTCTCCATGCCCAGGCAGCTAGATTTCCGATGTTGAACTTCAATTGGTCTACCAGAACCTCCCGAAGGAATCTCAAGTCTTCGTCGTCTTTGACAATGCATTGCCATCCATCAAGGTCTTGTATGATGGTATCGTCATCCTCGACAGTCGCACGGGGCTCGTCGTAAGAGACATCCCACCCTATCTTTGCTTCTTTAGGCCTGGCAAGCTTTCTGTTAGAGTAGGAAACTGCTGAAGGGAGACCAGTTGTTTGGTCTGTCTCTTTGAAGCCATCTTCAACCGGCTTTCGTAACTCTTTGATATCTTCTAGAGGCTCACTCGCCACCATTTCCATTTTCCCCTGCTCTAATGGCGTGGAGGCAATACCCAGGTCCTCTTGTATAATCCCTGGATCAATGGTATCTGACCCGGAAACCAATGTGTTTGCACTGCGGCCCTGAATATCGCTGTCTGTGTCCTCAGGGGATTGAGCCAGGCCAAAAAGGGAATCATCTTTCTGTCTTTTTCGCGCTTCAAGCTCTTGGTTGAGTCTTTTCCTTTTGCGATTCGAAGTTGAAAGAAGGTTACTGAAATCAGAAAGCGACTGCCCATCAACCGAGCTGTCCGGGGCATCATTGTCGCCTTCGTTCTCAAAAGCAAGGATTCCTTTTGTCGTTGAAGTATCCAAGGTCTCCGTACCAGAATCATTATCGTTTTCTGAATCGGAGCTAATCGATGTTGCTCGGCTTGGTGGCCTACTATCGGTATCTTGACCAAACGGACTTTGCAGTTCCTCATCCGAATCCTCAACTTCATGAAGCTGCTGTAAACGATGGTAGAGAGGCCTGACCCTTGTTTTCCGTGAGGATTGTTTCCGTCTCTCATCTAGAAACACCGTATCGGTTCGATCCAGACCGTGAGCTTTTCTGATGCGTGGTAGAGCCAGTATATTCATATTTGATGCCCCAAACGGTGCCCTGGAATGAGGCAGCCTTATATCAGAGTCGTGAGATCCAAGACTATTCTCAATGCCGATCTGAAAGGATAGCCGTTTGGTACCCTCTGGATCAGGAAGCCCCAGCTTCCTCCTTTTCGGTGCATGTCGGTCTGGGTCAAGATAGTCGTACAGAGCTGGAGCAGCGATGCGCGATTTGACATCGTCAAGCAGTTTATCTTTCAGTTCACTGATTATGATAGATAAGACTTCTTTGCAAGGGTCTAAATCAATCGCTCTTTGCCTTTTCTCTTCCTCAAGATCAAGCTCTGCTTCTTTTTTCAATCTCTCCTTCTCTGATCTCTGTTTATGTTCAGCCTGAAGTCTCTCAGGGCTCGGGCTGCGCTCGTAATTAGGATTACCATATGGCTGGCTTTCCATGTTCATGATATAAGTGAAAAGAGGCTTCATATGACAGATCTTGTAGCATCGTTCCGTTTCCTCCTCACCTCTTCTAGAATTTTCAAAGAGGACATAGTATCCGGTCTTGTCGCAGCGGATCGATTTCCATTTGAACAGTTTGAGCCTCTTTTTTAGATGCGGCACGGTTGTGCTGAGGACTGGTACGTAACAGTGCGCGATAAATATGTATGGGTCACGCTTGATCTGGCCGAGGATTGGGGTTTCTTCGATCAAGGATGGCACTGCAGGCTTCAATGCCGCTCGCGGACCTTCGGGTGGCGGAAAAGCAGTGCGAATAGAAATTCTCCCCGATGGGCCCTTGGGTGCAGTCAGGGGAGGTTCATTTTTTTCAGCCTTTGTCTCTGTATCACGTTCCTCGCCATTTTGTAGATTCCCACGAAGCTCGGCTCTCTGGGAAGTAATGGCTCTTGAGACTAAGCGATCCGAGGTAGTCCCGTCGCGATCCCATTCAACCCTAATTCTGCGAGTCCCGATACGTTGTTCTTTCTTGCATTCGAGATATGCACGACGCGCCGCGCTTGCTGCCAGAACAGGCCCGTTGCCACGAAAAGAAAGGCTATCCTTGTATTGTATCGAACAGATACCGAGGAAACTGCCAGTAATAGGGTCGGTGCGATTGTTGATTTCTGAGATTTCCCCGAAGCTAGCAAAGAGAGCGCTGATCGGAGCGATGGGTGTTAATGGATCATAGCCTGTGGCCACAATTCGTGTTGGAGGCCCAGGCCCTATAGTTGTTGTAGCATCATAAGGCCATGGCTTGAGAAGGTAGGGAGCCGGTCGATATTTCGACTTTTGTTTGCAAGCAGCGCCACGGTTATAGTTAACTATTTTTAACCGCGGATCTGAGCCAGGACTATTATCTTCGTTTGCAACAAAGCTCACGTACTGGACCTTCTTCTTCTTTTCCTTCGATGATGAACGTTTATCAAGATCGGGATCATAGGCCACCTTCCAGCCTTTGATTGCGCTTTCAATATGGCGACTTTGAGACAGAGGAGTAGGCGGAGCACAAATCTGATTCAAGGCTAACTTCGAATCACCTTGAGGACCGCTGTGTGCGCCGTCTTCTGTGAACTCATCGTCCATTTTCGCGTCCGAAGGACTGGGTGCTTTGCGCGGCGGAGAAGACTCCCCATTGGTGAGCGGTGTAAGGGTATCGAGATGGATTCCATCAACACTGACGCCTCCTGGAGGCACTGAGCAGCCTCTGCTTTTGAAATTGGTAGATCCGAGACCTAGACCTTCCGAAAGTTCCTCGCCCGACCTTGTAGTTGTATTACCGCCAGTCTTGACCCCGACCACTGGATTGTCGACCGCTAAGGGTAGTTCTGTGGATAGAGAGGAAGATTCAATAGTATTCACCCGGTCATCTTGAGATTCAGGCGGTTGTTGTTCTTGTGTCGCTCTTCTGCGTTTTTGCTGTAGGACGGCAGGCGCGGTTGGAAAGAAGTCAGCAAAGCCGGCCGAAGAGCGAGACATTGTCAAAGATGGCTACAAGCCACGCGTGAGGTCGTCGCGATCAAAGAACATCATCCTTGGTAGATCCACTATTGACTATCCCCGTCGCATCTAGTCCAGAAACCCCCCTACCGCGGTCGATTGGCAAAAAGTTGAAGGTATCACAAATATTAAAAGAAGGCTTGCTGAAAGAAGTTTAAACTTTATCTGTTTAAGCTTGTATGGGGCGCAAACATGGGTATTAAATAAGAGGGGAGGGAGAAAGAGAATAATTTATTAAAAGTAATTTCACTGAGAACTAGGATAATAAATTAGATACAGAGTACTGCATACAGTGCAAAATGCACTTGGAGAAACTGTAGCAGTTATACCTTAGTACAACGCCAAGCCAATCAAAGCAGTTTTCATGTGGTAGGTAATTAAGTGTCAAGTTGAGTTACAATTCTTTAGACTAAGTAAGTAGAAACCTCAGAATATGTAAATTATTCAAAATAAATATCTCCTCCTCCTATCAGATCCATTAAAGAAATTATAATATGATACTATGGGCCCTTTCGGTATTTTTAAATGTAGGATTGACTAGGTTGGTCACTTAATGCAGAATATTGCCATCTGCACCTCCTGGCTCTATCTTGAGTGTGGAGTAACTTCTCTGTACAGAATCTCCGGCAAGACAGACAGATCAGTCATTGCTTAATTAGAAAATTCATTTTCAGAACTACCTATTAGCTAAATGAGTAGTTAGTCAATCACTTTAGTAGGTGGTTAGTTAGTAACTACCTAGGTAGTCAACTTGGTTGGGGTTCTCTGTACATGGAGTAAACATACCTAAGTTAACTATATAAAGAGACAATGAGTGTCCATATTAAAGAATGCAGAGCTTTCAGTACCCGCCTATATATAAAAAGAAGTATATAATTAGCTAGGTACTCTACGTATTTATTATAAGGAACCAGAACAACTTTCTATATAACCAATTAAGTCTAAATCTACTCTTATTGTGTCTAACAGAATCATCACTATTGCTGTTGAGCTGCCCAGGATGGAATGATAAGCCATCTCCCTCCTTTCTTAATGCACCAGTTCTGTTGCCGCTCCTGTTTCCTTTTATAGTGGATTTAATATCTTGATACCAGAAAGTCTAAACATACACGATATGCACTGGCAGATGGCCCAGAAATTATTCTATAAAAGCACTGGGAATACCACTGAATTGGTCTTAAAAATAGCTAACTTACGGGAGAGAAGGGTTGACCTTAACAGGTACATCTATAATAATCTCCGTAGGATGATGCTAAGCCTGGTATTGGGACGGACACTATCTTTAAGGCTGTGTGTGACTTTAGCTTTCAGGAGCTGAATAGCATTGCTTACTTTTTGAGTATTATAATTTTAGAACCCCTTCTGTCTGCCTCATGAACCAGTCAACCAGGTTTCATACCAACTATTTATTATGCCGAGATACAGGCTATGTGTCTATAATCAACTTAGCCTGTCCATATATTTAAAACACCCCCGATCGGAATCAATGAAATCTGGGCTCATGGCGCTTCTGTATTATATCTGGGGAATCCCAATATGCTATTCGTAATTTTTATGTAAAAGCATGTTGTCTTACTCTTACTGTAGAGCAATAGAATAAAATGATGACAGAGCAAATCTGGCTTACTTTGCTCATTATTCAGATAATCTCACGGCCTCTTGGCCTTCTTTTCTGGCGTGACGGCATATTTATACTAATTACCTAGCTATAATAAAGAATAACAAAATCTAAATGATCTGCTAATATTAATATTTATCTCTAGAATATTTAAGATTGGCGTCTCCTATATAGCTATAACAGGATTTTCTTAACATTGACTGGTTGTTTATCAATGTAGCAACTACGGAGTACTATGTACCTAATGCAGTGCTATGTACGGAGAAGCTATTTTGTAGTTACCAGGTAGTTACCTACTCCATAGTGTGTATCTAGGTATCTAACTACGGAGTATAGTATGCTCATCAGAAGGTTCGGGAATCAGGTTAAGGCAGGGACCAAGCTAGATGGACTTGCTAGACTACTAACGACCAGTGATTACCTAGGTAACTAAACCTTTAGTCCCTACTAAGGTAAGTTCCAAGGTTAGTAACTCTTCTTGGGGAATTTCTTAGCCCAGTTAGTGGACAAGGGGTATCAATAGTCCCAAGTATAAATAGCAACCTTAACCTTGGGACTTGAGAGCTCTACTAAGGTTCTCTCAGCTGTACTACATAATATTCCGAGTCCATACTGCGTAAATTTACTACAGAGTACTAGTTACCTAGTTAGTTTACCTAGGTACTCCGTAAGCCTGTCATTGTCTGATTTACGCAGTAGAACCAAGGGTAAAAATAAAAATAAAATGGTATCCCTCCCAAGTCTCCACTTGGAACCCCTTCAATCAACAAACCCTGTGTACGAGACTCCTCCAGAGGGGAAATGTGAAAATCAAGAATATTATTGGACTAAGTGTTACTATTTACTATTGAAAATCCCTATACTAAACTTAACCCCTGGCAGTTATTCCCCTCTTCGAGATACCTATAATACTTGATGATGTGATCTGTGTTACCTTAAAAAACATTGATCACTTAGGTATGGAGTACTCTGTAGTTACAGAGGGAAGTAAAAGTTCTTTAGTACACATAATTTCAGGCTTCCTCAGCCGCACAGGTACAGAGTACATTGGCATATAATTTCTCCACCTTAAAGAACACATACACATATATGATAATAATAATCTGTACAGTAGTAGTAGATGCTATAACTAGATATATGCTACTATATTAATAATTCTTGCTAAACTAATTCCCCTTTTATCTATAATTCTATATGTAATTAGTAGCTAATTGACTAGTTATCTCTAATATAGGTACCTAGTGATGTGCTCTAGGTAGTTATAGCTAGCTACCTTGTAAGCTTAGGTATAGGTACCTACTTGCCTTCCTATTATGTACCTATCAGCATAACTACCTGACAGTTGCTTACCCTACTCCAGAGGTACGGAGTACCTACTCTAGACCGGTAGGTAGTCAGTTGCTGCCACCGCCTTTTACAGACAAGCTGTACTTACGGAGTATAGTAGCACAGAGTACTCGACAGCTAAATAATCAGGTTCATCCTAACCTATATAGGCCTTTAAGTAGAAGAAAAATACCACTATAACTAAATATAGCTATATCTAGCCAATTTCTAACTGATAGTCTCTGCAAAGTATGTGGCGCACTTCATACAAGCAGTCATGATCACTAGTATTACTATTTACAGTCCCCGTATTTATTATTATTCCTGTCCTTGTCATTCCGAGTGGGGACATGAACCGTGGTCTTGAATCATCAGCTGAGACATGCCAATGGATCTGAGGTGTAGGGTGGCGGGGCACTATTGTTAGGTACGTACCTGGCGCCAGGTTCCCAAGCACCTTCAATGCCGACTCTGTACTAGTAGTTGGTTGAGTTCACAACATAAAACATACAGCTCTCCCCCTCCTTCTCTACAGAGCATTCACCTTAGATACCACTACCTCCTCCCACCTCTCAATTTCTTCCTACATACCTGTCTGTCATCCACTCCATATCATCCTTTACGTCTTCTCTTCTATCGCTTCTGTCGCTTCTACCCTCGAGCCTATTGATTACTCTAAACAATTACTTGATATCCTAGTCGCTCTACAATCTTCCTTCTTCCTCTCCCGCTTGAATATCATCCTTGTTTCTAATTCCACCCACCCCTCGCTCTATCATTCTTGAGAAACTTTCTCCTGTCGTTTATTTTTTTTTCCTATTCAAATATGTGGTACGGGATTTAAACCACTCCTTCCTACCTGTTGTACAAACCCGCTTACGAGTTACAGTGGCATCTTTGGTTACATCAATTACTTGATCGAGAGGGATCGTAAATACGTCCTCGACACTTTGCTTAATGGTAATGAGCTTCAGCAGTCTATTTTGCTTTTTCTATACTATTATACTGACTATTTAAAACCAGGACTTTCACGACTTGAGTACCGCGGTTATGATTCCGCCGGTCTCGCAGTTGATGGTGACAAGAAGAACGAGGTCTGCGCCTTCAAGGAGGTTGGAAAGGTTGCGAAGTTGAAGGAACTTATTGAGGAATCAAAACCCGATCTCACCAAAACATTCGAGTCGCACGCGGGTATCGCTCACACCCGCTGGGCTACTCATGGCATGCCCTCGCGCCAGAACTGCCACCCTCACAGGTAAATAACCCTATCTCTGCCTTTTATTCCAAGCCGGGACTATGCCCTGACCAAATACGCACTGGTTCTGACAAATGGTTACCAGATCCGACCCCAACTGGGAATTCTCTGTCGTCCACAACGGTATCATCACAAACTACAAGGAACTGAAGGCCCTACTTGAAACTAAGGGATTCCGCTTTGAAACCGAGACTGACACAGAATGTATTGCCAAATTGGCCAAATATCTTTACGATGAACATCCCGACATTGAGTTTACCGTCCTGGCAAAGGCCGTGATCAAGGAGCTTCAGGGTGCTTTCGGTCTCCTCATCAAGTCTGTGCACTATCCTCATGAGGTAATTGCTGCCCGCAAGGGATCGCCTCTGGTTATTGGCGTCAGGACTTCCAAGAAGATGAAGGTTGATTTCGTGGACGTTGAGTATTCGGAAGATGGAGCGCTCCCTGCCGAACAAGCTTCTCAGAATGTTGCAATCAAGAAGACCGCCGCCACTCTTCTTGCGCCCCCGGACAAGTCCTTGCTGCATCGTTCTCAATCGCGTGCTTTCCTTTCCGACGATGGCATTCCGCAACCCGTGGAGTTTTTCTTGTCTTCTGACCCTTCTGCTATTGTGGAACACACAAAGAAGGTCCTTTACCTGGAGGATGATGATATTGCCCACATCCACGAGGGACAGCTGAACATCCACCGCTTGACTAAGGATGATGGTACCTCCAACGTCCGTGCCATTCAAACAATTGAGCTCGAGCTTCAGGAGATCATGAAGGGTAAATTCGACCACTTCATGCAGAAGGAGATCTTCGAGCAGCCCGAATCCGTTGTGAATACCATGAGAGGTCGTTTGGACGTTGCCAACAAACAGGTCACTCTCGGTGGTCTCAGACAGTATATTTCTACTATCCGCCGCTGCAGACGCATTATTTTTATCGCCTGCGGTACCAGCTATCACTCGTGCATGGCTGTCCGTGGAGTCTTTGAAGAACTTACAGAGATCCCCATTGCCGTTGAGCTGGCGTCTGACTTCTTGGACAGAGAGGCCCCTGTCTTCCGTGACGACACTTGCGTGTTTGTCTCTCAGTCTGGAGAAACGGCCGATTCGCTTATGGCTCTCCGCTACTGCCTTGAGCGAGGTGCACTCACAGTTGGAATCGTCAACGTTGTTGGGTCCTCAATCTCCATGCTCACCCACTGCGGTGTTCACATCAACGCCGGTCCTGAGATTGGTGTCGCATCCACCAAGGCTTACACGTCTCAATTTGTTGCGATGGTCATGTTTGCTCTGTCCCTGAGCGAAGACCGCGCATCTAAGCAGAAGAGGAGAGAGGAAATCATGGATGGGCTGGCTCAAGTTTCTGGCCAGTTCAAGGAGATCCTGAAGCTGAATGAGCCCATCAAAGAGATGTGCGCCAAGTTTTTCAAGAACCAAAAGAGCTTGCTTCTACTGGGTCGTGGCAGTCAATTCCCCACAGCTCTCGAAGGTAAATTGCTTATCATCCCTCTGTGAAACTAGGTATTGACTCGATGGGTAGGCGCACTGAAAATCAAGGAGATCTCTTACCTTCATTGCGAGGCTGTTATGTCCGGAGAACTGAAACACGGTGTTCTGGCCCTTGTTGATGAGAACCTCCCCATCATCATGATCCTCACCCGGGATAAGATTTTCACGAAATCGTTGAACGCGTACCAGCAAGGTGAGTCTCGGATCCGGGCCTATGACGTATCCACAAACAACTTTGCTCATCAAATTTACAGTTATTGCTCGCGGGGGTCGTCCCATTGTCATCTGTAACCATGATGACCCGGAGTTCTCGACTGCACAGACCGAGAAGATTGAAGTGCCCAAGACCGTGGACTGCCTTCAAGGTCTTCTAAATGTCATTCCTCTGCAGCTGATTTCCTATTGGCTTGCGGTGGGCGAGGGTCTTAATGTTGACTTCCCTCGCAACCTTGCCAAGTCGGTGACTGTTGAGTAAAAGCCGTTGGCCAAGGCCATGGAAGCAGGACTATTCTTATTGATTTTTCATCTACTTGCTGCGGGTCACTCTCATGGGTGTGGGGTAATTGCTACTTTTCCAGTTGCTACCTGCGTATGTTTTTTTAGGGCGAAAATGATTGAACGCTGTTCAATTTTCCTAGTCAGGGCTTTTTTATGAATGAAAACCTGGACTCTATTCCAAATAGGCACTTACCTAGATTTTAATTATTTGCTAGATCTGAAAGACCAGTATTATATCATTAAGATATCATTTATTTATATACCTAGGTAAGTAACTATGGTATAACTAGACTTAGAGAAAATACATGTAGGTGAGTAGTATTAGTTAGTCTAAAATTAAAAAATAGTACTTAACTACTACAAAATCAATATAGGGATCAAGTGGAATCAACATTGAAGTAGGTTTTATGGCGGAGAATTCCTTTTTATAGAAGAAAAAGGCACCATAATATCCTCTAGAAACACTGGTAAATCTATACGGTTGTCGCCATAAGGATCCTCCTGCCTATATAGTTTATAGGGCCATGAGGGCTACAATCACGTTAATTAGCACTGATACTAGTCTTGTAATTATACTAGTTACATATCCATAGAAAGGGTTTTTACTGTCACTATATTATTGGTATATTGAAACACAATCAACAGGGCAAGTAATTCTACTACAGTCCCTTTATTGTAGAGACTGAAAGCTTTCGGCAATTCTACCCTTCTCTAAACCACTATCTACAGAACATCAAATCCATATGGGAGGTGATCTTCCGAGGCAATATAGATGATTTCTAATCCTTCAGGCCTCCTAGACAATCAAATCATCTAGAAGAATCACATAAAATCTTGGATAAAGATATTCTCACGCTCCGGCATCCAGGTTCGACCGAGAAGAAGACTCAGATCTATCTGGTTTAGAACTGGCTAGTTGATGCCATAAGAGGGGTAAACAGGAGTAGCCGGAGCCCTATATCTAAAGTAATATTCTATTTTTTGACTTCTCAATAGGTATTTGCATAAATGCTACTGATATTATACAGTTGCTTACCTAGGTATATCCCGAGCCCTGTTTATACCTAGAAGGGCCATAACTCGTAACTGACTAGGTAGTTATTCCTTACCCCACTTGACTAACGTGATAGACAAGGTACCCCGCCACGATAACCTGCATGGTCTTGCTACAGCATAATCTCCAAATTCTAGCAATTTACCCTCTATCCATATATTTCGATTTTCAAACTCCAATTCTCGAGCCACACTACCCAAAAAAATGGCATCTTTGAAGGGCCCTGGCGCGGCAGAGACTCGCGATGGTTAGAAACCACTGGTGTCCCGCTTGCCCATTTACTCATGTTGAATAGGTTCTGGACTCCGCATCGCAATCGTACATGCAAGGTGGAACATGCCTATTATTGAGCCATTGATCACCGGCGCAAAGAAGAAGCTTCTGGCGGCTGGAGTGGCGGACGAAGACATCACTATTGAAAGCGTCCCAGGGAGCTACGAGTTGCCATTTGCAGTGCAGCGGTGAGTGGTCTTGACTCGAGCTCTAAATCCGGGCACCTATGCCATTGCAAGATTATACTGACCGAGGTCGCATTTCTCTCATAGAATCTACAGTGCTTCTCAGATCCAAGCCGCTCAAAGTTCTAATTCCGCCGAGGGAATTAGTGCAACTGATCTGTTATCATCCTCAACCACGGATCTGAGCAAGTCGGGGACGCAGGGATCGGCCGCTAGTCACCGGCCGTTTGATGCAGTCATTGCAGTTGGTGTTCTGATTAAGGGAGAAACTATGCACTTTGAGTATATCGCAGACGCCGTCACACATGGACTTATGCGCGTCCAGCTCGATTCGGGTGTACCGGTTATTTTTGGGCTGTTGACAGTTCTGAACGAGCAACAGGGCCTGGAACGCGCTGGGTTGGGCAGCAAGGGCATGCATAATCATGGCGAAGACTGGGGCAATGCTGCTGTGGAACTGGGTCTGAAACGGAGAGGCTGGGCGGATGGCAAGTTTTTGTAGTGCGTTTTATTGCCTTGCTTCTGTCATCAGTGACCGTTCCGAGTTTGGGAGTCGAAAAAGATTCCGTTGAATTCCTAAACCTCCAGTTATAGCACATGGGAACAGCCGCCAGAAGGGGAAGATAAAATGGTTCTTGGTTAAATGTGACGTTAAATAGGTCTAGTATTTCTTTTTTGAAAATAAATCTCCAGAAGAAACATACACCCGGGCCCTAGCGAAAATTGACGCTCGAAGCACCTGTTCGTTACTCCTCCATTTGCTGATCCTCAGTTGCGGATGCCTTTGTGCCCTCTTCTTCCTCGACCTCGCCCTCCAAAGCCTTTTTAGCCGCCTTTTCGGCCTCCTCAAGCAGGTCCTTGGGAACTTCCTCATGCTTGCCCTTTGTTGGCCCATCCAAAGAACTGATCCAGGTCATCTCCAGTTCAAACTCCTTATCCTTGCTATCTTCGTGTGCAACATAGATAATGCGAGCTGCCTCCTTCACCGCATCAACCAAACTTAATTCTCCGGAACTCAGGTTAAGCTTTTCAAGCTCAGCTTTGGCTGCTTGTCTGCCCTTTCCAGTCGCTGCACCATAATATCCCTATGAAGGTCAGTTTGTTGCTGTAAAATAACGCCGAAGTTTCTTGCGTACCCAGTAAAGCCCACTGGGTTCAATCATCCAGAGCCCTGGGCCTCCGGCTTTAGCACCTTGGATCTTTCCACCGGCACCTGAATCTGGACCATTTCCCACTTGACCATCAACAGGAGCCTCGGCCTCAGAGTCCCAGCCTCCTAAGATTGCGGTTATACCAAAAGGCCGTACACTGGAGTATAACGTGTATGCTTGAACATAGCTGCCCAGGCGATTTGCGAGTGCTGATGTCGGGATTGGTCCTTTGTATACGCCTCTCCATGAAGAGGCTTCGTCTCGAGCTCTAGAGACGAAGTGCCGCCCGTCGGGAACTAATCCAGCTGACACCTGCATTGAAGCAATATCACAATCAGCACATGTAAGTCTCCCAGCAATTGTCCCAAGGAAGCCTTACAATTCCGACATGGCGATCCACTGTTGCGATCTTTTTGTTGGCACCCGGTTTTAAGAGCTTGCTCGTGACAATCTTTTCTGCGGCCAGCACAACGCCATCCTTGCATCTAATTCCGATGGCCGTCCCTCCATTTTCAACGGCCTTCACTGCATATTCAACCTGTGGGAGATAGTTAGACGATGTAAGTCGTTCTAATCAGACCGCAAGATTACCTGAAAGTTTCGTCCATCGGGGGAGAAGACAGAATTAGAAAGATCGTAGCCTGTGCCAATGGACGTCTTCGAGGTAGAGTCAGCGAGGGTTCTTGAGGAAACGAGAGCTCGTACTACTTCAACAGACCATGGCTCAGAAAACTGGGGCGGTAAGGCTGGGATAGCGCTGAGAAAGAGTAGAATAACGTTATTTAGAGGGGCGTGAAAGTGGACAGGGCTATGATATTCTCGAGGCAAGAAGAATATTTCGAGGTGGTGGCACCTTGACAAGTTGCTCTATCACGGCTTTTGGATGAAGGAGCTACCAGGTAGGAGCTTACGCGCTCCACTTGTTCTTGCTCTCTGTCACGTCACGGGTTTCTGCCTGGAGATTCCGCGATACATACATGGCACTGATGCCTGAGGCAGAAGTTTATACTGCCTGAATGAAAATAATAAACTATATGACAATCGAAGATAATTAATAAAGAGGTTGTTGGGTTTTATTTTCTTCTTTTCCCTCATTGATATTCTAGGCTCAGAATGGGTATGTCTGATCTTTCTGAAAAGTGTACTCTCTGTAGATGGTGACCCGTTCTCCTGATCAGTGCCCGATCATAGGTTTCGGGCATCGATCCTTATTATATTCCCTTAAGTCCAAAATGCCCTTGGGTTTCTTAAGTTCATTCTGTATTATTCATGGGCCTTTTTCCAAAGGGGATTTACTTGAGGTCTTTGCCAGCTGGCAGATTTTTTGGTTGATTTTGATGATTTTGACCCTTCAAGCAACAAGATTTATATCAGTCCGACTGGTAGCGATTGAATCAATAAAAGACCTATATAATATATATATTGCCGAGCTTCATTTGAATCTTGGAATAAACCAAAACCATGTCCTCATTCATCCTTCATCAGTGCCAGTCTTGTCGACATGTCAACCATATAGACGCCTCACTTGCTGCCTTTCCGGGAAGCATTCATTGTAGCCAGGTAGTGTTTTGATATCTTGTTCTATTCTGTTAGACCGATCCTAGCAAGCAGTCTTCAAGTCCTGACTAGAAGTACCCACAGTGCGGCTTTCCGATGTCTGACGGTAATATGAAAGTGGAAGACGAGCTTTCTACCCTCCTAGAAAAGCATCTGACCATGGGAGTTTCCCAAACGGGATCGCGTCCACAAATGTCATTTGTTTCTACATCATGCCCAGCCCCCTCGCCGATAATGTATAGTATTTCCCAGCACTATCACCATTCCTCACACCTGGCATCTCAGACCAATGGAGCCCAAGGGTCGAAGTCAGTTCAACG
Organism: Penicilliopsis zonata CBS 506.65; assembly: GCF_001890105.1. Taxonomy (NCBI): domain Eukaryota; kingdom Fungi; phylum Ascomycota; class Eurotiomycetes; order Eurotiales; family Aspergillaceae; genus Penicilliopsis; species Penicilliopsis zonata. The sequence continues at coordinate 18,660 of NW_019208915.1, forward strand.
ATATGAAGCCACAAATGACGGCCTCAACACTTTGACAAGACATGATGTGGACCCCTCATCGCTTTCGCCAGACCAACTAGACCTGTTCATGAGTTCCGAAGATGAACAAAGGTCATTTTCCCTTCAGGCATGGAAGGGCTGCCAGAGCATCAGAGAACAGGACCTCGCGTCTAGATCAAGAAACGTGCTCTCTGAAGCTACCTGTTCGTCTCTAACCCCAAGACTGGATATGAGCTCTGCTTACAATGCAGAAAGACATGCGCACGAACTGTTGACCTGGGGTTTTGAAATGGATGTCTCGGTCTATGGATTGGAAACCGACAATGACATACAATACGCAGAGCCATACATGATTTCCGGCTACGAGACAATTCCGGGCCCAAAATTTTCATTATAGAAAGTATAAAGTAGTGAATTGAATTATCACTAGCAAAATTTCTCCGTCAAACTTAGCAGAAAGCCCGGGTCTTATAAGAGTAGGCCCAGAATAACGAAATAAAACACAGGGAGCTTTTGTATTTTGAATGTAGAGAACAATTCTGTTGATACGACTATCATAACCTAGATTTGTTACCTAGAAAGACATGGAATGGAGTCAAGGCCTGGGGCATCATTTACAGCGACATGACTTTCAGATACGATGTACAAGTGTCGCAGAAGTCATCTTCCATAGAAACCAAAAAAAACTCGGGGATATAACAAGGGCTCTTAAAGAATATAGGATCGTCCGGGTCCACCGCTGGCTCGTCGCTGGGGCATTAAAAGTACGTGATCATAGGAAGATAGTCCTTTAAACATAAAGTAACTTTATTCATATGTTTTCTGCTCCCTCCATAAGGCTGTATTGCATTTGTGGATTGATATAGATTGCTTAAATCCCTAGAAGCTGGGCAAGCAGTAAAGAAAAGACTAGAGACAGAGAGACATAAAAAAACAAGAAAGTAAAAGCCAAATTTCCCCAAAAGAGTGGCCGGCGAACAAATCTATTGCTTCGCCATTGAAGCTAACATATTCTTCCCCTGTTTATGTGCCTTGGTTGACCGTGATCTCCTTAGTGATGACCATGATGGGAACAGTAGCATGTAATCACCACAGCTTCTTCATGTATTGACGAGAAGTATCAAGTCCCTTGAGGTTTAGCTGACATGTCAAATTTTGGCAAAGGAACATAGAACTTACTTTACTCCTCCTCATCCATGGCAGCAAAAGCCTCAGCAAGAGCATCGGCGGTGCGCTTCACCTCGTCGACGGCACTAGCAGCGCGCTTGATCTTCTCGCAACCCTGGCCTGGCTGCCAGCACCACTTCTGAAGGGCATCGGGGGAGGCTGCGGCCATGGCCTCCGCAAGAGCTTCAGCGGAGCGCTTAACCTCACCAGTGGCATCAGCGGCACGCTTCAGCATGTAGCAACCCTGACCAGGCTGCCAGCACCACTTTTGAAGGGCAGCGGCCTGAACGCTGGAGGCAGCCAGAACGGCAATCACAACGGAAAGAAGTTTCATTTCGAGGTGGGTTGGTGGATCGTAAGTCTTGAATGCGAATATGAAGATTGCTTGTAGAGGCTTAGCTTGAGATACTTGTAGAAAGCTTGATGTTAAGGTAGAATTCTCAAGTAAAGAGACCAGTATTTATAGCCGGACAAGAAAGACGAGCGGACGGATCCATCAGTGTTTCCCATGTCCTTGGTATAACCTCGAATGGAGATCATCTCTATTGACGAACGGAGACGCATCTGAATTGTCTATTCACATTTGAACAGACGTGATTATTGAGACCTTATTCAGCCCTCAATAAGACCAATTCCTAATTAGGAATTCTTTGATCCTGAATGGTGTATACCCTCTTAACCTGAGTCGACGAATGTTAGTTTCATTGAACATCCTTATTGAACTACATGCAAAAGACAAAGGAGTCGAATAATTCGAATCCACATGCAGGAGACTGTTTATGAACCAGCTTTCAGGATTCAATACATAATTCTGTGTGGCTTATTCATTCTCTCATTGAGTACCGGATATGGGTATCAATAAACCTGGGTGTGTATGGAGTAAGTCGAAGTGTGACATAGGGCCTTTTTTTATTGAAATCTTGTATCAAAGAAACCTCGATGGCTTGGAATTAAGGGAAGCTTTTCCGGCCTTCCCCCTGAGCTCTCACCGGTGCTTCAAGTTTGTTATAGATTCACATAGGATGGTTAAAAGAGGCAGTGGGGCATATTCCGGCTATCGGGGCCGAGTAGGACAAAACTCCGTACTCCGGAGTTTGTACAATACAACTGATTGATAAGAAACGTCTTTAGAAACCGACTTCTTCGAGGTCTCACAGAGGCAATTGTTGGAATAAAGTAATACGGAACTTCTTATGAGTATACTATGAGACAGGAGAGCTATTGAGAAGATGAATATCATGATCACATCATTCAAAGGCATGATATGGCCAGAGGCCAAAATTACAAAATATGTATTAATTTGACCGATTTATACGTAATATCGGCCCGTGCTGGACCGGCGATTTTTCCGTTTTCCTCGTGTGAGATCCCAGCCCGGTTTGCACACTTCCTTCGCGTCGAGTTTCCGTCCTCCCTCAATAGACGTCAATTACTACCCTGCTTCTTACCAGCGCATTTATCCGGCATAATGTTTTCTTTGAAGACCGCGCAGTCTGCGCAGGTATGTGGAAAATCCCGAGTCCACTCGAACTTCCGCGCTCTTCTACCCCTGCACCTCTTCACTCCTCGATTCTAAACTGATCAACTTGGCGCACCAGTCTATCCTCCGCAACACCGCGGCTTCTGCTTCCTTTGCCAGATCCTCGATCCCAGCGCGCTGTAGGTCTCAATGTTTCTCTGATTGCTGATATGTATACCGATGTTCCTAACCCGCGATTCCAAGCTTTCGCGACTGTTCAATCGGACATTTTCAAGCCCACCAAGTATGGCGGCAAGTACACTGTCACGCTCATTCCAGGTACATTTGGACTTACCCCTGCCTTCTCTCTGGCTTCACACTGATAAACCTGTATCAAAGGTGATGGTATCGGAGCTGAGGTTGCCGAGTCGGTCAAGACGATCTTCAAGGCCGATAATGTGCCAATCGAATGGGAGCAGGTAGATGTTAGCGGTGTCGATACGGGAAATAAGCACTCCGAGGAGTTGTTCAAGGAATCGATCGCATCTCTCCGCCGCAACAAGCTTGGTCTCAAGGGTATCCTTTTCACCCCTGTTGAGCGCTCCGGCCACCAGTCTTTCAACGTCGCTCTTAGACAGGAGCTTGACATCTACGCATCGGTTGTGTTGATCAAGAACATTCCCGGATACCAGACTCGCCACGAGAATGTCGATCTTTGCATCATCCGTGAGAATACCGAGGGAGAATACTCTGGTCTTGAGCATCAGTCCGTGCAGGGTGTCGTTGAGTCTCTGAAGATCATCACCCGTGCCAAGTCCGAGCGCATCGCCAAGTTCGCCTTCAGCTTCGCTCTTGCAAACAACAGAAAGAAGGTCACTTGCATCCACAAGGCAAACATTATGAAACTTGCCGACGGGCTCTTCCGCAGCACCTTCCACAAGGTTGCTGAGAACTACCCGACTCTGGAGGTCAATGACATGATTGTGGACAATGCTTCCATGCAAGCTGTTTCGAGACCCCAGCAGTTCGATGTTATGGTTATGCCCAACCTTTATGGAGGTATTCTTTCCAACATTGGCGCCGCCCTCGTTGGTGGCCCCGGTGTTGTTCCTGGCTGCAACATGGGCCGTGACGTTGCTGTTTTCGAACCTGGGTGCCGTCATGTTGGTCTTGACATCAAGGGCAAGGACCAGGCCAACCCCAGTGCCATGATTCTCTCTGGATCTATGCTTCTTCGTCACCTGGGTCTCGATGACCATGCTAACAGAATCTCCAAGGCCGTGTATGACGTTATCGCTGAAGGGTATGTACCACGCACACTTTAGTAATTGTCTGGATTCTAGACTAATAATTGATATCAGACAAACACGGACTCGCGATATGGGTGGCGAGGCTACTACCCACGAGTTTACCCGCGCTGTCTTGGACAAGATGGAGGCTGGTCTCTAAGCCCCATCTGTTGACTGCCACTTCTGTTACGATAAAGGGGTATATATGTCAGCGATTGACTGAGAGATCCTGGCTAGTTGAAGGTCTTGGGTTATACAACCTCACCAGAAAAACCACTGCAAGTCCGGCAAACTCTTGAAATAGACAATTTTTTATGATACAGGATGTGTAAATTAACTGGCCTGGTTAAGAAGCGATATGACAATTTATATAACAACCTTGGCTCTTGTAGACTTGATATCTAGTAACATTGACCGTTCCTTCTTTATCTCGTGTCTCATTAACAGTTGTCTTCTCGACCAGGAATTCCTTTGCACCTGGGTCAGGGTAGCTAAGGTACATAATTCGGCAAACCCACAATTCCAGATATGAAATGCATTAATGATAGACGTCTGATAACGCCTGATAACCATTCCATGGAGGGCTGGAAGATGTTAGCTTCAGTGCGAGTCGCTATTAGCGCATATGAGCGGTTGATAAGTCTCCAGTCATGTATATGGTGTCCTCAATGACGCCGAGAGCGAAACGGCAACTCTTGAAGATATGACCATATCGCATCTCGCAACGCAAAATCAAAAGGCAGGTCTCCTCTTTCTCCCTGTGTATTTTGAGGTTGCTTTCACAACTTTCCCCTTTTTCGCCATTTGTTCTTTCTTCCTCAGGATCCAAGCTTTACTGCCCTTTTTCTCTGGTCCTCGCCGAGCACTAGCCGAGTTGACTGCACGCCTCCGGGCATCCATGACATCGACGTCGTTCATACCATCAACAACACCTGTGATGTCTCCTTCCAGACCCCCACCGCCAACCGTAAGCACGAGATACAGTTTACTGTTTTTGGTACCGGGATCATCCTCGAGGATACCGGCTCCAAAGCCCGCTTTGATAGCAGCTCCACTAATCATGGTCCTCTGAGCATCGTTTTTTGGGTAAAACTGACACACTGCGCGTCCGCCACGGCGCAAGCAAGCGTACAGACCTTCGAAGAATCGACGCAGTCGACTTTCGGGGCTAACGTCGCTTGTTTCTGCGTTGCAAAGCCATTGAATGGCACTGATGCTGATGGCAGCATCGAAAGACCCGGGTCGGAAAGGGACACCTTGTCCAATGTCCGCCAGGAGGAGGTCGCCTTCCACATCTCGCTGAAGAGCAACTTCAAGCATACTAGGTGATATATCCATACCGACCCACACATGCGGACCGCCTTCATCGGGTGGTACCTGCGATAGAATATCTCCGGAAAGGCCAGAGCCACATCCTAGATCAAGAATAAGAGAAGGTGTTCGAAGGTCAAGGAGCTCAAGCGCTCGATGCGTCATATCAGATTGGATATTGCGTATTCGTGATGAGGTGGTGTATTTGCGAGACTCCGTGTCATCATAGAATAGATCCGGGGGCCTATTTGCCCACAAAACATTAGTAGGTAGTTAAAAGATTAGAAAATATGCCGAGTCCAGACAATATTAGAGGGAGAGGAACCTACAGAACCTCTTCAGGGCGCGACATGGTCACACACGTTCAATGGCACAGAAATAGATTTCTTTTGAGAAGAAGCAGCCGAGTCAAAAAAAAAAATGTGCTAAACAACTATAGCAGCCTTGAGTCGCCTTTGGATTTCTGGATTTAAGATGCCGAAATTTGTCTTGTTCAACAAGTGCAAAGAACTATACGGAAGTAGATATTTTTCTTTCCCCGTCGCGACGAAGTGGGGCTGGGCTTGGGCCTAAGATCCGCTGTTTGCATCTATGTAGCCCGATAAGAAGTTCCCCGTCCGCGGAGACAACAGATCACCCTTAAGGACCAAGAAGAAGAATACTTGTTTGAATGTCGATTTTTCTTCAAGTATGACTCTTTCACCAATAGCAAATATCACTTTTACTTGACGCAGCCTTTTCTCCTGATTACGTTATTTTATACCTTTTCTTTCAAACACCATTCAGGATGTGGATTCTGCCTCTTATAGGATATCTAGGTGTGATTGTCGGATTTTCATTCCTTACCCTAGCAATTGGTTAGTGTTTCTAAGAAGAAGGCTGAAATTCCCTCTCCAATCTATTGTGTCTCCAGGACTAATATAAATGTAGCATCTGGCCTCTACTATTTGTCAGAACTTGTGGAAGAACATACCATGTTCGCTCGCCGACTTTTAACCCGCCTCATATACGGCATTATAGTCCTTCAGGTCTTACTATGCGCCTTTGACCGGTTTCCGTTATTTCTATCCGTTCTTAGCATCGTCTCCCACCTCGTCTATGCCAGTAACCTTCGCCGTTTTCCCTTGGTTAAGCTGTCCGACCCTCTTTTCATTCTCTCCTGCTTTCTGGTCGTTATCAATCATTATCTATGGTTCCGATACTTCTCTAGGCCACTGCCGTTATTAAACAGCAGCCAGGGTAACTGGCGACAGCCATACCAGTATGATGTGCAGGATATGCCAACTTTCACTGAAGTCGCGTCTTACTTCGGGTTATGTGTGTGGCTGGTACCATTTGCTCTTTTCGTCAGTTTAAGCGCGGGGGATAATGTGTTGCCCTCTATGGGCTCAGAATACACAACAAGCGAGCATATTGCTGCCACTAGCTTGGCTGGTAGTGCGGCTTCCGATGGGAAATTCAGGAATAAAGGCATGGCAAAGGCTGTTGTTGACGGTGTTAGGGAATGGGTGAGCGAAAATGGCGAGCTTATAGGATTCTGGAAGGGTGAGCGATCTAAAAGATTCTAGCATCAAATCTATCTATATCGTTCAATTACTTAAACATTCATCATTCGTTGCTTCAGTTTTATACGGATTTAAGGATGAGACAGACTATTGGAGGCTTCATAGCAACAGGTGATTGAAGAACAATATAAATTAGAAAGATCATGAAACTAAGGAAAATAGGAAGACAGATCGTAGAGAGGAGTTCCCTCATAGTAATCGGAATAGGGTATACCAAATCAAACAGAAATGTAAACTGCAAAAGGGCTCAAATAGATGATAAGGTTCGTGGCAAGCGCTGCTTACACATATCCCTCCCAAGAGAAGAAATTATCATTAGCATTAAAAGAATGGATCCTCCTCAAAGGATGTCCCTGATAAATGTGGTAGCCAAGCGCATAAAGTAGTCATTCCTCGTTAGATGTTGCTCGTATTTTATGGCCGCAGAGCAATCATCGTAAGCCAGTTCTGACAACATATGATTGAAATAGAGAACGTGTAGTAAGATCCGTCATGCCGAGTAGTAATGGAGCCCAACATGTTTCTATTCAGACATCGGTTCCTCATCTATCAGGGCTTTGCACATATTAGTACCATAGCGTAGACTAACAATGAGTAAACGAGCAAAAACCTACCATGTTTATTAAAAAAGGTTGGAGATGATGATTCCTGATGACTTGCTTCCATAAATAGAAGAGAGCTTTCCCTTCTCTTGGCTTTAGCTGAACGCAAGTCGTCTGTGTGTGGTGTCAAGGCACGGTTCATTGATAGCTGAGAGGGCGCTTCATAAACTTCATTATTTTCTATTTCAGGTGCAATTTGTTCGTTGTTTTCTTGCACAGGAGACATTCCAGAGCTATTATATGCAGTGAGTCTCTCTGGCGGTGAGCTCGAGTAGTTGTCTCTGTTTTGGGCTGATGGTAGTTCAGTAGCTAAATCAGAAGTAGAAATAATGGGCTCCGCTGGTTCACTGAAGATGCTGCTGAAATCAGTGAGAAACATAGAGAATACAGGCGCTGGGATATTGAGTGTAGGTGCAAAAACAATGCCGACATTCCTAACAGTCATCTTATTGACGTCTGAATTGTTGACAATGCCCAGTAAGAACTGTGCAAGCGCTCGCAAAAGAGCCAAATTTGGCTTTGGAAGCCGGTATACAAGTGAATTGAATGCCATGATTTTCTTGTTTCGGTCGTCGAGTTCTAGTTTTCATATATCTATTAGTACAGCTGTGAATCTTGCAGGGAAGTCCGAAGATCATATGTGCACTTACCAAGTACTCGGAGGAAGTCAAGGTGCAGTTCCCTTGTTAGAACAGTCGTAGGTAGCTCTCGCAAGTATTGCTTGAAAAGAGATGCCACGGCATGGACATCATAGTACTGATCTCCAGCTAAAAAATCGACGTCTCCTTCGGTATTGAACCGTTCCTTCAATGCCTTGACAACAACATTGGATCCGCTGAGACGAAAGATCCCTTCCTCTGACGCCACATCTTTGGCTTGAAGATACTCGATACAGCGATACACGACAGCAGGTAGCTCCACTTTGACACCCTGGGGCGCACAATACTGTACAGCTTCTGCGAGAGGTATTCCGAAGACAGGTCGTACAGGTTCTCTTCGATCCATCAAGCTGTGATCATGACCCTGAGCTGCTAACGTTTCCTGGTGAGCCTGGAGTTGGGAAGCCAGATCAGCTGAAGATCTGGTGCGGAATCCCCAAATGCTGCGTTTCTTTTCCTTGGTACTGGTGGCCGCCTTGTTTCCCCAAGCTCCAGCATCTTGAATGACAGCACCATTGGTAGGTCCTGATATCACCTTGAAGGAATAGGGAGAGAGCGGTGGATTCTCCGCGTTTGACAGATGGGATGTATCTACCTCAAGTGACGATCCTGTAGGTAGTTGTAGTGACCTCGAGCCTTGGGTTTCAGGGGAAACCCCTAGCACCGGTGGTTCAGCGGGAATAGCGTCATCATAACTAAATCCTTGGACAGTATCCACTGAGTCAGACTCAGGAAGATCGCCGCCCCCTTTCCCGGTCTTTTTGCTGCCGTTGAGAAACAGCCTAGACTTGCCACTCGATGGCTGCCTCCCGGATCCATGGGACATATGAATCTTTGCGTGTCCTTCATGATCAGAGTGATTTTCAACGTACTCCAATAAAACTTCAACCCAAGCGTCTCTCTCTTCGTCGCTCTCAGCACAAAGAACATGACGAACAAGAGCTGACGAATCCTTTTTCTTCGGTTCCAAGATGAGGAAGGCATGACGGTATTGGTTCTCTGAATCATCTTCGGCATGCGAGGGGGAATTGCTCCGAATATTCATATTCTGTGACTGTTTTCCGATCTGTGCATTGTGTATCCTGATGGTACCCAGATGGGGACCGTTCGGCGACTCAAAATACTTGAATTCTGGGCCATGGAGAATGAAATATCTCGCTTTCCAGCCCCCAAAGTTCTTTCCCCGTTTTGTTAAATACCCCTCCTTTCTAGGTTTCCCATCCGGGCCCCGAAGGATCTCAGGCCGCATTTGATTATTAGCTTTGATCAGGACTGTCTCGTCGTCTCTGGGCTCAATTGCGTCAGATGTGAGAAACTGGCAGATAATCAAAGCTGCTTGCTCATCCATCGGAGTCTCAAGTAGACGCTCAAAGTAAGAATTCAATGCAGCACGCCGCGCATCAACCTTCGCAGGAGAGTGTCCACTAAAAATGCCCCTATCCGGCAACTTTACCGGAAAATCCGAGGACTGCCTTATCTGTTGATCTAACTGGGGCAGAGCTGCGATGATCTTTTCCACACGCCACAGCTCTCGATGTTCAGATCGTGAAAAGATACTCAAAGTAAAAACAGGTTCTTCCTCGGAGGGTTTCAGTGCCAGATAGCTGTTCCTAGAAGGGCGGAGCCTTGACGAGAATACCTTCACTTGAATCAGAGGAAGAGCATTCGGGGATAGAAGCAGTCCAGGATAGTCCTCTGAAACCAAACCCTGATAGATTCTGTTGGCGATGGTCTGTGGAGTTCTTGGACTGTCTATCTTGACGGCAGGGTCAATGGATGGAAGCTGTTGGTTGGCAGCATGAAGACTTATCGGAGTTGGCACAGGGCCACGCATTTTCATCGAGGTCGAGGAAGATATTTCTGACAGGGATGACACCTGTTTGTTCGTCAGGCGTGGAGAAGACATGCCCGAAGGCGTGAATGCAACAGCGCCTTCTCTTGGATTCCGAGGCAGAGGAGAATTCAAGGGCCGGTCACCAGGTCTTGGGCTCAGAGGTAACCCTGGACTCTTGGGGGAAGCAATGAGGGGACGGTCATCTAGACGGGTAGGTCGACGGCCGCCCTGAGAGTTAAGAACGGCTGCTAGGGATTCGGTCTGTTCCATGAGCGACGAACCAGCTGGGAGGTGTTGCGGAGTCAAGACGTGAACACGATGTGTAGGAGGAATATCATGGGCTCCGCCCAAAGCTCCCAGAGTGTCCAGTTGCTGAGGATTCTTGTTTGTTGACCGACTACTAGATTTCTTCGCCAATGCCACCTCTCGATCCCGGTCATCTTCTTCCCTTGTCTTCCTCCTTCCACGCTCCTGGTCAATCAGTTCGTCCACTTCGAGGATGTCCTCATACTCAGACTCTGAGTCTGATTGAATAGAGAGGGGTGCGATTGCGTTGTCTTTCTGTTTAAGATTCAACGGTGCTGGTGGAGGTTTGCGGCTTGGATGGGGAACTTTAGCATTCAGGTCTTCCACAGGAGACGCCTCGTGGATGATAGAACCAACAGTTGTGGCAAAGCTTTGTTGCATTACTGATGAGGTTGCTAATCTTGAGAGGGGCGTATCCGACTCATGTATGTGTTTCGCTCTGTCACCGGGCCGAGTGACAGTCTTGTCCAACGACTCGAGAGAAGCATATAAAGCGGGTTCTTCTGAGCTTAGCGGAATAGGAAATGACTCGGGGAGAACAGTAAGGGAATCCTCAGCTTCGTTCCGAGATTTATTCTCCAAGCTCTGAGAGCGCGGTGTCTGGCGATCTGAAGATCCGACCTGGCTCTGATTCTCAGATTGTATAAGAGCGTCATCGTCCACAGAATTTGATGGCTCGTCATGTAGCCCGGATGACGTATAGGCTGCGGACTGCAGCTCTTTTAGCTTCTTCCTGTACCGTTCCTTCTCCTTCAGAGCCCGTTCGAGGTCTTTGTTTAGACCAAGGACCATGGTGCGCTGCTTATCCACTAGGCGCCATAGCTGCGCATTCTGAGAGGCAGCGTGATGCTTCTCTTTAAGTAAATGTATGATGACAGCCTCCGCCGATCCAGCTGTTGATATCAGATTATTGATATCAGCTTGGCTCAAAGCACTAGCGTCAAATGATGATTTATGTGGATAAGATGCCGTAGACAGCGAGGAGATTGCCGAATCAATCGACGAGGTCCGCGGGATGACATGGCGATGCCCTGATCGTTGTTCACGAGCCAAAGACTGCTGCGAGTTTACCGGGGAGCTCGGGGAGGACGTAGCGGATCGGCTCGAGTCTGCTGCATCTGAATCCTTACGGGCTGGGTTGAATAATTTCGTTGTGTCCGCCATACCCACCGCATGCTGAGGACGAGCGCCCAACGGTCCCTCCTGGTTGGGTTCTGGTTCAACAACTGTGGTCGGATCCGGGTTGACGGTTGTTGGAGATGCTGAGAGGTCTGGTTGGACGGCGCGGTTCCGAAAAGGATGGCTCTGGAAAGGATTTGTGATTGCGTTCGATCTGGGCGAAAGGGGACTCTGAGTCGACAGCGTGAGATCGTCTCTGGTCGGCGACCGGATATTGAAACTCGTATGCAGGGGAGACGGCATAGGTTTGCGGGCACTAGGAGCCACACCAGTCGAGCGAAGGGTCTGCCCGTCAGCGCGTGGTCCCAGGTAGTCGCGAGGGATCAGGTCGCCATGCAGTGCAGGAGAGTGGGGAGGCATTTGGACCCGGGAGTGGAAAGAAACAGACGGCGGGGGAGGTCGACCTCGTTGGTCGTCATCAATCATGCCGTGCCGCTGAACCCGCGACATAGCTCGTTTAAGGTCACAAACCAGGTGGACATCGGCGATCCGGTCGTCGCTGGGGGGCAGGACTGATGCGGGCCACCAGGTTTGCAGCTCTAGATGGTCAGGAGAATGCGGCTGCACCGGGCTGCGGCATTATTCTGTCCACGGACCCTTAGGTGTGACAGTTGAAGGCGAATGATGATTTACTCTGCAAGCGCCAGGGCTTAGGGGTGGCTTTCTCAGGGGTAAGACTAAACACTAAACACTAGATTTAATTGGCCTGTAGATAGTCCTGAGACACCTACAAAGGCATATGAAATTGAAAATAAATGATTCACATGTTTTACTGTGATAAGTAGAAGTTGATAAAGCGACTATTTTATAGACAGTAAGGTAGTGACTGCCATAAGCACAACAATACATCATCTAGTTTGGGCTAGGCCCAGATATCCATCCCACACTTATTACTTCTCCTGATGATACTAATCACCTCATCCTTAATCAAATCAAGTTAACTGTACTGAAAAGGGCTAGGGGAAATATTGAGATGGCCAAAATAAAAATTTGGTTAAAAACAAACTGCCAATTTTTGAGCCTGGGAATTTAGAATGCGTCGTAAATATCGCATCCGCCTTAGCTAGAAAACGACACCTAGAGCTATTATTTATATGGACTCTTATTCTCCCATATGGAGTACAAGATCTGGGCATTTTACTCCACAGAGCCCCGGTCTCGACTTTCTCCAGATGTCAAGGCGTGTACTACATACTACTCGATTTTCACGAAGATCGTGCAAGGCACTCACATGAGAGACTAACTGAGATAGGAAAGGAAGATCCCATGGATATGCAGGGAGTTGTTGCAGTGTACCTACCTAGGTACCTAGTAGGTAGCTACCTAGAGGTATTCTTGCAAATGTATTCCACCTAGTGTACCTGCCTGACAGGTACTCTTCTCTGTACCAGGGTTATACTTCGTACATAGTAGTTAATTAGGCGACTTAGTCTTGGTATTGAAAGTGGCAAGGTAGATAAATTCGGCCATCAGTGCGTACATGTCAATTGGCTTCCAAGTCCAATAGAGTTAGTTATGTACGGGAATACTGCAGTGGACTGAATGGAATGTTGAAAGTGAGTAGAATTGGAATATTACGGGACCAGCGCAAGTATGGCGACAGGTCAGGAAAAGAACTATCTCGTAAGTGATTCTATAATCAAGTGGTTCAAGCACTGCCGTCCCATTAGTTAGAGCGTGTCCATGGGAAACCCGGACAAACATTAAAACTTTTGGACGCGAGTCAGCTGTGTCGTTTCTGAGAACGCAAATTTCTCTATAGACTGGAACAACGCCGAAAATCCAGTAAGCCTGTTCGAACCGCCCAACGCCACATTCCTCATCCGATAATATAATAATAATACAATCATGCTATATTCCCAGCCATACCTAGGAAGATAGCCTGTGCGGCTAGTTGAAGTGACCAGAACCCAACCTTCTTGAAACGCCGTTTGCGCGCTTGATCATCAACAACGTCCTGTGCGAAGGCATCGTACACCTAGAAATAGTTAGAAATTATAGTCTATGGAATCAAAGTGTCCACACTTACCGCAGCAGACAGATCATCCATCAAGGCGCTATCGTAGATCGTCCAGCTTCCATCAAAATCCTTAACATCCTTGATAAGACGGCAGTTGATAGGAATAAAGGTCCGCCTAGAATTGATATACGCAACGATGGGACGTATAAGCGCATTATTAATGTATGATAAATCTCGTGTGAAAATAGGCACAACGGCGCGGACATTGTTGAGGTGGATGCGTAGATCCATATCGAGGAACTGCTTCCTCTCAGTCGAGTTGTCCTCTTCAGTTCTATCTGCATTTTTTGACATAGGCACAGGATACTGATTTGTCGTTACTGTCGCCTCCAAACGGTCATAGAAATCCGCCATGACCTTTGCAAGACTTTCGCCGTTATCCGCAGGAAACATGATGTCAGCAATAATGTCGACATTTCCTTCATGAATCCAGGAGAAAGGGCCTTGAATCCCGCGATTGAGGTGATCGATATTCAAACCGTCGATACGAATTCTGCTGTGTTTCTTCCATGGTTGCGGCTCTCCGGGTTCTGACCTTTGATTCAATGCCAGGCCAGTGTAGTTGTGGCTTTGCCGGGGATGAATAGTGAACAAGGAGTTATCGAACGAGCCAGACATCATGTTGGCGGAAAGAAAATCATAGAAAAGCCACTGCTGCCTCAGCTGAGGAAGATCACATGAGAATATGCTGACGGGGAACGGCCTGAAGTTACCAGGTTGGTAAATGGTTACCAACAGATCCTCCATCTTGAAGGAATCTATCTCGAAATCCCCAGGCTTGTGTTCATGCCGGTAGGACTTCGGATCCAGGTCAACATCAGGCCAGTAAACATGCCGACGGTCGACCACGCCTCGGATTCCTTTCACTTCAACATCTCGAAGTAGACCTTTTCCGTTGAACCATTTTGTGAATGACAAAGTGACATTAACGGTGTCGATTGATAAATCAAATTGGGTATAGTTTGTATCCTCGCCTTCGCCAGCTACTGGTCGTTGATTTGCGGTTTCCAGATTAGACGATTCACTAGAAGCTGCCGCTGCCGCTGCCGCGGCCGCCGTCTTTGAGGAGCCCTTGCTAACATTTCCAGTACCCTGACCGGGTCGCCTGGAGACAAAGACATTCTTGAAGGTTATAACGCCGTCTCGCCATTTCGGTACAATCGCTGACTCGAAGACCACTTTCACGCCAGAGGACTTGGTGAGATAATTTCCAATCCACCCGGCGAGAGTTTCTGCATGAATTAGGGAAAACGAACTTCCACCAAGACTTGGGTTTCCGATACATACCTTGAGCAAAAACGGTGTTAATAGCGAGGATGAGTAATGAAAAGAAGGTGGTAGTCCCTAGAACAACCCAAACGACATGGCCCAGCAATACCCATGAGAAGAGTGCTGTTATTTCATCCAGATTGAAAGGGCGAACGCTCCGAATCGAAAACCACTTGAAGCGAACCTTTAATCGAGACCAGAACCCGTTGGCAGCAGCGAGAAGCTCTTCCTTTGAAGGCCTGTGCAAGTGAGGAATATGAGGCAAACGATCGATGAGGTTGCGGTTTGAAATGCTATGGACATGAACTTTCGACATTGGAGCTTGGGTCTCTGGGTTCCGGTGGTCGTTATTTTCGCCCTTTTTCTCTGGTTCCGGGTGTGAAATAGTCGCATTTTCGGGATTTGAGGGTTCCTTCTGCACCTCTGAAGGTAGTCTATCATCTTTTGTGGTATGTATACTTCGTATCCAGGCATTTCGTGTCAAAAAGTGCAACGACTTTCTATTGACTAAGCCGCAATCCCTGTGAAGCCGTAACGTTTCTGCACATGCTGCTCCGGAATCAACGGCAGCCGACGAGGGAGAAAAGCCGAGTACAAAAAACCCCCCTGATGCAAATCTTCTTGTGACCCGTATTGATTTCTTGGGAGATGCCGGTGATATCCTCTTCAGACCGTGTTTGCCGGCAATCTTACAGAGAGCTTCGTTCAATACTGTCGGTTCGAAAAAATAAGGTAAATTTGTTGGTCGCAATCCTCGTGCCAGCTGCGGGTTCGCAGATTCCCAGAAATTGGCCTGTAGCCAGCGTCCCAGATTCCTGGACATGGTGATCGTCACATCCTTGAAAATTTTCGAGTTTATAGAAAGAGGCGTAGTAATCAAGTCTGAAAATGCGCCGCTATGATGACAAAATCCTGAGAGGGACGATAGAAAGTCAAATGCATCAAACCTAGCAGCTGAGTCCAAGGAGCTTGATTATTTAGAAGATGTTAAGCTTCTGCGCCGAGAGAACTCGGTCCATGAAATCATCCCGCAATCAATCTGTACGGCGGCAAAATGTTTGCTCTGTTTGCAACACAAAATGATACTCTCTCACCCAACTTAAAACCTATATCCAGATATCAAATATTTATAGATAAAATGTGAGTAAAATCAGGGTCGGGCTGTGGAATTTCAATATCAAATCTATTCCTTGAAGGGAAAAAAAATGAATTCTGATAGGTCAATGACCTCATCCTAAGGTTATAGGTGCAAGAATGTATTCAGTTAAGAAGGCCTAGAACACATCCCTTTTATATAGGCAGGTACCTAGGGGCATCTTCATGACTATCTATGTAGATCTAATGATATTGCTCTGGGATGTATTGGATATTTTATTGTTTAATTCAGCCATTCAATACTGTCAAGACCTTAGAAAACCTATCATAATATAGCGAAAAGTTTCCCATGAAATTGCAAATCTAATGCAGTTAAATTTGGCTGCATAAAGGTGCCACAAGATGAACATTTATGATAATCATAGCCTAATCTTTCTTCAGAGGGCTGTAAATCTCCTCTATTCCACTTTTTGTAATAACCATCATTTGAAGCCCATCACCGACTTCAATGTGTCTCTCCACAGCGCTAGTAAAGGCATCCCGTACCAATTGTTCAACGGTCTCTCGTGGTAAGGGCTCCGCCTTCTTCGGTTCCAAAGCATGTCCTTCTCCGCTTCCAGGAATGTATTGATTTTTGAAGTTGACTTGATTGTCGAGGAAGGGCATAATCAGACTCGCTGCGGATCCTGCTGCTCGGCATTGCTCTCTCTCGTAGGAGCCAACGGGGTCGTAGCTGTACAAGGCCCCCTTGCCTTCTTCATCCAGACCTGCTAGAATCGCATGGACGTAGTAAGGGAAAAAGCGTTTCTGATAGAGGATTGTCGACAGACGTTGGGCACACGCTCTTACGGACATCGGCTTTCCGTGCTGGTACTTGTACATTTTCACCACCGCATCAAGACGCTCTTTGAGAGCTTGGCCATCGGCAGCAAAACCGACGACGGAGAGGAGAATGTGAGCACCATCGCCACTCTCATCATCACCTCCTATCTTGAATACCTTGGGAACGTAGCGAGAGTTGATGTTGTACCCAGCAACAGATCGGGTGTCGCCCGCAAGAATGGCGAAATCGGAGCCAGAGATACCGAGGGTTG
This sequence comes from Penicilliopsis zonata CBS 506.65, assembly GCF_001890105.1. Taxonomy (NCBI): domain Eukaryota; kingdom Fungi; phylum Ascomycota; class Eurotiomycetes; order Eurotiales; family Aspergillaceae; genus Penicilliopsis; species Penicilliopsis zonata. The sequence continues at coordinate 35,509 of NW_019208915.1, forward strand.
AACCGCCGTTGTCGGTATAGCTATGAAGACGAATAAGTTTCTGAGAAATTTTTAAAGCTCTTTCTACTCACGGGTAAAATGAATGCTCCTTATTTGGGGCACTGGTGGGTTGAGAAAATGAGTAACCAACGGTCTCAGCAGATGTGTACCTGCCGAACGACGTCATGTCTGGTATATCGAATTTTCGGCTTGAGCGGACTAGAAACAAATTTAGAGAAGAAGAATATGTTTATTAGGAAGCTTTGGATATATCAGCAAGGATTCAAATGTTCGTTGAGAGTTTGAATCGGTGTATCGTTAGAAGATGCTGTCGAGCAAACGCCGCTCAGCGTTGTGACGCGACAGCTGTAGCTGCCTCCTGCTTACCTAATAAAGTATGTGGGGAACTGAACTACATACTGAACCAGGTAGATAGTAGACCAACTCCAACTATTGTGAAGGAAGACAGGTACAGTGTGATCTACAAAAAAACCTGGGATATTCTTGTCTTAATCACTACTTCTATAAATCCAAATAAGATCATTAACTGTCGTGTAAGCTTACAATTATCCAAGAAGTCCCTTCCAGCACCAACATCTCAGGCTGAGGTAGACGATTAATGGCATGACTTGCAGATTAGCAGCAGCAAGACATATAGCAATGCTTGGACTTGGGGCTTACCAAAGCAGCAGCGAAGATGATACAGAAGATCAGGTATCATTACCAAGGTCAGAGGTATTTTTCTTCATCTTCTCATCTACCCGACTCTCGGCTCACATAATTCTAAGAGGGAAAAGAAGGGTCTAATTATCACCGAAAGTTCAAAAGGTAATCCCATATCTATTTATTTTCTACGAATCAATGCCGGTGCTGAAGCCAAAGGCCTCGAACGGGAAAGAAATACTATCACACATGCCGAGCCTAGTGGACCTGTTCTTGGACCGTTGCATGCCGAGGAATCATCGGTTATCTCTTCGGGACCTTCATACAATAGCACTCGATCGCCCACTTCAGACCGTGCTCTCATCCAGGATTTAACTCTTCCACCAGTTCCGGATTTAAATATACCACCTTCTCCTCCCGGATCGCCAAATCCTGCTGCCAATGCAAAGATTGAGCATTTCCTTTCTCTGAAAACGAAGGGTGTGCATTTCAACGAGAAACTGGCTGGCTCGACATCCCTTAGGAACCCTAGTTTGCTCAAAAAATTGATGTCCCATGCCGGAATAACCGATTCTGCACAATATAATACATCGATGCCACTTGAGATATGGGACCCGGCAGGTTTACCGACCTGGGGGTTTAAAGAAGAGCTTTTCAAGAGCCAGAAAAACATTCGCCAAAAAACAGAAGAACAAAGGCTTACGGGGCAACGCGATTCAATCAAATTTGTGTCAAGTGGACACACTTGATTCTATAGGATTCCCTCTTAGCCATTGGCTGATTGACTCAGAGAGGTATTACTGGACGAGTCCAACTTCAGAGAAGCGCAGCAGATAAAACTATCACCCATCTGTTTAAGCGAAGGCTTCTATGCACATAGATGATTGATAGATAGATATTACCCAGGGTACTGGATGATTGGAAGCAAGCATTGGACCCAGCATCATAATCTAATAGCTATCCCAGCAAATCCAACTCTCATAATAAATGAAAAATCATGAATAGCCCCGGGCTAATTTGTTGATTTAGATAGTACATCTCTATCCCAAGTATGATAGAAGTTGTAGGTCCGATGACCGTTCGAAAATCCTAATAATATGATTTTTAAATATAGAAATAGAGCTACTCTATGGGATGGTCATTAGGATCTAATTATATTTGTACAAGCCTTCGTAAAGTAAGTTGAGCTTGAACAAGGCATGGAGAGTATCAGCAGTTGTCCGTTCTTGCTTAGTAAGGGTCTTTCTTGTGGGCCAAGTTAGTTCTAGGTCGGAGCTCCCGTCGTCAGCTAGTCCTGCCTGGAACTGCTACTCCTACACTTGCATCACCAACATCACTCACTGCTCGTTTGGCTGCAACACTCTTCCTACAGGCATATCCTCCTTACAAACCAAAATTGATCTCTTCCTCAACAAGTGTAAATTATCTCAGTCTAAATTTAGACTGAAGCTCTTGGTTTTTACTCATAATGGAACACTTCCCTGAAGCTTGGGGTCGAGTAGGAGAGCCCAACCTCTGGTGTTTTATTACATACTGACTTCTATGTTAAGCCCAGAAATGATATTTATGGACCTTACGACCATTCATACCTACAGACTACGGGTCCAAAAGCCCACACCCAGTCTCCCGCGGTCACCGGTACATCGGTCATCGGAGTGAAATTCAACGGGGGCGTTGCCATTGCTTCCGATAACCTAGGTATGTTAGAGCTCACCTATTATCTTTCAAATACCGTGGGATAGATAACAGGCGTCTCGCTAATCACTTTTTCATTTGTTCAGCATCTTATGGTTCTCTTGCTCGGTTCACCGATGTTAAACGACTCCGCGTTTTTGGTGATTCTGCTATCGTCGGTTTTGGAGGAGACGTATCCGACATGCAACACATTGACCGGCTACTCAACTCCATTGATATCCGTGAAAATTATTCCTCCGATGGAAACCTTCTCAATGCCAAAAACCTGCACACCTATCTTTCCAAGGTTTTTTACAAGCGACGTTCTGAGTTCAATCCTCTCTGGAACCACATTCTGGTAGCGGGTTTTGATGGCGATGGCAAGCCATTCCTCAGCTCTGCAGACTTGCTGGGGACGACATTCTCAGCTCCACATCTCGCAACCGGGTTTGGTGCCCATCTTGCCATTCCCATTCTTCGCCGCCTATTCCCAGAGGACACGCCTCTCGAGAACATCAGCAAGGAACAGGCAGTGGAAGCACTGAGGGAATGTATCAAGGTTCTCTGGTACAGAGATGCGCGCAGTCTTGACAAGTTCTCGATAGCAACCGTAACGAAAGATGGAATCGAGGTGAAAGAGGACGAGAAGGTTGAAGCACAGAGTTGGGCTTTTGCCGAGACTATCAGGGGCTATGGGGCTCAGGTCAACTGATAATACGATTTAGATTAATGCAAAATATTTGCCATAGCGAGGTGAATACGAGTCAATGATCATTTTGAAATATAATGATGACACCATTGAGCCGTTATCTAACGCTATTGATAATATTGCTGGTCTGATGATGGTTGTATTGTGAGGATTCTAATAGACCTGACTGACCATTTGTGCTATTGGCCATACAATCCTCAAAGCTTGGAAGAGGGCTTCTCGAAAGTGACCTTATTAACGCAGGACCCGACACCCTCCAAGGATACTTCAACCTGATCACCTTCCCTTAGCCACAGAGCAGGCTGGCGGCCCATTCCAACACCTTGCGGTCTACCAAAATGGGTCAGCGAGATCTTTTCGACCTTGAAAGTAACGTAAGATGCGGTTGAACACTCACGTTCCGGTAAATATTAAATCACCAGGAAGTAGGGTGGTACCCTGGGATAAGAAGGAGATGGTTTTGGCAACGCCAAAGATCATGTCCCTGGTCGAAGACGACTGAACAATCTTCCCGTTCAATTTCGTAGAGATATTCAATGAGTTTGGGTTATGGATGAGGTTCGACGAAACGATCCCGGGCCCAAAAGGCGCCCAACCATCGAAGCCTTTGCCCAGTCCCCATTGTCCACCACCACGTTTTAATTGCCAGTCACGATGTGATACGTCGTTGCCCACTGCGTATCCGAGAACATAATCTAATGCTTGGCTTTCGGGGACGTCTCTTGCCTCTTTTCCGATGACAACAACCAGCTCACATTCATAGTCTAGACCCTCGCCTTCTTGTGCAATCGGTGCCACGGGAATTTCATCAAGGGGCCCCGTGATGGATGTGACTGGCTTGTAAAAAAGCACTGGAAATTTCGGGATGGGGAGATTAGATTCCTTCGCGTGCTGTTCGTAATTCAAACCCAGGCACCGCACGGTTCGGATATCTCTCCTCGCCAATGGTGCAAGCAGCATCTTCACTTCGGCAACCTGGCTAGTTACGTCGTGCCGGCCGAAGATGTCGCCTTGAATCACATGTGCCCGGCTGGCTTTGGAAATATCACTGATACCTGCGGGAAGAATGGCATCCCCATAGTATATATGGCCATCCTTTGCTAGGAATCGAACAAGACGCTACATTTTGCAAGTCAGAAATGGAATCAGATAGACAACAGCGAGATATATGATCGGGACGTACTGAAAAGACAGGCATCCTGATAAGCTTGTATTTTGCTTGGTATGCAACGAGAAATTATGTGTCAATGACTGCGGAAGGCAGGACTGGGACTCTATACTTTATGCTTTGAAGAAAGGTCCTCTTAATGAATGATAACTATGGTGGCTTATGAAGCTTTTTGTCTTAACTACCTATAGATACGACTACTACCTAGGTAGGACATTGGCTTGCTCCCCACTCGGCCGGGAGAATTATTGCCGCAGCCCGCAGCTTAACCCCGGTCGCCGATATCCGGAGAAAGCTTTGGCCAGACCTATCCTTGTATGGTTTTTCCACCCATGAGGATGACAACATTCCACTGGTCTTTAGAGCTTTGTCTGAGATTCTGAATTTGCATAACATTGGAAACCCCACGGGGAGATCTTGCCAATGGCGCGTCTTTCCGGGCTCCAACGGGAGGTCTTGTCGCTCTACCGGAAGTGTCTACGAACAATACGCCAGAAACCTTTGGTAACTGACGACCAGCTAGGAGGCAACCAGTGAAATTCTGCTAATGTTATTTGCACAACTCTGAAGAATGCTAGAGATAATTTCAGAGCTTATGCTAGGTTATTGCGCCTTTTCTATCACCAAATCTCCCATGCGCTTGTCATGAGGCTTTTGATTCCATTTGAAAGTTTGAGATGTTGTTCTAATAAATGTATAGGGAGGAATTCCGAAAGAACCTCAGTCTCAGCAAGAAAGATTTCACCGCAATAGAGTACTTATTGCGTAAGGGTTACAGGCAGTTAGAGATGTATTCGTCCCCGGGAATCCGTGACATTCGGTAAGAACTGCCTGCAGCAGGCAAGTAGCGGAGGAACAACAAAAAAATACGTCTCATCCGAAGAATATGTCACCAGGTGCAGAATATCTATAGCTGTACGGTGAGAAACAGTACGCAGAAAGCCGGTTGAGACTGGACTCTTTGGTCACGTGATATTCTCGAAGGTTGTGGAAGCTTCAAGTGAGATCGAGCAGGAGGCGTCAGCAATATGTACCATAGTAAATATCCAGTATCTTCGAGATGTTTGGGATGACCAATACGCTGACATCTGAGCAGCCGTGCTTTCTAGAAGACTAGTCCATGTGTATATAAGGACATCCAATAGCACTTGTTCTCTATCATCCTCTTCGCCAAAAACATCCAATCTTCAGCCTGAATCAAGTAACGCATCAGCCTTCAATACTGATACTCATCCCTAATACATCTCTCTGATCATCAGCTGTCACAAATCACCATGGCTTTTATCTCACGCTTCCCCACTGGCGAGGTCGCTTCGATCTTTCGCCTGTTGGATGATTTCGATGCCTACCGTTCAGACAATACCAAAAGATGTCAAAGACAACAAAAGTCACGTCTCCGCTCTTTTTCTCCCAGTTTCGACGTGAGAGAGACGGAAAACAGCTTCTTCTTGGATGGAGAGTTACCCGGCCTGGACCAGAGAGACGTCGAGATCGAGTTCTCCGACCCGTATACCTTGGTGATCAAAGGCCATGTCGAGCGAAATTACAGCACTACGAGCAACGAAGCTGTAGAAAATGAAGGCCCCTCCTCGTCTAAATCACATCAAGCTACCGTTGAAGAAGACAACGATGACGATGAATATGACTATGCTTCCGTTGAGGCAACCGAATCCAAAGTGCCCGAGACCAAACCCGAACCATCATACAAGTACTTGGTCGCCGAACGCTCGATGGGCGACTTCAACCGCACGTTCACCTTCTCAACGAGAGTCGATCAAGATGCTGTCAGAGCTAGCCTCAGGAACGGCATCTTGTCGGTGACAGTGCCGAAGGCAAACACCCCGAAAACGAAGAAGATCAGAGTTGAATAGACTACTTCTTTGCATGTCTCTCCTTTTATGTGATATAATACTCGTTTGCAACATGGAACCCAATGATCAGTATTTCTAAACATATTTGGCGTTACGATTATGCAACTAACTAGTTAACTAGTTGACTTGTTAGTTGTTATTCATGAGACAGTTAGGATTATCAGTATTATAGCCATGTAATTAATGCTCCGTCTTCCACAATTATCAAATACTTAATTTAGTAGTCGAGAGCTACCATAGCCCCAAAAACAACTCGGATTGAATCGTAGAGCAACTATTCAGCAAGCTGAATGTCTTAAGATTTCCATTTATATCTATATGTCATGTTCGTTTTTTTTTGAGACCAATTATGAAAGGATCGTGTATACATCATAATTCAAAACACTTTTTTGCGGACTTTGTAGACCTAAGAAGCCAAATGACACCGTTTCTCCCGCGACTCTTCCATGAGCGCAACCCATTTTATAATGCAACGTCCGCAATGCATAGACTTTCAATCCGTGCCAGGGGTGATTCCCAGAATGTAGAATTCTGAGGTATGCAAGTGCCCATCTGAGCAGTGCAACTCTCCTGTGTTTCCCCGGGAGGGTCTTCGGGTGGTGCCTCCAATTCCTGGGAGGCATCTTGATTGGAAAAAGGAAATTCGGCAGTACTCTGATAATCGCTCTCCTCTAAGGAGCGGACCGAGTTTGCTGAGCTGTAGCCACTATCGACCTTGTCAGGCGACCGTGGAGCTTCCGGCACACCATCACTTGACTCGCTTTTGGTATGGCTCTCACTAATTGTATCAAGTGAGTGTCTGCTGTTGGGCACGTGAATTCCCTCATCTTCAGGTTCACTACTGCAGGGCGATATACAGGACAGGGTAACTGGAACAATGGGCGATTTATCAAACGAAAAGGGGCTCCCAGGGAACCCGTCGACTTCTCGGTCCTTGCAAGCTGCATCAGGGATCTGTAACGTAGGTGCAGAAACTTTGATGTGTCTGAAATCGACATTCTGTTCTTTATAATTTCCTACTCCTGGACTCTTTGAGCAAAAGGAATATGGTATAGAAATAAGGGGGTTGATTTCTTACCTTGCCGTCCGTCTGAGTCCTTTTTCGCCTTTAGAACACCTTTACCATCAGACTTGGTCATGAGAGTGCGATCACTGGAGCATGGCGAGGTAGAAACATTGACGACCCGCAGAGACCCCAGCTTGAGTTGTCCTAAATGGGTATACTCGAACTCGGTTGGAGTTGAAGGCCGTGTCGAGCGTGGAGTCGAGAACGTATACCTCAAATCAGCATCCCTAGGACTCAGAAGCGGCCACTGCGAAGTATCGAACGCCTCAATAGGAGATTCGCTTGGGGATTCTAGTTCATGATCAGCTGAAGAATACGCTCTGCGTAATCTGTCCCTTGGTCTCCTCGGCCCGGTACTAGGCCGAGTAAGGAGCGACCTCCGTCTCGTCAAAGAAAACCGCTGATTGTCGACCATGAAATAAGTGTTTGAAGATGTGGCGTGCTCTAGCTCGCTCTCATGCAAGACTGCATTAACCATGTGTGAAGTTGATCGAGTTGAAAGTGATCTCTTTGGCCTCTGGTAGTCTATTGAAATTGACGAGCTCCGTGAGGAAGATGCTTGGAAAGAGCTTCGCCGGCTTGAAGGTTTGCAAACGCGAGAGCTGAAAGAGGGGATATCACCAACCCTCTCGTGGATTGCTTCCAGGGGAGATTTTTCCTCGACCGGACTATCTGCATCTTCCGACCTGTTCTCTGAAGGACGAAACTGAACTTTGAATTGAGGATCATGAAGGCTAGGGGAGACATTCGGAGGCGTGACTGATGCCCGGAAATTGGCAGTGGTAGTTGTCGACTTCAACATCATTGGAAGGATGTCTTCAGACCCTGTATTTTGCATGCATTGCGTGAATGGATTCGTGAGTGGTTTGGATATTCGTATTGAGCGACGGCGCTCTTCGACCGGGGCTGATAGAAAGTTCCCCATAGCAAGAATGGGGATTAGGGCTGTAGATCCCCCTTCGGGCCTTTTTTCCTCTCTCTCGTTGTATTATCCTAGAATCAGTCAGTTAAAAGAAACCCTAAGTGATCTGCTGGTTTACATACACAAGTATTCCTTTGTGTACTTCACTTTAGATTCTTGACGTTATGATAATTTCAGAAATGTGATGGACATGTAAGAGTAAAAAGCGTGCTGCAGATCAAGAAGCAGGGTGATATATTGATTAAAAGAGACCAAGCTATGGTCCAGATTCGGAGATCGGGTTAAAGTGATGGTAACTTTGAGTCGGAAGGAATCAACCATTCATAAAACATATATAGATAGTAAAAGCTCGTTTTGTCATACAGCAAAGTCATATAATGTAGAGGCCACACCTAGCTTCAGCCACAATAGCCAAGCACAAAAAGGAGGGCGATCCAAATGTGAGAACAAGGAAAGGCAGGAAGCCTCATGTAGCCAATGAAGAGGAAATATTCGGCCATGATCCGACAGGGAGGTGAAAGCAGATACATAAACGTCGAGGGTGCGGTGTTGCGGTCAGCCAGGCCAGAATGTCGCCATGATCGAAGGAGGTAAACACATGGTGAGCGATGACGGATCCGTCATGCACTGATGGACGCCCAGCTAAGAGAAGGTTCTTGGAAGCTCCAGCCGACTCGGACCACCCGCCAACGGACGAACCATCCTCAGCCCCGAAAGGGGCTATATCAGAGGAGATCGATTCGCACATATGCAAGCGGATAATCCATCTCCAATATCAACGCCAGGCTGTCCAAGTTTCAGCCTCCGTGTGTCGAAATGATTGGCAGAGATTATTATGCTCTCAGATCCGGACTATTCAGAGCTCCCTACTCCGAAGGCCGTATTCGGGAAAGGTGAGTAGGTACATCGGGTTAGGTACCTATCGTAGCTACTGTACTACTAGTAAATAGTGGCTGCAAGCAGCAGTTTGACTTTGGTACGAAAACCAACTGCTGCAACCAGACTATTGATGCGGCAGCAATAGTAGCCCTAGTACCTGAGCTATGATTTTGCCACTTGTTTCAAAACACTTAATAATAAATGAAAGAATAAAATCAAATAGTCCATATATAATTATAGACTTTATTAGTTCAATATTAGTATTAAAAGATGTTCATGAAGGTTAAAACATCATGGTTTCCTCCAAGTTGTATTATTACATATATCTAACCGTTTGTAGTAAGCGTATTTCCTAATCAGGTTAGACATTATGCAGCTTAGCGTACCTGACCACTAGTCCGGATCAGGAGGTGGGTATGAACCTCGACTCTCCTAGAGTTTGTTGTGACTATCAGGAATCAAGGTTCACTCAACCCACTGTTCTTGGTATTTGCCTACAGCTTTCAAAGACCTCCGCCAAGCTGGAAGACTTCGACTCAATTCCAGGCTCCAGGGAGAAAAAAACAACAACTGAAGGCTGCATCTTCCAAGTTGCCACAGTATGATATGACCTGTGTATGCATCAGTAGTATTGCACAATGCTGATTGATAGTCGGGCTGACCACGAATATGTTGTTCGATTTTCCTTTCCTGACAGTGGAAGAGTTCCACAGCGCCTGTCAGGACCTCGCGTCCCGGCTGCGCGCGTGCGGATCTTTGAAAGATTCGAGTTGGTCGGCAGTCAGACTTATTGACCAGGTATTTTTCTTTCCTCAGACCGAGGGGAATTCTCATTGTAGTAATGGAAAAAAAAAACCGATTCATTTCTAATTTCCTTTTTTTCCCCCCCTGCGCGGGCTACTAGACGAATGGTTTAATTTTCAGGATCACTAAAAGTATTGGAAATGTCGATGCTTCGAAAGACGAGACTGCACCAGAGGAGGATAGTGGATTTCTAGAAACGGAGCAGAACCAGGCTGAAGAGGATCCTGTTCGAAAAATTCCCTTCGCACCCGATTCTAATGATCCCCATAATCTGACCCATGAATCACCAGGAAGCGCTCATCCGCTCAGAGCAGCGCAGCACAGACTGGCAGGTCGAGTACGAAATCGTATACTCCCCAACATTCCAGGTCCCAGTCCTGTACTTTGCTCTGAAAGCGGGTGCGTTCCATCATAAACCCGTCGATATCGAAATGGTATATCAACATCTGGTGCCGCAGCAATATCATCAAGAATTGAAAAATGTTGGTGTCATGGGGGGTATCAGTTTCAATGTAGGTTGCATGTTCTTCGAAAATACCGAGTTGGATGTGCGCTCATTATTCCAGTACAATCCAGTGTCTGGCTCTCCAATGTTTTTCGTCCACCCGTGTAACACTGCGGATGCCATGAGACATGTCATAGTGTCCAAAGATATCAGCCCCGAAACGTATCTTCTCATTTGGCTCAGTGTGATAGGTAACTTCATCAAGTTGCATCTCCCTCATGAGCTGTTCGTGGATGATACACCCGTGAGCCTGAAATTTCAGGGACCAAGCTTGGGAGATGCTTCCTAGACAATAATGGACTAGTGCAGACTTATACCGCTCGCACAGCCAACATGTCCACCTCTCATCCTGGTCGTACTGGACTAATCCTCGTCCGAAGAGGCCTCCATAGGCACATCGCTATCTTCATCCATTGGTGCCTCTTCCTCATCGCTTTCTTCTGTACGGGGTCGCTTTGTGCCGTGGGGTTCGCCATTGGGAGCCTGGGTAGGCTTAACGGGTAAAGCGGCTGCTCCTGGAGGGCCTTGGAAGATTGACTTCTGTAGATCCGTCGAGACAGCTGCTGCTGATGTGACGCCAGGTATACCAGCACTATAAGTACCGCGCAATTTCGCAATCACGTCTGAGGCACCTTTGGCGTAAACAATTCGCTATTTGCCCAGAAATTAGTGGAAAGAAACTTGCCCAGCGCACAGGAGAGGCATACCATTTCTTTACCGAAGAATTCAAAGCCTTGAAGAGCGCGCATCGCCTGTGTGCTGGCTTGTACGTCCTTGAATACAATGTGTGCTTGCCCGCGCATCTTTTCATTTTTCATGGCGACGACATCAAGAACAGTTCCGTACGTCGAAAAAAGCATGTATAGGGAGAGCCGCAGATCATACTTGCGAAGCTTGTCCGGAAGATTGGTACAGTATAGTCTACTCATGAATTAGAAGCTTCTTGCCTACCAGATAGGTTGAGAATCTTTATCACTCACGTTTGGTTGGGAGCACCGACTGAGATATTTTTGTCTGGAGCACCACTGCGAGTGGGGATGGATTTAGTAGCCATTATGGAGAAAATGAAAAAAGGATGTGGTTTCAAGAATTAATATTAAGTGATTTGGAAAGGTAGGTGACACCGAATGGAAGGATACTTGGTATTTTGCCGTCGCAGGTTGCAAAGCAATCGGAATTGGAGGTCTCAGCAACCTAAACTAAACCGTATTTGTGAGCTAGTTAGACCAACCTAGTTAGTTAATTCGTTGAAGTCATGTGATTACTTAGGTAAGCATGCTGCCCGCGTCATCGGCTTTGGTCGCTCCCGCATCTCGAGGGGTCCTTCAACACCAGCACATGGCAGTAGAGAGTCCCTCCTGTCATATTAAACCAGTATAAACTTGACAATGGCTGTTCCTCAGGCCCACCACCTCTTCCACCTTCCGATCGCCGACCATTCCTTTTCCTCGGATAAGCAAACACTTGTTGTTGCCAAGGATAATAATGTTGCACTTTACCAGGCATCAGGCAACAAGTTTGTGCTGAATGACGAACTACATGGCCATGACAAGACAGTGACAAGTGTGGATATTGCACCAAAGAGTGGCCGTATTGTGACTTGCTCTCAAGGTTCGTATCGCCAGAATTTGAAGTCTCGTGACAGTACAAACAGTTGACTTGGCCTCTTGTAGATCGTAACGCCTACGTCTGGGAACAGACTGCCAGCGGCTGGAAGCCAACCCTGGTCCTCCTCCGGATAAACCGTGCTGCCACTTTTGTGCGCTGGTCCCCATCGGAAGAAAAGTTCGCTGTCGGCTCGGGGGCTCGCGTCATTGCCGTTTGCTACTTTGAGGAGGAAAACGACTGGTGGATTTCCAAACACTTGAAAAAGCCGATTCGGAGTACCATCACCACTCTTGCCTGGCATCCCAACTCGGTTCTGCTTGCTGCCGGCTCTACGGATTCCCATGCTAGGGTCTTTTCGAGCTTCATTAAAGGAGTCGACACCCGTCCCGAGCCGAGTGCATGGGGTGAACGTCTCCCCTTCAATACTGTGTGTGGTGAATTCTTGAATGACTCTGCCGGCTGGATCCATAGTGTGGCTTTCTCACCAAGTGGAAATGCGCTTGCTTTCACGGCCCACGACAGCAGTGTCACTGTAGTCTACCCCAGTGCCCCTGAGCAGCCTCCAAGAGCAATGCTCAATATTTCCACCCGTCTTCTCCCGCTTACCTGCCTGATCTGGAACGGCGAAACTGAGATTATCGCGGCCGGTCATGTTAGTGGATTTATTCCTCGCTCTTACATAGACTCTGCTAATGGCTTTTAGGACTGTGAACCTTATCGCTTCACTGGAGACGAGAACGGATGGCAACTCTCTGGTCCTATTGAAAGCAAGAGAGGTGCTGCAGCCGGGAATGTCCGCGAGGAATCTGCCCTCAACATGTTCCGTCAGATGGATCTCAAGGGACAGGCCCAGGCCGATACCCAGCTCAAGACGACTCACCAGAATACTATCAACACGATTCGCGTTTATGAAGAGTCAGACGGTCATGTCAAAAAGTTCAGCAGTAAGCGTCCGATCTATAATTACTTCCAAGAAATAGCAGCTGATTGAAACTCTTTTTTAGCGAGCGGAGTCGACGGACGTGTTGTCGTTTGGTCGATTTAGCCTGTTACTACCCATATCACCAATGGCTCGCACCAATTTGAAGCTGCTTAGTTAGTACAGGTTTCTGTGTACATTTTAGTCTTAGTATAGTAGATAGTAACTAGACCAGGGTGATAACAATATTATTATTTAAATTCCATGAGCCATATCATAAATTCCTTAGTAAGTTTGCAGACTATACAAACATGGCTGTTTTTAGTATAGACTGACCCACTGGTTGACTTTAGGGTTTAGCTACCCCAGATTTTGGATCATGCTCACTGCTCAGTGTTAGGTACACACATGACCTGGTCCTGTAGATGACTTCATAATGTGGATGATTTAACATCTCTTCCAACCGGCATCTCTTTCATATACCAAAAAAAATCGTGTCTAGTGTGATTTGAAGTTGTGTAATCTATCAGATGAAGTTTTCTCGCAAGCATCCTCTTTTCCTCTCCCTATGTGCATTTCTATTGCCAAAACACACGGTCGCTGCACAGAATGGACCCGAAAGAGAAGTTTCAGCCAAGTTGTTCGAATCCCTTGAGGAGTCCTCTCGCCTCGTCGATATTGCATACTGTATCGGTTCAACGGGAGTACATAAGCCATTCGAATGCCTCAGTCGGTGTCAGGAGTTCGAAGGGTTCGAGTTGATAACGGTGAGAAAGGAAGGAAAACTACCAAGTACAACGGCGGCGTAAATAACCCTTGATGTACTGATATGAAAGTTTCTTTTAGACGTGGAACACTGGTCCTCTTCTCTCCGATTCATGCGGGTACATCGCCATCTCTCACCCCCCGTACCCGAAACGAATCATCGTTGCATTCCGAGGCACTTATTCCGTTACCAACACGATCATCGATCTCTCGGCGTACCCGCAGAGATATGTTCCTTACATACCAGACGACAATGAAGGAGGAGGTGACGACCCACGGGAGAAGGCAAAATGCACCAACTGTACGGTCCATGCCGGGTTCATGACGACATGGCAGAACACGCGGTCAACCGTTCTACCGGCCGTGGAAACTGCGCGAAAGCAGCACCCAGACTATGAGATTGTCTTGATCGGGCATTCGCTCGGTGGAGCTGTTGCCGCGCTGGCAGGGCTAGAGTTCCAGTTGAAAGGGTGGAGCCCACAAGTGACGACGTTTGGAGAGCCGAAACTTGGAAACAGAGCCTTTGTAAACTTGCTGGACGAGGCATTTAGCGTGAATGTGGACCAGTCTCTGCTTCCGAGAGAAGAAGAAGAAGAAGAAGAAGAACTCCCTCGCTTTCGTCGGGTCACACACGCCAACGATCCAGTGCCCCTGCTCCCTCTTGATGAATGGGGGTACGAGACTCACGCGGGGGAAATTTTCATCTCCAAGCCGGACCTTCCACCAGGTCGAACGGACCTGGAACGGTGCGAGGGGAACCGTGATCTTCGATGCATCGAAGGAGCTAGTTATGGCAGCAATGCCGTTAATATAGCTGGAGGACAGACCGTTCTGTCCGAACAGCCCCGTCGCCAGAGAATAGACGGGGCTGGCTTGATTCCGGCCCGGTTCAGATTGTGGGAGCTCTTCTTCGCTCATCGCGATTACTTTTGGCGTCTTGGGTTATGTGTTCCTGGGGGGGATCCGACGGGACTCAAGTTTAAGGCGGATTGAGAATCATGTCTTTTATATATAGTTAATGATCAAGTCATGAAGTTATGACGAAATGATACAATGCAGATAAATCGCCTGTAGATTTGGGCCTATGGAAATGTGTTCTTACCTTTCTATCATTTTGCTCTGATGCTTATTCTGTAGAAACAGATATGATACCTCATATGAAAGGGTTGGAGCATGTATGCTAATATGTGAGCAGACTTAAATGTAATGATATAATTATGTAGTGAAAAGCCTGCTATGCTAAAGATCATACTATATACTAATACTCAATCTAAAATAAAAGTGTGATACGAGGGATACAGATGCATAAATAAGACCAGGCCAGCTGGACCGCCTCTCGCTCGGAAACAACTAGAGCAACTTTATCAAAAACTTTGAAGCATCGCAATTACTTTCCCTGAGCCAATGCCGGAACGATAACAGGCCCATACTTGACCACATTGCCGTACGCGCCTTCGCCCTGCACCATGAAATCCACGGCCAGGCTGAGTTTGCCAGCGCCGGGAGCCATGTCAGGCTGGCCGTACGTCCCGGTGACGACGTCCGGGTCGTATGCGACGATGGCGATGTAGTTGCGGCGACCCATGAGCTTGCGGTGATCGCGCGGCTGGCCCGTGACATCCGTCTGGAAAATTTCCATCATGTCCTCCTTCGTGTCCGAAGGTTTGGACGAGTTCGACCGTTGGCCGTTGGCGGGGACGTACAGCGGTTTATTGTGGCTATGGAGCAGCTTAATGATGTACCCAGGCGGCGGCGTGTTCACCACCGCCGATGAGATCAGCTGGTACATGGTTTTGTGGTCCGAGGGATGGGTCGGATCATGTACCAAACCGGCGCCGCAGACGTTGACGGCGCCAGACAGGAAGGTCATCCGGATAGATCGTTGATGAGCGATTCCCTGGAGAGTCCGAATGAGGTACGTCCGTTCGAGGTCCTATCTTCTATTTAATAACTTCTCTTTCCGCCGTTTCTACTATATGTATATGGATATTGCACTCACCTTTGATTCATGCGTCCACTGGTCTCGCAACTCATCTAACAGATCCAATTCCCCAAACGGATTCAAGATTCCACCCATGAGCCCCGACTTGCCGACAGCACGCTTGACGGAGTCAAACCCGGACCCAACCATGTCTTTCGCGCCCACGACTCCAGCCACAGAGCTAGTCACCTTTCCAAGAACATTATACGCCCCGGTGACGGCTCTCTTGCCCGTTGCGACAGTGTTCGCCAGCTGTTGAGCAGAATCCAGGCGCGGGTAGATAAGGGGCATCGAGATCATCAGCATACAGTGTTGCACCGACCGCGGCAGCATCGCGATCTTGGGGAAAAGCCCTTGGTAAGTTGGCCCGGCGAGGACCTGGTGTTGGTTCCGCTCAGATCGACAGTCGAGGCCGACGACCGCCACGGCCGGACCCAAGTACTTGACAAAATGCCACCCGGTGCCCGTGATGGTGAAGAGGTCGACATCCGAGCTAACGCCGCGGAGGATATCGAGGGTCGTGTGATGCTGAAAGAGCAGGTACATTTCGATTCCAATCCGGCCAATGTTCTTGAACATGTTGGAGAATTGCATATGTTCAGGGTATGATCCGAACCCATCGAAGCTGGGGATGATTAGCTGTGTAAAAAAAAAGAAAAAGAAAAAAAGGGATGTATACATGTCATGATCGTCAACCTGGCAGATGTACGGAATCTGTGCAAAGCACTCTCGTAGATACGGCTGATCAAAGTGACTGGTGTAGTAATGGAAATAGGCATGGGAGACATCCTCCTCGTGCACCGCCGTCCAAGGCGTATTCCTCCTGGCATCCTTTCCGCGCGTGGCAAGCCACTGCTTCAGCGACGGGATCTCCTTCCACATGCGGTCCGCATAGATCAAGCCGCCTAGACTGAGCTGTGCGTGGAACCCGCCGATCTCGCCATGTTTCTGGATGATGTCCTTCCACATGAAGCCGACACCGCCGAGCCGCGCCCGTTCAGTAGCATTCGCATTGAGACCGAAATCGTTGCCCGAGATCGCCGTGAACCGCCAGCTGGTTTCGTGTCGGCCGGCAACGAGGAACTCGTAGCGCGTGCAACCCAGGTGCGAAGTGATGGCGTACGTCCACTTGGCGGGACCGGACTCCTCCATGCGCAGGTCGATCTCGTACTTGTAAAAAGTCCAGCGCTGATGCATGGCAATCCTCATGGCTTTGAGCTGGCGCGGGTTCGGAGACAGGTCGGCACTCTGGTGGATATGGATTGTGGGCGGTTGACCGGCGTCTGTAACGAGGAGGATGGAGCCCAGCCAGATCCCTCGCTCCAGATCCATATTGGTATACCGCAGGTATGGTCCAAAGTAGACGCCATTCGTGGGCACTACCTTGTAGAGATCAACGCCACTGCTGGGCGGGGGCCCACTAAACGCAGAAGCCAGAGAGGGGGATTGAAGGCTTTCATAACCGGGGGTCATGGGGATGCCGGGCGAGGCGAGCGGGTTTCCAAACGCGGAGGACAACCCCGGAGACGTGAGCGGGTGGGCACTGAAGACGCTCCCGCCCGGCGACACCGGGGTGTCGTTCAAGTTTAGCGGGGTAGGGCCTTTGGGGAACTCCCACTGGGTTGATTGCGTCGGAAGATGTATGTAGTAATACTGACCCGAGGTCTGATCAAGGTGGGCGATCCATCCTTCGGGAAGCGGAGGCGGAGAGGCTGGGGGGATGCCATTAGTTGGCGTGGTAGAAGAGGGCGAGGTTCGATTGTTGCTGTTATTCACATTCACTGCAGCCTGTTGTTGATACGCCTGCTGCTCGTTCTGCTGGTACCCACCAGCCGTGGAGGGATTTCCGGGCTGTTGTTGATCTCGGGGATCATTCGCAAACGCAGGATGCCCCTGAGCAGCCGCTGTGGCAGCAGCATCAGCGGAGGGAACAGCAGCAGTAGTGCTGGCGGGAGCGGGATTTGGCGCAGCCGCCGCCATCCCAATGGCCTCTGTGGGATGTGGTCCCGGGATTGAGCTTTGTTGCTGCTGCAACACGCCCCCCGCTACGGCCGGATGTCGCTTTTCATTGGTATACCCCTGCGAGACGGAAGCTCCTGGCACAGTCGAGTATGCCGGAGGAGGAGACGAACTGACACGCATGCGTTCGAAATCCTGCTCGAGTGCATTCTGGGGAATCCTTGTCTGGGGTTGAGAGGTGGGAGCGGCAGAAGCAGCCGCGATAGCAGCCGCAGTAGCAGCAGCAGGGGCAGTAACGAGAGAAGCAGTAGCCTGCCCACCAGGGGCTTGACCACCGGACTGAACCACATTCGGGCCCTGATAGACTGTCGGAGGGCCATGTGGCTGTGTACCCGGCTGTTCAGTCGGGGTCCACGGCCGGGCCACCGGCTGCTGCTGCTGAGCTCTCCGTACTGCTGCCTGCCCAGCATATGGTTCCGCTCGACGCTGCGCTGCGGCGCTTGGAGCCTGCAGGTTCTGCAGGGTCGAAGTTCCCGCGATACCCGCCGCAGCATACCGCGCCTCAATATCCGAACCCGGCTGCTGGTCAGGACCCGCGACAGGAGTCTCAGGCGGGGGCGGAGACCCGCGCTGAGCCCGGGTAGTTGAGGTCGACGCAGTGGAGCTGAGACGACTGATCGAGCCGGTCCCCTGATTCGAAGCTGCTTGAGGAGGTGGCCAGTAATGTTGTTGCTGGTACTGTCGTTGGTACTGTTGTTGGTACTGCTGCTGCTGCTGCTGCTGCTGTTGTTCTGGACTAGATTCTGGTAGCGGCTTGGGCGCGTTCCCTCCCCTCCGTTCGGCGAGGGTTGTGATCACCGGCGGTCTGGCAGTCTGCAACGCAGCCGACGGCGAGGTAGACGACGCCTGTCGGTCATCAGGGTATGGAAGACGCGGAGGACTCGGCGGCGACGCTGGATCTCGTTTGGCGATACGCAGCGGTTCGACAATAGTAGGCGACTCGGGCTGCTGCTGTTCGGCAGCCCCGCTGTTGAGAAACAGCTCTCCGTTAGGGATCGCCTGGCGGCTCATTGTGATGCTGCACTCTGATAAACCTTTTTCCCCCCCCCCTCTTTGCTGCAGATGTGCTTGCAACGGCGATGGCGTTTGGGGAGCAAGTTTCACCTCAAAATGGAGTGAGGTGAGGGGTAAAAAGGATGGGCGCGCGGGGGCTTCTCGACACGGCTTTTCTCACGCTGACTAGGTTAAAGGAGGGTTTGAACAACTTGAAAAGAAAGCCCTAGTAAGGAGTACTCTGTAGCCTTGGGTCAAAAACCAACGCACGATCGAGGGGGGGCGTTGGGCCAGGGAAATAGGAGATGTCCTTCGCTGCAGCCCCCCCCCCCCCCCCAGAGTGACCGTCAGCTCTAGCCGCCGAGCTCCTCAACACAATGGAGATTGTTGCAGCCATTGGCTGGACGGTCAATCACAGTCATTTAATAAGCCACTAGAGTGATCAGTGGGCGCTTAGCTTGTCTGCAGTCCAGATGACAGTCCATATAGAGTAGATGAGCTGTCCATAGTGATTGATGTGATGAAGTTGTGTAGAGAGTTGCAGAGTAGGAGTTATGGAGAGTATCTTTAAGCTGACATTCCATCGTCATATACTGTATTAGACCTCAGATAATTGAGAGTAGTATTCAAATAGCTAGATAATAAATGACTCGTCAAGTAAATACTAAAGAAATCTATTACACTTTATGAATATATTTATCAAAATTACTATCACAGTAGATCTACATAGGAACACTTTATATAAAAGCAGTACAGAGTACCTATAGTTATAAGTTAATAATAGCATGTAATTAATATAATATAATTAATGCTCAGTATAAATCCAGCTACCTTCTATAATACTCAATCCTATTAATAATATTATATACCAGCCCAATGCATTACAGCCATACATCCATACATCCATACATCCATCCTGTCATGCCCTTAACACCTCGCTAAAAAAAAAAAAAAGAAAAGAAAAGAAAAGGAGAGAAGAAAAAAGAAAGACGAAAAGTAAAAAGAAAAAAGGGAAAAGGAATGAGGGTTATAAGCCAAAAGTAACAAACTGCAAACCGTGTGTAGTCATGATCTCCATCCAGTCGATGTCCAAATTATGGCCGACGGTCATGAGCCGCTGCGCCTGCCGCTCGAAAATGATCTGCAGCAAGTAGCTCGTCATGCTCTGCGTCCTGGCCAGTCCGACGGGAACCGTCGACAGCAGGTCCATGGCCAGCATCTTCATTCCGTTCGAGGTGGCCGCGGCACCGGCCAGAAACAGCGGGAAAACAAGAAACTGGAGCTTGCTGGTGTCCTGTCCCGCGGAGGGATTCACCAACAGCTGCTCGGAGAGTTGCAGGATGGCAGTGACGTGCGGGGCGACCTCTTCGTCCGAGGCGGCCTCGGGCTCGAGGCGCTGGCCCGCCCACATCGACGTGTAGCTGTACAGCATGCAGGTGTGGAAGAGCGTGTACCCCTGGTGGAGGAGCTGGGCGGCGTGGCAAGGGAGCCGGTCTTTGTCCTGCAGCAGGACGGCGGCGTGCGGGGATTCCCAGCGCTCGCGCAGCGCTTCCATCAGCTCGTAGAGATCCTTGTGTCGATGGGCGGAGAAGGAGAACGGGCTCGAGTTGGCGGTCGCGGCGGGCTGCCGGATCGAGGCCGCCAGAAATCCAAGCTGCACGGCCAGTTGAAACGTGTCCGAGTACATCTGCGAGATGGCGGACAGATTGTTGTTGCCCATGCTCTGGTTCTGGTAAGGAGAGTAGACAGTGGGGGCTCCGAGCAGGGTCTCCGGGCTGGGCAGCAGGTGGTGGGCGACCATGGCACCAACAAATTCGCCATTGCTCGCGCCACTAAGCAGGGCATACAAATCGAAGTTGCACACCCACCAGATGACAAAGGGGAACCGTTCGGTACCGTACACCGATCTCCGCATGAAGATGATGTTGAGGAGCCGGGAGATGTGATGCGACCACAGGTTCGAGGTGTTGGGCTCGGCGCAAGAAATCTATCGAGTATTAGAACAGCTTCTTCTTTTCTTTCTTCTTTTTGGGTCTTAATCACCTCGTAGACTAAAAGGAGAAAATGGGTGAGAAAGAGCCCATCCGACGAGAGGTCTTGAGTGCTTTGTAGGCTGCTTTGTAACAAGGGGAATGCTTGCTGGTAGTGCTGGAGGGCGCTGGCCTGCTGTCCGGGTTCCTGGGTGGCTAGGCTGAGGGCCGAGACAGCCATGATTGCATGGAATAGCTGAATTCGTTAGTATAGAAAAAGACAAGGAAAGAAAAGGAAAGAAACGGGAAAGACATACCGGTGGAAAGCGGGCCGCTTCGTTCTCAAACACATCTGCCATGGAATTGATGACGCCATGCGATGCGTTTGCATCTCCCGCGGGCATGAACTGCCGGCACACGACGGCGCGAAAATGGGCGTAGAGGAGGGCATCCTGATTCCTCTGGTTGACCCAGTGGTCGGGGAATGGAACCTCGTCCCCTTCGACCAGGTCGTATTCCGCGGGTGCGTACTGGGGCGGCGGGGAGAGTGGCGAGATGGATCCCAGCAAGTCGGAGGCAGGCGACATACGAGGGGAGCTCCTGCAGGAGGAGAGGACGCGACGGGAGACGTCATGGAATCTCTTGAGGATGACGGTGTTGGGATCGGAAAAGTCCGCGCCGCATTCATGATCACTGATCGGCGAGCTGGCCACTGACGACTGGCGGCCATCGAGCAGGGAGCCATCCACGGAGTCGTCGGTGTACTCAGCGTACTCGGGCAAGCCCGAGAAGCTGTCCGGCACCATGATGACATGGTACGTGCCGGGAGTCGAGGCCTCTGCCTTCCTCTCGCGATCCTCGTCCGAGGTAAGCATGGCGAACGGGGGAAGCGCATCTGCGGGAGACAGCAGGGCGTTCTTGGTGCCCCAGGTGCGCGATTTGACTAGGTCAGTTAGAAAGATGTGCCCGACGAACCAAAAAAAAAATCGTAGAGGATATATATATGTATATAGACGTACCATCCCAGACCACATTTCCCTTGGTGGAAATATCGGCCATCCGCTCCATGATACGTCGGGTGTCATCACGGAACGCCAGCCGGGGCCGGTAGTCGCAGACATGGCCTAGACGGGCGCATTGCTAGAGAGTCAGCATGATTCTTCCAGCAGTATGGACGACTGCGATGACATACGCCGCATGTTGGATGACCCTCGTCACATTTCACTACTGGCGGTTAGATTTATGAATTTCCAATTCCCCGAGGTATGCGATTTGAAGCCCACCTTTCCGACTCTACCAACACACGAACATCAGTAAATACAGCTCATCAATTATCGCTTTATCCGTAGAAGAAAAACTCACTCGACACGTCCTATCGATAGAAAAAAAGAAACGTTAGCCACTATTATGATTCACGAAGTCTATCCAGGCGCTTCAGGACTTCATGACGTACCAACAACCAGTTCTCGACCGCGGCGGGAGACGCACCCGCGGGGGAGTGGCCAGCGTGCCTGGCGAGGCAGGAATCCTCTGGCGAGCAAGCTTGCCGGTAACAGGGAGCTGTAGACAGTCGTCTTTGGGTGCGATGAGAGGCAACCGGACGGGACGTTGTTTGCGGGGGGCATCGGTGCGCCGGGCGGGCATCACGAGGCTTGTGACAGTCATTGTGGCAGGAGGGTGTATTAGTTGTACTGGGCTAACAAGCCATAACGATCGACAGGAAGGAAAAAGGAAAGGTTATTTATTAGAGAAGGAAAGAATACTTGAGGGGAGGGGAGGGGAGGGGAGGGGAGGGGAGAGCATTTTCAAGCGCGATGGGTGGGGGAGTAGTATATAGTACCTAGTCTTTCTCTCTTTCTCGTTTCTTCTGACTGTTCTCGGATCAGTGGCGGCGCTGCAGAGGGGTTCGCCAGCACAGCGATACAGTTCATAGTTAGTTTAGCTAGTCTGGGCCCTGGACAGAACGCATGGCTAAAAAAAAAAAAAAAAAAAAAAAAAAACACATCAAAACTAAAACTAACCCCCGGACACTGACAGTGGACCTGCTGAAACCTGCCAACCATGTGGATGTAGGAAGAGATAAAGCTAGCGTGGATCGAGGGGTTCCGACATTGGAAACTCTGACAAATATCTTAGTCTGGGCTAGTACGGAGAACTCCGTTGGTAATACTAGATACCTACTAGGTACCTAAGGTAATTCGTACGGAGTATTCAACGCACAGAATAGAGGTATACCTAGGTACTAAGGTTAGGTAGGTACCAGGTACGGAGTCGACTGTCTTACGAGTCAGTCAGCCTTAAAGTGTCCCTGTACTGTATTTACCATAGGTCCAAGGTGTTACTAGTAATACTAGCGTGTTACCCTTATACTATACTTTACCGATACACTCGCTTGCTATGGATTATAATTGGCAGACTCAGAAAGATACCTTACGTAGGTGTATGCGCTAGTATGAAATAGATTGTAAGGTTATCAGCGATAGTTTAGGCAGTCAATAAACTACTACGACGTCTCAGCCAGCCATGGAACAACCCCCCCCAAAAAGCCCTATGAGTACTCTGTGTAGACTATAGAGTACTAGTGAGGTTTTAGTGAATTACCTACCTACCTAACCTTCGGTATGGACACCCAACCAAATTGTCGCTTTTGACAGAGTAGTTCGCAGACTATCCGACGAGCTAACTTACCAGGGCACCACCTGCAGGTACCTAGGTAGGTACCCAGGTACCTGTAATTTTGTTGTACAGAGTACTATGTAGGTACCTAGGTACCCTAGGTAGGTACTAGGTACCCTTGAAGAGATCGTGTTACTAGTGCAAGACCTAAGCTTTACGGAGTAGATGGACAGTGCTCGGACCAAAGGAACAATAGTTTCTACCTAGTCTAGGTACCTAGTATGTAGTACAGTGGACGGAGTACTCCGTACAGATCACAGAGTAGACAGTGTTATGTAGGAGAATAAGTGCATTAATAATATTATTTTGATGTATTTGTTTCATATAAATGTACAGAGTATTCTACATCTGCTGATCATGAACAAACTCCATCGCGGTATTTGCCTACGGCACTTGGTCCATACTACCCACATAGTACGGAGTAGTCCTTAGCTAGGTAGGTAGCTAAGGTAGTTCCCTAGTAATAACTAACTGTAACTCGTTCCTGAATGCTATTCAGATTAGCCCCGGACATATCCGAGTCCACTCGAGGTCGAGACCGTTAGCGCCGGTGGCAAAAGGAACCTGGCAAGGTCTGGCCAACCAAGGCCTTCTCCCGTTCATAGTCTGCGGATCTGACTTGTCAGAACCCTTTACTCCGTAAGAGTGGGAGATGGATCTGGTATAGAGTAGGGGCTAAGAGAAGCTAAGAGGAGCTAGACTTCCATTTTTAGGTAGTTTAATACGGACTTGAGGTACTGGTACCTACCTAGGTATTAGGTAACTAGTAGGTAACTAGGTAGGTTAGTACTAACCTTGAGTGGTACTAGCTACGGTATACGATACAGGTAATATACATCGGTGGGGTGGTACGGCCTAGTAATACGGAGTACCAGACTACCAGTTGCCCTGCCACGTGAATCTGTGACCCCGTTATTTGAGGGTACCCAGTACGTCGTACCGTCGGCTAGATTGACCAAGATTATTTTCTCACTTCCTTTCCTGGTACCGCTTCAGACACCGCCTGCTCGAACAAGTCATTTTTGCCTGTCATTTCGCCCAAGCCGACGGACACAACTAAAAATTAATGTTTAGGCTTTCCGACGGACAGAATGGCGGAGTTCTTCTATTAGTCCAGAATGGGCGGTTGCAGGCGGGCATGGATCCATTACGCAGGGGCGATGCACATTTCCCCCACTGTATGTAGTAGGTAGCTGACAGGTATGTACGGAGTACCTCCCTCAGGTACACTTTACACTGTACACTGTACAGCCTGCCTAAAGATCGGATCCGGCTTCAGTTCTACTCCGAAAAGGCCAACACCACGACTTCCTTAGTTCCAATAGTCCATTTCTACGGACTAAATGACAGATGGTAATCTGCCCCTCTAAATTGCTATTCGATAGTTTGTACAAGACAACCCAGCTTCAATAATTAATTAATTATCACTTGACTCCTATTAATTACTACTACTACTACTACTACAAACGTACGCAGAGCAAGCCTCAAAATGATTTGACTACGGGGCACGGAGTATATTCGGCCTAAATTCCACGTGGTACATGGTCCGACTTCACTGCCAACGCTTCCCCGAGCACTCGCCGGACGGACTCGGATCGCTCCACAGCCAGCCAAGCCCGGATCGTCTGTCGGTCTTGTTCGCTCACCCCCATCCCGGCCTGCTGGCACACCTCTAGGTAGGCCACCGTCGCCCTGGCGCGTTCCTGGCGCACGGTTTCCATTGACAGGTCTACCTCCAGGAACAGAAGCCGCTGCGCCAACGACGCGACTGCACCTCGGACCTCGTCCAGCCCTGTCGGCGCCTGCATCGACATCCAGCGACCCAGTCGGCCCAGTAGCCCCTGAAGAGCCCCGAACAACGTCGCTTGTACTTGTCGTCCACCTTGCTGCAACGCCCTCTCTGCGATCGATCCAAGATCGCTCAGGTACTCGGCCAGCCCTACACCCATTGGTTAATCGACTGCTCTCTTTCACGCTGGGAATTCGGAAATCCAATCGGAGACTTGGGAACCTACTTCCTGTGGATGGTACGATGGTCGGATTTACGCATCGCACCAAACATTGGACACACGCTGCCAAGGTCTCCTCCGATCTAAACCCACACCATTAGGATTTAGGAGATGCCAGCTGAGCGGAATCGCACTAGTCACAGAAAAAAAAAAAAAGGGAAAAAAGAAGGGGGACCCACCCAGACTTTTGAGCGTTGCCCGAGTCGATCTCCATCGGATCGGCGCTGTCAGAAGAAAACTCATCCACAATGCCTGTCACGATCTTCGTGGCCTCAGGCATCAAATCCAGGTCCTCCCGAGTCTCGGCAATTTCTCCCATGGCTCGCAGCGCATACGGGCGATACACCGTATTGGTCCGCCTGGCTTCTCGGATCGTGATTGTCTAGGGAAACGTCAGTAAAAAATCCATCTATAGTTACTGCTATCCCCTCCCCCGACAGTACCTTCATTGCTTGACGGATAGACTCCCTCTCCTGCCAGAATTGACGGGCTTGCTGTTGGAACTTCACAAACGCCTGGAGCACCGCTTCCTTCCCATCCCATGTCTTACCCGCGAGTGCCGTTTCGAGCACCGGCCAGAGCAGCTCCCCGGTTGGTGCATCAATCTTATGATCCAAAGACTTGATCCCATCCGCAATCGCCAGAGCGGCCGTGTGCTTGACTGCCCAGCGCGGGGAGTCTAGGTATATCGATACCAATCCTGTAATTTCTCGGAGATATAGCGAAATGGACCGGGAACCCCCCACGTTGTCCTGCCATGTTTTCTCAAACGACTCTTTCACATGTTGATCGGCGTCATGCTTTGCAATGAAGACAAATGGCAGCGCCGTCGATGCGAATTCCATGAACCGGTCGTTGGACAATTTAGATATAGACAGGAATATTTCGGCAGAGATAGCTCGGCGGGATGCGTCTTCAGCGTTCAGATACAAATCCTTGCTGTACTCAATGGTCTTCAGTACGCTCTGGCTGGAACCTAACCGCATGAGATACCCTAGAGACGTGCAGTAGGAGGCGCTGACAGTTTCATTCCGATCAACCACATATTTGGTCATTAACTGGATGAAGCGATCGGCGTATGGCCGGAAAAAGGCCGTCTTCATGCTCAGGAGAACGAGAACACGGCTGCAGCCGACCTTTGATGGAAGCCCAACTGCAGAGCGCAGAACATCTTCCAGCTTTGCTGCCAGCTCTTTCATGTTGCTTTCGTCCAGATAGTCGATCAAGTATCTTTCCGTCGCCTCCATCATCGGAGACATGCGGATGCCAGACAATCGCATCTTGTCGATCTCCTGGCTCGTTAGGCCGTATTTGTCCGCGTTCAGATGGATATAATTGACTGCTTGAGGCTCTAGAGAGCTCAGTGAGTTCACAAACTTCTCCAAGATAACCGGCACGAAGGGGCGTAGCAAGGAACCGGGGCTTTTCTTGATAATCTGGATCAGTGCACCGACAGCGAAACCCTGGACCTCCTGCACACTGGAATCCATTCCCTTGTCACCTAGCAGGAATGGAATGATGTCCTCAATCATTGCGTTCGCTTGCTTGACATCCGTGTCACCGGTTTCCAAGGTTCGAATAATCGAGTTGGTGACTGTTTGGCAGAGTCGTAGGGCTGCTAGCCGAACGGTCTCTTTGATATCATCAAGCACCTTGAATGCCTTGGTCAGGATTTCACTGATATACTTGGCGTACCGATCGGGCTGGCGACCCTGAATCAAGTCTGCAATGGCTGCACAGCTCGCTTGCCGGACCCTCCATTCTCTCCCAGCAAGCATACTTTTCAGTAGATCCTCCATGATTCCTTCGAAATGGTCGTTGATTACGGCATTGGGGTCCTTGACGATCGTCTGCCAGATGCCGTTCATCGACCGCTGGACGTTCGGATTGGGGTCAAATCGATAACGATATAGTTTGGGATAGATCCTGGGATTCTTGGCGAGGTAGCCATTAACGCTGGAATCTGAGAAAATGCTGCTGATCCCAAATTTACTGAATGCGGCACGATTGTTCCAGATGGCGTTGTTGGATGCGAGGGACATGAACCGATAGACCAAGCTTGGGTCTCCAGCTTCCGAAGCCAAGTTCATAATGTCTTTATACGTGTTAATAGATGATCCTTCTCCTGTAGGAAGTGCTCCAGGCTCAAAAAGCTCAGTGTCAGCATTGACGCGGCCTCCCCCAAGGTTTGAATTGGCCGCTGTGAACGAGTCGACTAAATCCCTCACTAAATCGTCTTTTAAGTCCTGATCGCCCATTTCGTAGACAAGACCGAGCCCCTGTGCTCCGGATTCCTGTGCTATCTCGTCTCGATCTCCAAGGAGTCTCGCAAACGCGGCTTGACACTGCCGGAGACGACCTTGGACTTCTGGAAGATGCCCACAGTTCTTGACGAGAGCCAACAGCCAAATTGCCGATGCTTTCCTGAGTGAGGGTTTTGACGCGGTACATCCAGATATAACCCGGTCACAAACCCCTGAAAGGACCGTCCGAGGAATGGCCGATGTGGGAAATTCTCTGTCGACATCAAATTCACGGACCAGGGACTTTGACTCCCAGCCAGCGGCAGCGACGCTCATCGCATCTCCCACAGCAAAATGGACCTCAGGACTACGTATCTCGTGTAGCCCATAGAGAGTCTCCAGGTATTCGTTAAAAATAGAAGCATGGTCCTCGGCCTCTGAGAAGCTCAACGAGACGAAACCGATAGTGGTGATTGGTATCTCGTTCTCTGACTTTGCATCCACAGCCAGTTTCTCCCTCACAGCAGTCCATTTCGATGCACCAAGAGTCGCAGGTGATATGACATTCGAGAGACTTAGCTGGCCAATAATTGTTTGGGCAGCTCGTCGTAAAAGAGCATCACGCGAGTTATCAAGGATATCAAATATAATCTCAATGAACTGAGTCTTCTGTGTCTCTGGCACTCTGTCAAGTATTTTGCGGTACGCAAGCCTGCTCAAAATATAACCCATACCAAGAAGGGCACCTCGCACTTTCATTGCAGTTTCACCGACA
Source organism: Penicilliopsis zonata CBS 506.65 (assembly GCF_001890105.1). NCBI lineage: Eukaryota > Fungi > Ascomycota > Eurotiomycetes > Eurotiales > Aspergillaceae > Penicilliopsis > Penicilliopsis zonata. The sequence goes on from NW_019208915.1 coordinate 63,707, forward strand.
GCGGATTTCCACTCATTGATGAGCCGCGTTGATTCCAGGATGAATTCGTTCAGGGAGGCGAGATTGAACTGGGAGTGCGAGGCCAGAATTCCAATAGCTCTTGTCGCCATGTCTTGGACTTCTTGTATGTTGCAATATATCGAGTCTTTCAGCGTGAGAGCTCGAGGTACCAGTGCACTAATAAGCGCATCCTGTGTCAAAGAGCATATCTCAACAAAGCGGACACCGCATTGCTGTGAGGTCTGTCCTTTTCCAGATACAAGGCCACCCAGAGCACAATTAAGGAATAATAGAAGGGGATCTGGAGTAGAGCTCCGTAGGTATCGTTTCAAAGACAGGCGCACTTGTTCATTGGAGGACAGCAATACGTCCAGCTTATAGTCCCAATCCTGCTCGATTTCCACGATGCACTCTCCTGACGTGGTCAAGGCTTCCCAGAGAAGGATGTTGCGGGCAAATGTAACCGAGGATGATAAGGTGGTCTTGAAGCGCGACGATGACTCAAGCATCTCTCGCTTCTCGCTGGACTCCGTCGAACCAAACAAGTAAGTGGCTAGTTCGTCAAACTTGGGGAACAGATACCAAGGATTCTGCGATTGGTCTTGAGCTGATAGAGTAGCATTATGGTTACTTTTGTTGGAATTGAGCAGCCGGTACCAATACGGGTGCAATCCTTTCTTTCCCTCCTCAACAATCTCATTCTGTTTGTCTGATCCAAAAGAGATAGACAGAAGATCTATCCACCGACCTACCACGTCGCTGAATGGTAGATACCGATTGGCAAATCGCACAGCCGCGTAGTGAGGGCTTCGAACAACCCGAAACTCGGTGACGGGATCATCTTCTCCAGGCTGAAGATCCATTTGGTGGAGTAAGAAGGGCCTGAGGCGTTCATACAATGTCTCATTCAATCGACCAGAGGAGGAGTTGAGAAGACTGCCCAAGGCCTGCTCAATGCTGACGAAGATTTGGGGCCCCGAATCATCAGCGGACCATGAAGTGAACAGCCACCGGATAAGATCGTACTCCAAATCTACTTCCGGATCATTCTGAGAGTCAAAGTCGATTTTCGGAACCAGGATGCCAATGCTTTCATACGCAAGCCCGCGTAAGCTCAAGTCTGTTGCGGGAAGCTTCTGTGCACTGGCCCCAGGACTCGGCCAGCCCTGAGACTCGATAAAACCTCGTAAGCCTGATATCAGTTTCGGTGCAACCGATTGGATGTCAGATGGTGATCCCATGCGAACCACCCATGTAGTGAAAGTAAAGATCTGAGTCCGAAGTTTAGAGGCTTGTAAACCCTGAGATGACCTTGCGGCATCCGATAGGAGACCCTCTTCAATCAACCTAAAGACCTTATCAGACTCTTGGGTAGCCCTGATAGATTTCCCTAGAGCAGTGAGGATCTTCACCTGAACTGGAGATCTCGTAGGTAAGGCGCCATCAGGTCCTTCAGTTCCAAAATAGAGTCGGTACAGCTCTTGCACCACATCGGCATCTTCAAGGTCTGGGGTGAACCTCTTCAACATCTCGGAACCAAGATCCGCGATGCGGGAATTCGCATCGGCAGTGGCTATGAGCGCAGGGATAAACCGTCTGCGGTTTGTGAAAGTGCCGCTTGCCAAAAATCTCAAGGCAATGGCTTTAGTTTCTGTGAGATTCAAGCCACCGGCGACAGCAGGGTTCCATACATCACTTATCGACCCGCCTTTGCACAAAAATGCATATTGAGCAGGAGAAAGACCGGGACAGGTCAGCGAGCCCTGTTCTGCGGGACCCAGCAGAAGCAACTTCTCGAACCAGAACGATAAAAAGTCGGTGTCTTGGTCGGAAAGCCCAAGTTTAGCCGCGAGCTGAACATCCCCCTCACTGCCCTTCGGTGGCAACTTCAGAAGCGGCAGCAAACGCAGAACAAGATTGAACACAGTAGCACCTTGAGTGGCCAGTGTGCCGATGTCAGCGATTCCCTGGAGCAGCGGAACGAGAACTTCAACCCTGGCTTCCGACCCCAGACGGTCAATACCCTGCTGCACATAGAGCAAATCAAAGTGGCGGACTAGCTGCGACTTCTGGTCTTTGAACTGTTTCAGCAGCGCCGCAACAGGAAGCTGAATGGACGGGGCTTGAATTCTAGTGTTGATATGCTGGCACACGGCAATGACTTTGTTGCGGACTGCCAAGCTCTCCGACGCCAGCTTCAATAGTAAAGGCGCCAAATAGGTCTGAAGGAGGCCTTGAAGTTTGGCATCGGTGTCTGCCAGGGCGATTCGCAGTTCCACCTTGCCTATCAAGCTCAGCTCGCGAGCTTCCTGGCTGGCAGGACTCGTATCTGAGGACATGATGAGAAGGGCAAGAAAACGCACAGATTGTCTCCACACCTAAAATTATTATACGAAAGAATCCCCTCGTCCAAAATGAGAGAAAGAGAGATTATATGTTCAGTCTTTCCTCCAGGCAGTGAGGCTCGCGTCACCCTCAATGGGGCAACAACGGGGCTGCTCTGCTTAGTCAGCGTATCTCTGCTCGCAGGCTACGGAGGAACAAAAAGAAGGCAACTTCTAATGGATAAACTAGCTGGAAGAAGGAAAATTGCTATTGACAGGATATATTTGAAAAAATTATCTTTCCATTGGTATCTCGCAAGACTGTATCAGAACTTTCTAAGCTTGGATGCACGGGAAATTGAAGAAATAAGCCAATATCTTGGGGGTAATAGTTATGGGACAAAATGGATAGCAGGCTCAAGGCCCGTTGGCTGCAGCCCTTCGTTCTTCGGCGGCTTCCCCCCTCAGGAATCGGCTAACCTCAAACTCAAGACTCATATCTTGACCAGAGGTATCCTTCCGAGCTGCGGCCCCAAAGAGACACTGCCACAGATCATCCTGTCTCACCAATTCACCTCCGGATGCGCCACCGACCATGAGTTTCGCCAGCCTTGCATCTTGCATCTCGGAGGAGTTGGCAGAATCGATGGCTGTCTCGGTGAGATTCTCATACACAGAACGGACGGTGTCCCTAGCGGTAGATTCTCGTGTAGACTCTCTGCCTTTTGCTTTTTCGGCAATATGCGCCAACCGACGAGATACGGAAATCTCGTATATCGATTCCTCTACTGTGTCAGAGACCAGGTACATCCACACAGTGGTCGGACGGTGTTGGCCGATACGGTGTACCCGAGCAATGGCTTGTAGCTCAATGGCGGTGTTAATCAAAGGCTCGCAAAGAAAAACGTGAGTCGCGTTGACAAGATTCAACCCGGAAGAATGAGCTTTGGCGTGGAGGAGGAAGCATTCAATCTGGAGAAAAGAGGGCTGTGAGTCACTTTTTTTTTCATATAACTAGCAAGAGAGGGGGGGGGGGGGGAAGAGACTTGACTCACTGCAGGGTCACTCTTGAACCTCTCAATCCCTCCTCTAGTGTCAACGCTCGTGTATCCGATCTTGAAGCGAGAGAACGCACTCCCCAAGACCCCCAAGAAATTCTTGTACTGAGAAAAGACAATCGATTTAGCGCTCGGATCATGCTGACGGAGCCAGAGAATATGGCGTGCTAATGTGTCTATCTTGGTTCCGAACGAGTCATTGAGGTCAATATCTTTGATCTCCTGAAAAATTCCGGAGCTGATATCTGTAAAGATAGAAGCTTTAGAAGAAGAAGGACGGCCCGGCTCAGGCCCCGTAGCTTCTTTTTCCTCCTGTACAATTATACCCTGCGGCTTGTACGTGATCTGATGAAACTCGTTTGTTTTCAGTCGTTTTTTGCATATCGGACAGGTCCGATGCTGACGCCACCATATTCGCAAACAATCTTTGCAATACTTGTGACCACAGACCGTCAAGACACCTGTCAAATATGATCAGTAACGAGCATCGTGTTGTGATCGTGAAACACGCCAAACTTACCGATCTCAAAGCTAGATTGGCAGATGACACATATCTTTGAGGTGTCATCTGTGCCCGACTCGTCTCTCAAATGCACGAGATATCGGCGTTTCGCCTTGAGCGCCGAAATTTTGCTATCGATCCCGGTTTCTTGCTCGAGTTTCCGGGCAAACAACCCTTCGTCTAGTGGCTTCCCAACGTTTTCATCATCGTAGGGAGCGACCGTGTCCGAGATCTGTTGTAGCTGTCGGTAGTACTCGAGACGATGGTTCATCGTGTCACGGAACATCTCAACTTCTCTTTCTAGTTGGGAGATGGTCTTCAACTGCTCTGTTGAGATGGAACTAGCATTCTGAAGCACATTGTTAACGATCTCAAGCTCGGCTCGAGCTCGAGAACTGCCCCCACTATCTTGCCACTCAAGCGAAGTTGCAAGACTGCGTAGCTCACTGATAATTCCCCGGAGCGAACCAAGTGTGGGATCTGGCTTGAGCTTGCTGCGAGTGGCCATGACAGAGAGGAAAAGTGACGGGGATGGACCTTCGCCCTGTTGAGCTTGGAGTATCCCTCCCTTGACTTCGTGGGCTATGAGGATGTTTTGCTGGCCGGTAAGAGCATCATTGCGGTCTGCGAAAATAGCCCGTAGTGCCTCCATATAAACATACATCTCATCCTGATGCTTGGTGGATGTCTCATACTCGTTACCCTCCAGTTCGGCCTCTTCTTCCTGGTCGATCAGAGACTGTGATAACATGCCGATCATCTTTTCGCGCCATTCGTTGTATTGCTCAGCGTGTTTGTTGAGCGCCTCGCAAAAGTCTTCGAACTTGTCGAGTAGCCGACGTGACTCGAGACCTGTGGTGTAGAGATAGGGTTTCATCTTCGGAATGTGAACGAACTTCTTCTTACGCAATTTTTCAATAATGACCTCCATGGAGTGGCCAGCCCTTCGTGCAATGTCGGCCAGCATCTCCTTTCGAATGAGCTTCGCTGCCTCGTACGCATCTGCTTCGCGCTTCTCAAGATCCTTGAATTCGTCGGAATCCGGAACAGTGAGCTTGGGGTCTGTCTTGATCTGATAGTACGCATTGCCGATGAAGAATTTGCAGATATGCTGGACCTCAAGTGCAGCGCGAAGTCTCTGGCGGAAAGTTCCCAGGCGACTATTTTTATCGATCTCTTCATTCTCGTTGTCGCTCGTGATTTCGACAGTAGCCGCATCCGCCTTTGTTGCAGCCAGTGCTTTCGCGCGTTCAGCCTCAAGTTGGTTTCTACATTCATGAACGATCTCACTGGCACGCTCCAGAGCCGACACCCATAGATCCAACGCTTCATGGCGGCGAACTGCGTTCTCCAGAAGCTGACCACGACGGAGCTGGGAGAGCAGAAGGGCTCGCTCCTCTGTGCGAATCGACGAATCATTCTGGTCAATCATCACCTCGAGCACCTCTGCGACTGACCGCAACGGCCCGCTTCCAGTCCCTAAGGCGCGGCGGTTGCTGCCTGCAACTTCTGGGTGGAGGCACGTCTGACGAAGCCTAGTGAGCCAGCTGCGCATTTTCTCGATGACAGCCTGGCTGTTCGGGTTCCAATCCTCGCGGAGCGGGCCCCCGGTCGTATCCAGGCCGCATTCTTCGCACATCTGTTCGTAGAGCTGTCCATAATGCTGTTCTTCAACCGCTGTGAATGGGACGGTGATGACAACGCGCTTTTGGGCCGGCAAATGAAGCTCACTACGAATCCGATCTTTGCTGTGTCGGAGAGCGATCTGCCGAAGAATGCCTGCCAGGATCGTCTTGAAGCTGCCGTAGAGCCTATTCCAGATGCGAGTCGAGTCACAGAATGGTACATAATGAAGAAATAAGAGAAGACCGAATAAGTCCCCGATATCCTTGCGAAGAGGTGTACCTGTCACGGCCCAAGCATTCTGACGTGGAATTAGGCGGGCGACCCTGGCCGCGTTGCTGACACCACTCTCAATCATCTGGGCTTCATCAAGACAAACCCGCCACCAGGAGATTTTGACAAGGGGCGTTTTTCTCGGTATGAACCGTTTCTCGTGTCGTAGGTTCCGCTTCGGTTTGTCGTCGGTGTAATGGACCTCTTTTGCAAGGACATTATAAGTTGTCAGGACAACATCATGGCCGGCAAGCACATCAACAAGCTCGTCATCCGATAATTCAGGATGGCGCTGCAGACCAGTGTAGTCAAAGACCTGAAGCGATGGTGCATGTGTTTGGATTTCTTGCTTCCACTGTTCTAGAATCGCAGGTGGCGTGATGATTAACGTCGCGTTGGACAGCTTTGATCCATCTCTAACCACACCAAGCTGCGTATGCCTCTCGAGATGGACCCGACGACGATTCAGGCAAATCAAACTTATCATCTCGACAGTCTTCCCTAGTCCCATCTCCTCGGCGAGGATACCGCCTTTGAGATAATCCGCCGCATCATTCCAACGGGAGAGATCGGTGGTGACGATCATGAAGAGGTGACTGGCAAAACAGACTTTACCGTCTGCATCGATTGCTTGTACAAAATATGCTGGGAGATCATTAGTCTTCTTCTCAACTGGATGGACTTGACCATCCGCTTGCAGTTCGACCCCCTCTCGTTGCAGCAGCCACCGGACTGCTCTCCTCTGGAAAGGATAAAGTTGGCATTCCACCTGATCACATTTTATCTCTGCAGAAAGCGTTGGAGTATCTTCAGGGACGTGAACATTGTCATAGAACTCCCGCGGTGACCATCCGTAGGATTGATTCTGCTTGCTAAGCTTGCCCCTCGCGTATACAAACTCAGAGGGGATGTCTGGTTGTCCCTTAGAAATATATTTTGAAAGCACATATTCCGCTAGTAGCTCGTAGCCCGTTCCGGGAGCCTCGAGTGAGTCTTTCCACAGGATAGTTGTCTCTAGCCGGAATGATTTGCGATCGGAGCTGCAATGCAGAGAGGACTGATAGCAAACAACCGGCGATGTTTTGGTCTTCCGATCAACTGAAACAAGCTCATTTGCGAGCTTTAGATGGTCGCCGATAGTGGCGATTCGCGGGTCCAAGATCGTGTCTGCGAAGACAAGTTCTTTGTCCGGGAGCGCTTCTAGTTCTAACCGAAACGAATCACGCGCATCCTGGACAAAACGAGCAGTTTTCAGCGAGACGGGTATCCGATGAGGGAGGTCAATGGTAGCCGAAGTGGTTTGTTGTTCAGGATCTTGGTTTGATTGCGAGTGGTTCTAAGGTGGCGCAAAAGAAAGTGTCAGTCTGACGAAAGGTTGTCCCAAGTGTATCCATGATGGAATCCATACCATTTCAAGCTCAAATCGTGCTAACGGAATATATCCAGAGGGAACAACAGGCTCGAGGCCATCAAACGCCTTATGGTTGCCATTCGACAGTTTGCGACGCTTGATGGGGGGCTCAGTCTCGAGAGCACTGCTGCGCGTAGCCAGTAAGCCAGGTACAGGGCCTAAAAGGGATAAACAGGTCAGCACACTGTTTTAGCATATCATAGTTATATAGGCCATTGAAAAAATACCTGCAAACAGCACTTCTGTCTTCACAAAAGTCATCTTATAGGCTGTTGCGTCTTTGTCTACCGATACGGCGTTTGCTGCGCAAGAGAGGCTCATATCAATGATTCGGTCCTTATCTGAGTCACGTGCCGATACCAGTTATATGATATATCCCCGCTTATGTCCGGTACGGAGTAACTTGCCTTAGTTATGAAGTAGTTACATAGGTACCTAATAAAGATATCGTTAAAACATGGCCTTGATATCATTGAATTGGATTCTCTTTGCCTAGAGAGAATATTTCTGCGGCGACCAGGGACTGTAGGATATTTCCATGCCATGAAAATCTATTCATTGACGCGATGGTGCAACCCGACTATATTAACTCCTTGCAACGAGTTCCTGTTAGAGTCGAAAGAACAATATATATACACGTTTTCAGAGCTTCACGCTCTGGTACCCGTTCTTCTACGAGAGAAGAAGGCTTTCGGACTTCAAACACAAATGAAAGACAAATGAAAGCATGGGACAACTATGATAGTAGCCTGGGCTCTTCGGGGGAGGGGGGTCTCACATGAAGAGACGCCAGGCACCGAGAATCAAGGCTGCAGTACCAGTACAAACACCCCTGAATAATTAGCTCTGCATAAAGTCTCAGGCAAGAGCTGAGAGGGAAACTTACATGAGCCATTGTAAAGTGGAGAACTTGACAGCCTCAACACGTTCCCGCAATCCCGCAACCTCCTGTTCGATCCGGGTCTCGGTCTCCTTGATGCGCATTTCTTGGCTGTTGGCTTCTTCGCGGATACGGCCCTTTTCCAGGTTGAGATCCAGCCGTACAGAAGCCTGGGTACGTCCGATCTCGTCGCGGAGGCGCGAGTTAAGTTTTGCCAGGTCCGCGCCAATCTTTTCATGGGAAGATCGAGTCAGTTGGGACTCCGTCGAGTCCGCGTTGAGGAGTTCCGAGCGCAGCTTCGCAAAGTCGACCTTTTGCGTATACGTCGATCGTTCCGAGTCTGTAAATCGGTTCGTTTTATTTTCCCATCAATCATGGGGCGGGATTATATTGTGGACTGCTCACCTTCTCGCAACACCATTGTCCTCGTGAGGTTCTGAATAGACTCTTCAATAATATCGTTCAGAACTTTCATCATCGCGACAGCCTGTTCCTCACTGAACCCTTCCGCCTTGAGCCGCTTGACAAACTTCAGGGTGTCGAAATGGTGATCACGCGAGCGGATAGGAGTGGAATGGAAGCAACGACGAGCAGCGTTGAAAACCGCAACGTAAACCCCATTGTGTCGAATCGGGTGGCCGAAAGATTCGGAAGAAGGCTGCTTCGTTCTCGCAGCAGACAGGAGTTGTCGCTTGATAGATCTCGAGGCGGCAGATCCTGACGATGCAGTTGAAGATGAATGGAACGAATGGGCGTTGGCAATATGTGTATGCAGCTGTCTCTCCGTAGACTTCTGTTGGCTCAGTGGACGCTGCTGGTGCAATAGTATTGTCGAGGGAACAGAGTACTGGGGTGGGAGAGTGGCACCCTGCGGAGAGGAGCTGTTCCACGTCAGGCGAGGGAGGATGGAACGCCGCACTTCCGCAATGTGCTTTGGTGGCGCCATCGAGGATGACAGGAGATCTATCCCATAGATTTGCGATGATCGTGTTGGAGTGGTGAGGCCCAGTCTTCTGAGTGTCCGAGAGAATGACGGCAAAACACGCTGACTAACTTTTCCAGTCTTTTCCCGCGGAATCTGGGGACCCGCCTAAATTTAGATCTATGGAGTATAAGACTATAAGTATGAGGATGCCATTTTCATATTATGTTAATTGTTATGATGAGGGTTTATCAAAAGGAACGACCATAGAAATGTTTCCACACCTAAGAAAAACGTATGTGCTGACTTCATATGGTTCTAGTTGCCTAGAGATTGACTTAACTATGTACTTGAGAAGAGAACTACTTTGAAGCCTCACGAAATAATATAGATTATATCTGCGTGATGTGCATTTCATCATTAACTATTTTTAAGCTCCTTTTAAATGAGTATCTAAGCTATGCAGGAAACTTCAACCGCCGGCCCAACTTTATAACTGGAATAGCTCTTGAAGCTGCTTCATGGTGTCAGAGGGGTCCTTGACTGCGTGGCCGATCGTTCTCGGATCGCTGTAGATTTCATAGTCGTTGCCCCCGAGGAAGCACTTGTCTCCGAAGAAGTGAATGGTCTTGTAGTCGGCACCGGATATATCTTTTTCGGCCTCGACATGCCGAAGGCAGTAGGTCTTGTCCCATCCGGTAGGGAAGATATCAAAGGAGATCTGTCCACCGATCGAGAAACTACAAGCCATCAGTAAGGCGATAATAGCCCGATTAAACTCGATTAAGCCACTCACGTAAGGCCGTAATCGGAGAATTCTCTCTTCATCGCGTCCACCATGTCTCTGCGAATGTTGTGCACCTTGTCATAGCTGTTGAAAATGTCAGCGGCAGGATCTCAACAAGTAATATCAAAAGCAGAGTGTCTCCACATACGCTTCAAACTCGTTTCTTTCCTCCGTGCTTGCGTTCCTGCCAATAGGGCTCACGTTGATCATGCCGTTCCGGAACTCAACGAAGGTGCCGCGCTTCTTGGGAATTTTGAGATCGGCAATGTACTTGAGACAAAAGTTGGCCAAGTTCTGATACTTCTCTTCTCCAAGCCATTGGATGAAGCTATTTCCCGTCAAGGGCTTTCCCAAACGGTACGCGATTAACCCGTTTTCGGCGAAGGAGAAATCGAAGAGAGAGGTCACGTCAACCGAGCCAGAACCGAGTTGCTCTTGCTGCTTGACGAGGTTGGAGCCGCCAACCTGGGATGTGTAAGAGTTAAAATCTTCGTCAAATCCAACGCATTATTGAAAGGAAAACCCACGAATCCAATTGCACATTTGTGGCGCAATCGAGACAAGAGCTCGAGCATTTCCGGTGTGACTGTCTGCAGCACAAGAAGATTTGCATTAGCCTCCTGCCAAAAAAAAACACACAATCGCAGTTATAGCCTTAAAAGGAGCCCGAAATACCTGTCTAGGGAATGTCAAAGTGAGATCCACGTCAAATAGACAGATCGTTCCCTGTAAAGGGCGGTTCTCCAAAGACGGATAAACACTCGTAGCAGCGGTCGCCATGTTGCTGATTTGATACTGTGGTCAACAGATCCTGAGATTATGGGTGCAAGATTCAAGACTCAAGTCCCAAGAGGCAATAAAAAGAACGCAGAAACCGCGAATGTGTTCACTGGTCCTATATTTGGGTATAAATACAGACGTGTCCTGAGACCCTGACCGCATGCGGGAGGGGTGGTGGGGGTGGCCTGTAGTCTAGAACAAGGCGGTCAAGCAGAGAGTATAACAAAAACTTAAGGTTGCAGCGATGTCTACCTTAATAGGCATTCCTTGGAACTCGAAAACATCATTAACAAAAAGCAGTAGCCCGAAATCACTGTATCCCTGAGAAAACGGATCTAATCTCATCTCCCTAGCGTTGTCTGAAAGATCTTCGCCGCCAGCTCACTTAGAAGTCGCGCCCGATCGTTCTGTGGTAACTCCAAGAAAACCTCATAGACACTTTTCCCCTTGGCGTCTCGCACAGCACCCAACCTGTTGCCTGCGACGGCGCCCGCCAGCGCGCCCGGGACGTTGGCGACGATGAACCCGAGGGCACCACCACTGACCCCGCCAACAATCGCCCAGAACCGGCTTGTAGGCGTGGTCGTCCGCCCTTCTTCCTCGGCAAGCCCTTCTTCGCGCAGCATCTCTTCGAAGACCGATCCAAACTGCTCGGAATTACGCTGGTCCCTGTCTGCCGAGGCGCCAAAGCCGAACGTCGACCATGGGAACCCCCCAGCACCGCCTCGAGGAATATCTTCCTCTGGCGAAGCTTCCTCTTCCTGGTAACTGCGTATTTCGTCGTATTCGCGCCGGCGCGTAGGATCCGATAGCGTATAGTAGGCGTCGTTGATTTCCTGAAACCTGCGAGTCCGAGCAGGCCGTTCGGGAGAATCCGCTGGAACACGATCGGGGTGTGTCTTCAAAGACTCCCTATAGTTACGCCATGCTTAGTGTGTTGCTGAAATACGCCTGGCCGACCCAGAGGTGACGATACCTTTTGTATGCAGTCCGAATCTCCTGCTGCGTCGCATCTCGAGATACTCCTAAGATTTTATCTGCGTGGATCAGAGGCTGCTTCAGATATCGTGGCCGGTAGGCTTACAGTAGTCTGGCTGTCCTAGAAAGAGTCAGCTTGAGCTTCTCATCACTCTTTGTTGGGATTCAGCTCACTCGACATATTGAAGGTAGTACTGTATCTGATGAAGGCTGCTATAGGACTGATGTAACTTGTATAGTAATTCACAATAGCAATGATCAGCACTCCTCTGAAATATGTATCGAGTCTAAATTCAACAAAGGGAGAGAGGGGAGCTGCCTCGTTTCTTCTCCGTCAACTGATCTGGACAGCTGATGACGTCGGTGCAGTGCTTGTTGGCCTGAGGCATACATACAATGTGTCATTGCTCAGCCACAGCCCCCGTGGCCTGCCAGTGCCTGCAATACTCTGACCGCCTGTCTTTCAATGGCTACTACTGAGACATCCCCAACCACCGAATTACCGGGATTCTGCATGAAAAATACTGCTAAGCTGCAGCTCGTAGCTAAATTATGTAGAAGGCTGGAATCTATTATGAACACTTAGTTATTACCTACAGGGACTAGTTCCAGTGGACCTGAGCTGAGGTATTGGACCAGGTATTCCGTACTCCGTACCTATCTCTTTGTCCGACTCCATACTCCAATCTCTATCCCCCCCCCAAACTAACTCTGCATGAAATATTCTGGACTTGCATTTCAATTCAATGCCTTATTAATCACTTGTTTGCCTGAATCCATCTGATATCAAAGTCGTTGACCACAGGTAGAGAGACTCAGAGAGTGGCTCCGCTAGGTCCACCTGTCTTCATTGCAGTTTCGCTCAAGTCGACCCTTCAAAGTCAACAATCTGAGATCGTCGCGAAGAGGTCGAATCGATTGAGTAAAAAGGACCGAACCAACTGAGCGAAGAGAAAAAAAAAAATGGGCTGGTTCGACGGTAAATCACGTACGTCAACGAGCACTGTGCGCCGACGCGCCTCTCCCTCCCGTCGCTCGACCTACTCCACGACAAGCAGCCGTGGCGAGAGATACACCCGGCACACGACTTCTGCGCCCTCGACCTTCAGTCTCGGTGGAGGCGGCGGCGGAGGAAGCAGCAGTCGTCAGCGCCGCTCGAGCCCGTCGGTCTTCTCGTCTGTCTCGTCGGCATCGCGCCGCGTGCGGCCGCGCGAGGGCTACATCAAGCGCATTGTGCAGTATATCAAGCGGCTCTTTCGCGATATCTACATGTACGCAAAGAACCATCCGGCCAAGGTGTTTTTCCTGGTCATTGTGCCGTTGATCACGAGCGGCGTCCTCGTCAAGCTGCTCGGGATGGTGGGCATCCGCTTGCCGCAGAGCTTCGTGAACAGACTTGGTGGCGGCGCTTTCAAGGCCAATCCAGGACAGACGAGCCCGGGAAATGGTGTCAAGCAGAGTGTGACTGGATTGATGAACATTGCCAAGATGTTCATGTAGTTCCGTCGATTTGAAGGGATATTCTTGCTGTTCGACGATGACCCCTACTACGGACACGAAAAGAAAGTTATGATGGCATCGCTAGCTACCACTTGATGATGATATGATGCGATGATATGTTTTGCTTGCAGGTTGATAGAAAAAAAAGATATCTGCTCGATGTTATCTACTCGGAGGCTACTTTATGAATTGATGAATGCACATTTAACCATATCATGTCCCTCTATAGTAGAGGAATGCACATCTATTGATCTATTATACAAACTTTTATGTAGTAAATATCTGGGCTCACAAATACATGGCTTAAGCCTTCTGTGCACGCCTAGATCTCTTCCTGGCCCGACCGTTCGACCTAGATGCACCGTCGTCCCTGGCCTCTGCTTCCTCGTCGACCGGTATCGAGGCATCCTCGATTGAGATCTCTTCCGACTGGTCTTTCGTCCCGCCAAGCACCCTGCCCGCAGTCTTGTTGAAACACCAAATAGGGAATCTGTAGAGCGCGGTGTCGCGAATAGTTGGGCGGTGGATTTCATTCACGTCAAGCAGGAACTCCTTGCGTTCGCCATCCTCCGTCTCTTCCTCCAGGAAGACGTTCCCGATCGAATCCACAATCAACACCTTGCCGTTCTCTGCGACAACCCGTTTCCGCTCTCCGGTAGGACCCACGGATGCATCAGTGACGGGGGGAGTAGCGGTGCCGGCACGCGATTCATTGTTGCTGCTCTTGCCGCCCTTTTTGCTTTCCTTGCGATTCTCCTTCTCCATCATGCGCTTCTGTCGACGATTCATCGGCATGGCGGCCGGTTCTGCGGCCTCGGGAGCCGACGGTCCTGCCGCAGGAGGAACAGCAGCAACTTCATTGAGACCAGGGATACCACGGACGCCTATTTCATCTCCCCACGCCGCCTTTCTCGCGTGACGGATATACCGGTCGACAAACTCGCGCTGGCGTTTCCACCCCAACACGAGAGCGGCGTAGTGCGCACCGCCACAGAAGACGACGAAGAGACCAAGGAGAACAGAACCCAACCCAGGGCGGAACCGCGAGTAGTAGTATCCGGTGCCCTTCCACTTGGGGAAGCCGTTCTTCAAAAAGTGGTCGTACCGTGCGCGCTCGGGGCCGCGAAGGATGTTGGCGACGAGGTTGAGACGGGTGGAGCGCTCATGGGCCTGCTTGACGGCGGCGTCGATTTCGCGCTTCGAGGGGCCTTTGGACACGTAAACGCCATCCTGCTGCCGTTTGGCCTTGCTCTTGTCCTTGGACCGGTTGGCGATGAAGGTCTGTTTGACCTTGTCGGGGTGCAGGAGACGTGATTTTTTGCGGTACGCCTTGTTTAGCTCGTCCTGATTGGCATTGGGTCGCACCTCGAGAAAATCTTTTGCCATTAGCAATAATACAAAAATCATAGATAGTAGTAAGTTTTGCCATGCGCACCGTAGAACGTCACATTAGGGCCCTCCGACGCTGCGACATCATCGTTGAGACGAAAAATCTCGTAATCTAGGACACGACAAGTTAGACAGTCTGCAAGACACCAATCACGACCGGGTGAAAAAGCTTTGTTTTGTACCGACCTTCCTTGGTCCAGGCGGCGACGGCCACACACAGCAAGGCCAGCACCAACAGCCGAACGACAGAGGACTTCATGATGGGGATGCAATGCTAGCGGTCAATGCCCCCGGTGCCCGATGAGGATTCGATGACCAGCCTAGAGGCAGACCGGGAACGCAGAAAAGTGGCCAGGAAGCCGTAGAGTGTTCTGGGGGGTGTCTGAGTGGCCCCTTCGTTTGATATGATCTGTCAGATAGGGAGGGAGAAAAGGCGGCAGAGGTGGTCCAGGCACACAACGTGGCCCAATAATGGCGGGATAGGCGTCTTTCCAAACAGGCGAGATGACAGTCGGTGATGCAAGACTTCCGCGGGACATTTAAACAAGGAAAGACGAGTCCATGGAGTAATAGAGGGAGTCGAATGTACTTTTGCAGATCTGGAGAATATTTAAACAGGAGCAGCGTCGGAAAGCAGCTTGCTCTGGACTACGGAGTACTACATACGTTCCTACCCTGGTCCCTAAGGTTCTCCCACGATGGGCAGCGACATACCATAGAGAGCCTGCTGGCTAATTATTGAATTGATGGAGAGTTTCTATCATATTGACTCGTTATCTTGATAATAGGAGTATTTACTATTTACCTCTCCCTCTATTGGATCCGACTGCTGAAATCACCGCTATTGCTTGCTACTTCCGCACCCAGCCAACACCGGATTAGGCACAGCAAACAATCAATTATCAGAGTCTTGCCCTATAGTTATTTAATAGGTAATTGTAGAATGAATGTTCCTTTTGTCAATTGTTTCGTTGCCTGGACAGTCTAAAAACAAACCCTGAGGTTCATTTCAAGGGGCTCAGCTTTTTGTCTGGTCCGTGCTGGCATCAATCAGCCCCTGTGGCTCCTTCTCAGGCAGAAAGGAAAAAGTTGACACGCCACAGATACTGAACACGTCGCATCACTTCCAGGCTCCTTTATTTACACTATCACTCGGCAGAAATCTTCAAGAGACTCTGAGAAGATCACTCCTGCTCTATATTCATCCGCGATATATCCTTTTTCCCCGCTGCAAACTCGTTGATTGACATCTGCAATGGCGATCCGAATCCCTATCGACGCGCTGACCTCGCGCTTTGCCGAACGCTTCAACAGCGTACGCTCGCAGTCGATGAGCACGCGGTTTGCGAACTTGCGCCCTATCTCCGAGTTCCTGGACATTAAGCGCGTGTCCAAGCCCGCGCACTTCGGCGAGGTCCAGAGCCGTGTGAACTACAATCTGTCCTACTTCTCCAGCAACTATGCCGCCGTTTTCGTCATGCTGAGCATCTACTCGCTGCTCACCAACCCGGTCCTGCTATTTGTCATCGTTCTGGTGACCGGTGGTCTATACGGCATCGGCAAGTTGAACGGTCGCGATCTGGATGTGGGCTTCATGCGGGCTACCACCCCGCAGCTGTACACTTACCTGTTGATCGTCGCGATCCCGCTGGGTCTGTACGCGTCCACGATTTCGACCGTGCTCTGGCTCATCGGCGCCACGGGTGTGGTTGTCTTTGGCCACGCCGCGTTCATGGATAAACCCATCGAGAATGCTTTTTCCGAGGAGGCGGTCTAGGTGGTCGGCCGCGAACTCCTTACGATATGCCCCCATGGGGAAGACCACCAGGGGCACGCATGGGGAGACCGACGGGGAGGCTGAGGAAGCAATTGATGGATGGAGATGTACGTGTGGAGGAGATCGACAGCGAGGCGGAAGCAGAGGAGGCAGCAGCAGCAGCAGCAGCAGCAGCAGTGGTGACGGCGGGCTACAGTCGGGGTGTATTGCGGAATAATGAATATCCATACTATGACAAGCAGGTTGTTCGGAAAGGTGGAGGCGGAGGCGGAAGCGGAGGCAGACATTCGCGGTGGAAGGTGCAGCACTCGGCAGACTACGCCGAGGATGTGGAGGACGCAGCCTTGGTGGATGGGGCGGACTATGATTTGTACGACGATGGAGACGCCACGGTGGCCTATGCCGTTCATCTGGCAATGAAGGACAAAGAAGAATGGTTGGTTGATAAAGCTCTGGAGCGGATCAGACGGGCACAGGCGGCGGGCAAGCAGAATGTTCGCCTGTCGCAGCAGGAGCTCGACGCCATTGAACGACGACGGATACAGACGGAACCAGCACACGGCGGCAAGAAGATGGCAGCCAAGCCGATCGAAGTCAGACCAAAGGGTAAACCGAACGGTCTTTCTGGCGGATCACACGACCTGAGCACGTCCAGCGACGAGACATACGGTTCGTGGGATCAGGCCGCATCCGCGTCGACTGGTCCTCAAGGGCTTCCCAACATCTCTTCGTCTACCTCGTCCTCTCCACGGCCACGGACCCCAGTCTCGTCGTTGCAGTCGCAGTATCCCCAGCCAACTGCTATCTTACCGCGAACACTCCACGGACCGCCTCTCTTCCCCCATAACCCCTCTGCGCCGTCGCTGCCCGACAATCCGGTGATTCGAAGGAAACCGCGTATCCAGCCCGACTCAGTTCCTTACCCTGTTGAGCCGTCACCGTTCCAGATGCCTATTCCTATTCCTGTCCCAACATCTCCTAGCCGGCGAGAGCTGGGTCGGCTGGTCGACACAAGCCTGTCAAGACCATCTGGTGTCGTTCCCGGCGTTGTTCCCGGCGCTGGTGCCACTTACAGCCATCCCACACTTCCATCGCTTTTCCCCCGACGTGTCCCTCCTGGCAGTTCTGAGACAGATGATTCCGACGATAAGGATGCACGTTTTGTCAAGTCGCTTCCCCGCAAAGAGCTGGCTGATGCTCCGCGTGCTGCTGCAAGTGGCAGTATCAGTCCTGGAATCCGCCAACGCATCGCCCGGTTGAATGAGTAAGGTAACCTAGGCGTATCTTGGAGTTTGGTTATTTCTATTTATCCCACTGTTCGAATATAGACTATAATCGATAATATGCCATTTACAGAGCACAATATCCAGTACATAATGATAACCGTAGAAATATTGCAGCCTATCATAATTAACTGCACAATACCTGTAGTAGGAAGATATACACTAACTTAACTTCGCTACAGTAAGAATAAGTTCAGGAACTGCCGGGTGGCTGACGCCATCCGTAGAAATTCTCTTTGTGCACTGCCCACGGCTATGTCGGATTAGGCAAGAACCAGGCCGAGCATAGATCCGCTTATCCGATGACGTCGATTTTGAGGTCATCAGAAATCAAGATAAATTCCTTCTTCCGACAAGCATGTAGATCCGTCTATCTCTCTCTTTCTCTCTCGTGTTCATAGATTCATCTTGTTTATACTCTCTTGATTCAATTTACCTTCAACATGTGGCTCATCTCATTCTGGGTCTTCCCAGTCATCTCCGCCTGCATGTGGATTTGTACGTACCTTGTCTTACCTACTACAAGGTTTTTATATTCTGCTCTGGCTAACACTGTCTACTATCTAGCCATGCTGCTGGGGATGCTTGGAACATGGCTTGCAGAGGGGTCACCGGTTTATCATGACAGCATGACGGATGGACAAACAATAGCGTAAGAAAGCTGTCTCTTGCGAGTTGCGCAGAGTCGACTTACTAACTAATCATCTAGGTACATATCTGATGTTGGTGCGGAACGTCTGAAACCGCTCTTCATTGCCGGTAGTGCCGTAACGGTCGTCTTCCTGGACCTTTCCTTTCTGTCAGAACGCTGGCTGCGGCATGCCGGCCAGCTGGTGCGGAACAAGGGGCTCCTCGACAAGTCGTGTGCTATCGGGTCGATCTTCTTCTCCATCGCGGGCGCGCTGGGCCTCATCCTGCTCTCCATCTTCGATACGGTTCATTACCCTCGTCTCCATGATGGATTTCTCGTCATGTTCATGTAAAGTTTCCTTCTGATTCCTTGGGAATGATGAAAACTCGGTATAGTACTGACCTTTTCGGAGTGGCGGATATCTCGTCAGCGCAATCCTCGTCTGCATCGAATACTGGCGCCTCGGATACAGCTACCGGCCGCACCACCGCGTCCTTCTCGTCAGCTTCTGGGTCAAGGTGGCCTTTATCGTCATCGAGCTCGCACTGGCCATCGCCTTTGGTGTGCTCGACCAGTATGGCACCACCAGCAAGCAACTCAACACCGCTGCTGTTTTAGAGTGGGGTGAGCTCCCCCCATACATACGGATCATAAGCCATATGAAAAAGGTCGTTAACTAATTACTTTTACAGTCATCGCTCTCATCTTCACTTTCTACGTCCTCTCCTTCGTCATCGACCTGCTCCCCTCCGTGCGCACGCGCAACCACGTGCCCCAGGGCGAAAAGCGATTCTCGATGACCTCGCGCGAGAATGGGGAAAGTCTCGAAGCCCCAGCATATACCGGCCAGCATTTTTAGAGAATGCATTGTGATTTGGTCTGTATGATATCAATGTTCTATATGTGATATGTGATTCCCTCTATATAATGGGTACGGTTAGGCGTTTTTTTTTAAAAAAGGTTTGTATAATATTAGAATAGATGATAAAAAAACATAGACACTATCAGGGTATACAGTAGTAGACAGTAGACAAAGAAAAAAGTTACAACCCCCCCCCCTACGGCAAGAGACGGCGTTTTATTTTCTCTTGCTGGCCGGCATCAACGCCAATGGAAGCCAGGTACGGCGCAATGCCCCCGTACTTTTCATCGAGATAGGCCTTGATCTCCTGCGTGAACGAAGGCGGACACATGGCATACTCGTCCGACAGGCCGATGGCGCGGATCTCGACGATCCGCTCGTCGAACTCGACGCTGAGCTCCTGCTCGGAGCGAACGTAGTCGTCGCTAATGGCTGTGGCGGGGACGATATCGCCGACAAGAAACAGCACGAGCAGGACGATCAGACCCGTCCGGTCCTTTCCTTGTGTGCAGTGTAGAAGGATGGGATATGCGTCGCTGCCGCTGCCGCCGCCGCCGCCGCCATCAACGGACTTCTTCTCGTCGCCATCGAGTTTTTCATCCGTTTCCGCAGACAGGATGTCAAAGATCTTCTTGATCTCCGATCCACTACAGTCGAGCGTGTCCTGGCCTAACCCGATCAACCCGCGCGGTTGCATCACCTGCTGGGCGATGAGATGGATGGCATCGGTGCGGTAGCCGGAGGCAACCAGGGAGAGAACTTTACTACACCTCGTTAGCAGAAGAAGAATGAAAAAAAAAAGGTAAAAGAAAAAAAAAAAAAAAAAAAAGAGGAAGTACAAAAAGTTGAACCAGTCTAGTCGCCAGAGGAGAGACTTTTCAAACGCCCGCCCCGTTAGACTGATCGAGTGCCGCTGCACGCCAGGAAGGTCGAGGAGATGCGCGTTGGCATCACCGGCCTTGAGACGCTCCTGCGTTTTCTTCGCTGCCATCTGGTGTTCGGTTCTTTCTTTTGTTAGCATCATAACGTACAAGTGCCACGGTTCTTGTCTACCTTGATCGTAAATCAATCACGGTCGAAATATGCAGCTCATCGATGAGCCGCCGCTTGTCCCGCTCCGAGGCATCGTCCAGCTGGGTTGTCAGTCAGCGAGGAAATAAACGCAAAGTAAGAGAAAGGAAGTGGTATAGGAAGGTATACTCTTGCACTGCGGAATAGAACCCCCTCTTTAAGTAACCTGTAGATTATCTCAGCATTATACTCATGGGTTCAAGGCCCGGGGTCAAAAGGCATACCGTGACCCGTGGATCTGGTTGATGGACGACCCAACATCGCGGAAGTTGATGATATTATCAAACGGCCGCTCTGCTGAGTCTAGATCGATACTCGTCTGGCGGATAGTAGTAGTAGTAGTAGTGGGCGCTGAGCCTCGCGCTGAATGCCTGCGGCCCATGCCGTTTCGTGAGAATTGAGATGGTTAGGTACGGAGTAGTTACGGTGATAGATCAGCGGTGCATGAGATTGATTAAGATCTTTCCAAGATGAAAAGAAAGACAGTAATGATACTGAGAAAGAAAAAAAAACTAGTAATAAAAAATAATAATAAAGTAGAAGTAATGGTTTCAGCCTGTTGAAGTTGACAAACGTTAAATTCAAAGCGACAGCTGTCATGGACCCAGCCAGCTCCAGGCCAGAATCGCGCATCCGCCCGCGAAGAGGGACGAACCAAGCCATAAATATCGGGCCACCAATTAATACAGGCCCAGAATCACCTTCTCTGAGTCGGTGAGGCTTTGTGGGGGTGCTATCGAAGGGAGCCAGTCTCAGTAGTCTGTCGCTAGGGAATAATCAAGACAGGTGAGAGGGAACAGCATGTTTTGGCCAGTCTCGGGCTGTCGGGCGGTCGGGCTGTTGGCCTGGCTGGCTGACGTGGCATGCCTCTCTTTCTCCTTTATCTTTCTTTTCCATTTTCAGAAGAATAGCGCATGAGAATTGTATACTCTCAGTCGCTATTACTGCTGTGGTTGGGTGTTGCTTTTCGTGACGATCGACGGCCAGCCCGTGTGCCCTCCTCGTCCCGACCGGGCTGGATTCCTTTGAGAAACAATTTGATCCAGTCATTGGAGCATTAATCCATCTGGTCTGGATCTGGGACCATTGGTTCAATGGATCAAGGCAAGAGACCAATTGCAAGAACACGAGGGGTAACTCTCTCGATAGATTGCCGTTGTATCAGGCAATATGTAGTAATATGATGGTATTTCATCGGGAAAACCTCCAAAGATATTCCAAGAATCACTACTATTGTCACATTAGAATATCCAAGAAAAAAAGGGCGCTCAGATATATTACAAACGGAAGGGAAGAAAAAAAAAACAGATAATCCAAAGACGAAGCCTCCAAGACATGGCATAGAATGGGTTAAATGACCCCAGATCCAAACTTTACAATCAGATAGATCTTTTTACAGATCTTCAGAGAATCTTGATTCTCGGATGGTACTCACGCTGCCCCGGTCTCCGACTACCGGAGGAGCAGGCAGACCTTGTTCCAGGGCGCTGCCGCGGAGATCCTCCCGGCTTGCGTGTTGGGCATCATGAGCCATCAAAGCTGAGGACTCGGCTGGCGCGGAATCGCCTGTGGGCTGCCCTTCGTGCTTCGGTACCCCGTTTGACTTCGGTGCCTCATTCTGCTGGCCCTTGGAGACTATCTTCATCAGGCTCGCTCGGAAGCGGGACCGTTTAATTTCGCCGCCGCCGCCGCCGCCGCCGCGATCTTTCGGCGGCGATTGGGCGGACTCTTGACCAGTCTGCTGATCAGTCTGCTGGTCTTTCGCGGCTGCACGTCCATTTTGCATCTGGGCGAGATCGTTGCCTGTGGGGGGATTTTGTGCGGCAAACGCGCCGCCGCCATCAGCGTCTTCTCTGCCTTGGCTCGCATCGGCTCGAGCGGCCAGGGCCGCTCCACCCGCAAAGCCCGTCATGGCCTCAGCACCGTCGCCGGTATTATTGTTGGGTGTCTCCGCATCTCCCATCACCTCGCGGGCGGGCCCGCTCATGCGACGACCAATCCGGTCCTTGAACCATGCCTTGAGCTTGGAATCCGATTTGGGTGACGTTTCGGTTGATGGGCGGGCTGCTTCCTCCGTGGGCGTCATGGGAGTCATCGTCACCGTGTTGTCCACAGGGACCTCCTGCGACCTGACAGCCTCGGGCTCAGTCTCTTCGGCCGGCTCCCCAGTCTCTGAAGGGGCTGTCTCAGCGGGAGGGGGAGCAGCACGTTTCGATTTCCTCCTCCAGAGTCGCGTCTTGTCTTGTTTGGGATCCCCCTTCTCTAGATCTAACTCGGATTAGAGAATATACGCGGTAAAGCGACGTTCTGCATTCTTGCAGACAAAACACTCACCTCTTTGACGTTTCTCAAAGGCTTTCACGCTGGCGTCGCGCTCCCGCTGTATTGCCTCGTACCGCCTGCGTTCCTCCTCATCCAAGCGCTGCTCAAACTCCTTCGCCCGTTTCTCCTCCGCTCGGTCCGAAAGTTCGTCCAGTGTCGGCTGGACCCTGGACCGGGCGACAGCCTCCACCTCCGCTCTGTCTACATACTGATCCGCGCCGATGTGAATCCTGCTGCCGTTTTGTGTCAGCTGGGTTTCGGCCTCGAGCCGGGCACGCTCGCGCGCCTTTTCTTCCCATTCCCGCTGCATGGCGGGGGAGGCCTTGCCCGTATCGGCATAGACCTTCATCTCGATATCGAGCAGGGCGGCATCGACATTGCGCCGGGCGCGAGTCATGAGGTCATCGCGGTCTTTTTGCCTCTGTTCATCTAGCCGGTTGAGTTTGCTCTGTAGACTCGACATTTGGTTGCGGATCTCCTTTGACCGCTCCACATCAGCATCAGTGTCGCTTGATGTCCTCCTTCTCCGGACGGATAGGCGGGAGCGCGGTGGCGGCAAATTGGTTCCGTAGTAGCTCTGGTACGCTTCGGTTTCGTCCTGCATTCGAGCCAGTTTCTCGGCCGCGAGCTTCTGCGCCGTGTCCTGCAATTGAACGGCCCGCTGGAGAGACGACTTATCGACCTTGGATATCGACCGCTGGGACTGCGCGCGGTAGTGGCCTCGTTGCGCGGCATAAACCGCCGTGTCCGCCCCCGACCTATCCTTGGTCTTCTCTGAAACAGCGTACATGTCCCGTGCCATTGAGATCGCTGCCGCCCGCAGCGTGTCCCTCTTGTTCTGCTCTTCCACTTCAATCGACACGGGGGGCGTAGCCGTGTACAGCTGGGCATTGGCGTTGGCAATGTTGTGTATCCGACTCGCCTCCAACGCGCTGTCTAGGTTATCGAGGTCGCCGAGGGGCATCTGGCTCTTCGGGCGGGATCGATGCGAGGCTCCTGCCGCAGACAGGGCGAAGGAGTTATCCACCAGCATGCTGGGCCTAATCGGAGCGGACTCGGCACGTTTTCGACTGCTGGTAAACGCCCCGGTTGCCGCAAGCACGGCTCCCTCATGGCTCGTGCTGGATCTCCTATCTCGACCGCCTTCCAGGTATTCGCCACCCGCAGCGCTCCGCACAGCCCCCGACACCGGCGGCGGGCTAATCGGCGTGGCCCGGTGGTCTCTAACCGAGCACAAGGCGGCCCTGAGCCCTTCCGGACTTGGCGGAATCGCTGTCTGTGGAGCACTCTCGAAAGACTGGTGGTCCTGGACGTGGAGTGCCGCCTTCTCCGCCGCGGGTTGCTTCTCAGGTTTCCACGCCTCGTACGGTCGGCTTTTCGCGTGGGCAAGGCTTGCGGCAGCTCCCGCAGAAGCCTGATTGAAGGTTGGCGTCGGAGATCCAATGACTCTTGAGTCTTTCATCACTGTCAGCCTCGCCGACCATACAATAAATAACGCGGTGATTCTCTCTCTTACTTCTCTGTGTATCAAACTCGGCAGACGTCTTCCGTTCGGGATGGGTCACGTACAATGCCGCTGTGGCAGCTGCCGAGGCTTAGCAAGCCATCTCCTATCAACTTAAGTCAAGCTCACCTTGGTCTGCTAGCCGGGCAGCCTGCAGGCTGTGGCTGGAGGGGAGGGTAGCTGGCTGCGTGCTAGCCATAGTGATAGACGACGACCTGCAAGGTGATGCAGAGGGGGGGGCCTCGTAACAACGACAGGCATTCCTGAGAGGTTCCAGGAGGTGTAACGGGAGGAAAGAAGTGATGTAGAAGACAGGGAGAAGGGGGGGGGGGGGGGGGGCTGCAAGGTTTGGGGATGGACGCCCGTCCGGAAGCTCTGATCTAGTGTCGTCTGTGACGTAGTTGGTTGCGGTCTCGTCCATGGACCCTAGCGTCCCGATCCGGCCTAGCGCAGTCCTCAGTAAGGCTGAACGGGAATGCAAACATGCAAACATGCAAACATGGCAAACACTACAGCTAGGCTATCTATCCGTACCAAGCTAAGGAGGAAGGTTATGTAGGAGGTACGCGGGAGGTGGTACCTACTTCTTCGTACCAGATACTATGGACGTCTCTTATGTCATGATTTGTTGGTGTCATCTTTCACGTCTGTCATCTCCGTCAGGAATCCATCATCTACTCGTTGGAATTGTCAACTTGAGAGCACGACGGGACCTCAACCCGAGATTTGCTCGGCCGTTTTCGACCATTTTGATCGCAGACTCCACCAGAGGTCGATCCACCTCCATACCACCTAGTCGTTCTGTAGAAGGGATTTAGGAGAGAATAAAGTTAAGGAATCATCATTAATTATTAACATAGTAAGCTACCAAGATTACCACAGGTGCAGGATCTTCAGGATATCGTGACGCGCAAAGAAAGAACGGTTACGCTTGCCAAAAATATCTGTTGACGCATTAGTATAGTAATCAAGACTCTTATTGATTCTTCCAACCTGGACACGTACACATAGGGATACTAAGAAGGCAGACGGCCACCTGGATGCTGGCAATGGACATGAATGCCGGTCGGATGCCATGTTCAATTAACCATTTGTACGCATAGAAGGTCAAGACGAAACTGAACATGTTCTTGAAGACGAGCATGCATGTGAAGGCCTCCACGGCGATTTGACCTGATTTGATTAGTCGACATCGTGGAAAGGCGAAGGTGGGAACGATCTTACGATGGGCATCCACGATATACAAGGCGCTGGCGACTGCGCCCATGACCATCCCCATGATGATGAACATCAAAAACACGTCCGCAACGAGCCAGCCATATCGCGCGACGTCCTCGGCGATGATCCCAAAGCCATACAGGCCAATTCCGCTGAAGATGAGCTGGAACACAACTAGCAGGATGCGGAATTCCGGCTCGTAGTTACCGCCGTTGAGTCTGATCATCGCCTTGTTGATAGAATCAGAGAGTAGTCCCGAGAGGACTAGACCGAGGATGGAGCCGATGAACGCTCCTGTGTAGAGATATCCGGTCTGTACCTCGTCGAACCACAGTGGCGGGCCGAGGAAGATGGCGGCGAGCACAACTCCCACAAAGACTGTCCAGCCGATGAGCACGCCCTGTGTGAGACACGCCTTTTATTGTCAGTATTATATTTTCATCCAAGGCTCTAGACAGGTTGTAGATTTACCCAGAGGATACCAGGATGGAAAAACAGCGGGAATGGCCTCAGAAGCAGCTTGAAGAAGTTTTCATCGGTTTTGCGGCCGTTAAACAGTCGCAATGTCTCCGAAAATGACATTTTCTCAGGCACCTCATTGTGGGAAGTGGCCACTCCTCTACCTGGGAGAGGCAAAGGCTGCTTGTCCTCCGCGAAGACATGGTCGTTTGGTTGCCCCGTCGCGTTGGTTGCTCCCATGGAGTTCTCGCGATCCGACGGGTTACCGTCAGAGTTGCTTTCATAGTCTATATTGAGGTGACTTGCGCGCCGGAAGGCCGTCTCAGGCACAAAGAAGAACATGAAGGGCAGCGCAGCAGTGGCAAAGATGGCGACGAAGTAAAATGTCCACTGCCAGCCGAGTGTGGATGTCATCTTGCCGACAAAGACGGGGGTAAGGAACGCGGCCCCGAACAGGGCGACATTTGAGAGTGCCATTCGTTTTCCGCGTTCCTGTAGCCAGTAGTAAGTATGTAGTTAGTAGTCATATAGCTTGGGTAGGATATGACTAAATTGCAAATTACTGGCGACCTACATGAACAAAGTAGAGGTCTCCGACGGAGGCATTCACCAAGGCTTCGAACGGAGCCAGCGCTATTCCCTGGAAAACCCGCGCCCAGACCAGACTCTTGTAATTATGGCCACTCCCGCCGGCCCAGGCACAGCTGATGATCATCAAAACATTACCGAAGAGAAACAGATGGCGTTTGCCCCAGAGGCGCGCGGTGGGGACGCATAGGAATCCGGCGACACCGACGCCGCACAGTGCGTATCCCGTGAGTAGGGCAACGTCGGTGAAGCTCTTGACGAAGAAGAGCGAAACGGTCACCGTGTTGGCCGCGAGGATGGAGCTCGTCGTCGCGCAAAGAACTGCCACGAAGGATAGGATGAAAAGGATCAGGTCGCGCTTCCACAGCGGCCAATTCTAAACCATGTGAGTTCTTCTGAAATATTGTCCTTTTTCTTTCTTTTTTTTTGGAAAGTTCTCCTGCATACCAATGGATCATTGGGGTCGTCGCTTGGCTGCGGGACTAGGATAATAGGTATAGGACCGGAGCGGTCGTACTTGAGTCTCGCCGCATCGTGGGGGGTCTCCGGCGTATCCTGATCGAGGATATACGATGTCCCTGGTCCGATCAGTTTATGGAGGGGCTTGTGTCCTGCAAGATTGACGCACCAGGAACGTGGTCCAACTTGGTGTCCTCCAGCACTCCCAGGCCCATCGCGGTGTCCAGTAAACAAAATATGTAGTATATATGGAAACGGCGTAGAGGGTAGAGTCATATAGAAAAGAAAACAAAAGGAATTCAAAGTCAACGGACCAGGTTAACGAATGCCATGCCCTGGACAGCAGAAAACTAAACACTCTCGCACAGGCTGATCTTGACAGCAGGACGCACTGTCAGTGTCTGGCGGGAGAGTGCCTAAGCGCTGCTGCGTCTTGGTACTCTTCAGCCCTCCCTTTCCGCCTTGCTGAAGGCAGGTACCAAATATTACTGTGGAGATCTTGATCGTGGATAGAGCTAGAGAGAGACGGGTGCTTCCAACTAGATAGTAACGACTACCTAGGTAGCTATGAGTAGGTATGTATATCTAATGGTCAGATGGTCAGACGGTAAGGTTCTCTCATTCTGGCGCTACAGCAGATCCATGGCTATCTAGGTAGACACCATTTTACCAGGACAATTTGACGCTGGGAAATTGCATGCTCCATACAGGGAGGGTAAGACATCATACGGCGTATTCGTATTCAAATTGACTCGCGGGTCACACAACGTGCCTCAGGACTATAGAAGTTAAAGAAAGGTAAACCTTCGATAGAAAGTCACCCATCGTCATGACTTGTGTCTGCTATTGAACTTACAATTTGCTGTACTTGTGAGTAAAATGCTTATATATCATTCCATCCAGTCTGTACTGGTACCACTATAGTCTATAGTATATACCATAAGCCAAAATTCAGCTAAATATTAATAACACCATAATATTAGAATTAGACATGGGAAATCAGCAGATGTACTACATAAAAAACTAGCCAAACCTATAATGGTAAGTAAGTCGTAAGCTAGTGTCAGCCGAAGGACCCTGTTCCCTTACTCCGTACAGCGAAGCGGGGCATTTGAGAGATTGCGGGTCCAATAGATACTCCAAAATAAAGAGTAAGTATAGAGTTATTAATACTGTATTGAGTATAGAGTATAGATTACTCTGGACAGAGATTCATGAAAGAGCATTTATAAGAATATAATAGTGGTCCTTAAAGAGTAGTGGTACCTAGGTAAGCTACCTACTACATACCTACCTAACCTAACCTAGGCGATTGACTGTTCTATAAGGTGGGACAGACTAAAGGCTAGTGTAACAGTCAGCCGCAGAGTACTAACATCTCACCAAGTATTAGGTACGGAGTAGTTAGTTAACTACTATCTACCTAGGTACCTAACAGAGTGTGGAGGTACATACCTCCTACCTACCTAGGTTAGGTACCTGGTACTCCGTTAGGTAGCTTAGTGTGTCCTACTCTATAGGTAAGGACCATGAAGCGAGCAGAGAAGAGCTAGGTAGAGTGGGTAATCAAATATACAGAGTAAGGTAGGTAGTAGGTACCTAGTAATATGGGTGCCTCCTATTTATGCCTGTTTTTGTGTATGGAGTAGGTACGGACGGGAATACCTAATATTAAATTTGTAGGACGGACGGAGGCTTATACTCCGTACAGTAAAAATAAGGTATAACTACCTAATGTACAGAGGAGCATGTGTGTTACCCTTTGACAACCTCCCCTCCTCCCCTCCAGTTAACCACCTCACTATAGCTCCTCTATACAAATTATATACTTTCTCTTCCATTCACTATAACTGAACTCGGTCTACCTAATCATGAAGCTCTACCAGATCACCCTTGCTGCCACGGCTCTGCTGGCTCCTGTTTTCGCAACGAGCATCAGCGATCTGCCCACCTGCGCGGTATGCCAGAGCTCTAGCATCTACTACCCCTTCCTACTGGAACATACTGACAACAAAGCAATCATGCGCAACCAACGCAATCCCCTCTTCTTGCAGTCTGATTGACATCAAGTGTATCTGCGAGTCGGGTACATTCATCACTGACATTGCCTGCTGCGTTGCTTCTTCCTGTGACTCGGCAGACCAGGAGAGTATGCATTTCATCTTTTTCTTTTCTCTTCTTTCTTTTTTTTTTTTCTAGAAGAAAAACCCCCCCAAACCACGGAAAGAAGGAAATTCTAACGGGTCAGAAACAATCGAATACGCCGATGAACTATGCGGTAGCGCCGGAGTCAGCGACCTCCCCCAGTCTGCAACGTGCGCAACAACCGCCAACTCAACCACCACAGCGAGTACCTCTGGCGCATCGGGCGTCTCCTCGAGCAACACCACCGTCAGCAGTACTACTACAGCGTCAGGCAGCTCATCCAATACCGCCCAGACTGCCAGTTCGGCTTCGACGGCCTCGGCCACCAGCACGGGAGGTGCGGCGCCCGTTTCGATGAACAAGGAGATGGTCATTGTTGGTGTGGCGGGTGTGCTTGCCGCATTGGCTTTGGTATAGCCTGGGAAACTATTCAATCTGATTCTTTGATGCCTTCGTGCCTCGATGGCTCAGTGTGTCAAGTCTGGATGTTGTAATGAGTCTATTTCATGTAATGTTAATCATTGGTCCTGATGTATAGTTAAGCCTATCTATAGTCAACGCCTTTATGACCTTAGTCAACGCCTTATGTATAACCCTAGTATCACTCCGCCACGAAGCTAACGGTAGCCTCCTGTCGCTCTTCGCGCAGTTTCAAGAAGATCTGCAAGTCAGTACACAACACGATAAAACAGGAAGAAAAAAAAAAAAAAAACTCACCCAAAGCCAGAACATGGTCTCTAGAAACCCAAAGGTAAAGACCGCCCGGTTCTGCAACTGCTCCAGCCCCATGGCACTCCCATATAGTGTACCCCCCGGAACAGGGGCAGCCCCAGCATTCACATAAATATAGAAAATCACAGCGAAGAAAACAAAGAAGCGCCCCGCCGCTATTCCCGTGAAGATATCAGAATATAGTATCCCCAACTGCGCCATGAAGGGATTGACAGGCTCGCCATCCTCGCGTGGAGTGAGTCGCGGCCGAGCGCGCAGAGCGTCCGAGAGGGCGAGCACCTCGTCTAGCTGCGGTAGTTTGGTCACGAGGAGGAGATCGGACAGGGCGGTGGCGGTTAGGAGGACGGCGCAGAGGGTTAGAGAGGTCAATTTGGATGTGTTTTCCTTTTTTTAGAAAAAAAAAACAATGTTAGCAATTGAAATGGATATGCTTTCAAAGGGTAGGCAGTGTAACTGACTATGTTCATTGCTTCGCCGAGCATGAAGGCCATGTCGGAGTCGATGATGAGCCCTGGGGTACGTATTAGGGCCACAGCGAGCCCGATCAGGGACAGGGCGTGCAGGATTATTAGTCGTTTCGATGTCAGGACCGCCATTGTGAAAGAAGTACTCCTCTTGAGATAGTTGAAAAGTGTTGGTTGGTTAGGTAGTTAACTGCTAGCTATTTTCGTGGCCAAAAAGTCAAGTGGACCGTGCGGCAGCTCAAGCACCTAGTATGATGGGACCAGTGTTGCGTACCCCGCGGACTCCAAATGCTACTAACAGGTACCTCTGGAACGATCGTCATGGCCGATTTCCAAGCAGAACGGCACGTCAAGTATTTCCTACGATGTCTCAAGACCTTCCTGCCCAGCGTTTATACCCCGAATGACTCGAACCGCATGCTGCTCGCCTACCTGTGCGTCTCCGGGCTTGATCTGCTAGGCGTTCTGGAGAGCAAGACCACACTCGAGGAACGCAAGGGTTACATAAACTGGGTGTACCACTGCCAGCTGCCATCGGGGGGTTTCCGTGCCTTCACGGGCACCGATTTCGGGGTCGAGAACCGCACGGCAGACAACGCAGGCTGGGATCCTGCTAACGTCCCCGCGACGTTCTTCGCCCTCGTTCTCCTGCTTATACTGGGCGATGATCTGGCGCGGGTGAAGCGCACAGAGTGTCTGCGATGGCTGCCTCGCGTGCAGAGGCAGGATGGCAGTTTTGGAGAGGTCCTCGGTCCTCAGGGAGAGATTGGAGGCGGGCGTGATCTACGTTTCTGCTGTTTCGCGGCAGGCACGCGATATATCCTTCGGGGCACAAGAGGTGATATCGACACGGACATACCGGATATCAATGTTGATAGATTGGCCTCGTTTATCCAGGCATGCCAGGTGGGGATCCAGGCATCCCCTCCCCCGAACAAATTTTCGCTCTCCAATTGACAAATATATTATGTAGACCTATGATGGTGGCCTGTCAGACACGCCCCTTGGCGAAGCTCACTGTTAGTTAAACGCTTAACCCCGCCCTCCCCACCTTGCAGCAGTATTTTATGCTCATACAAACACATCACAGCCGGTCTCACATACTGCGGCATCGGTGCGTTGACCTTCCTATATCGAACCCACAGCGACCAGTCCCATCCCATACCGAAGCTGCTCTCTCCCGGTACGCCCGAGTTTGAATCCCTGGTGCGATGGCTTGTCTCTAGACAGACGTCCGAGCTGGGCGAGGAAGAGTCCGACGACGACGAGGAGGAGGATGAGGACGAGAATGACGAGACACATGCTCTGCGGCTGAATATACAAGGACTCACCCTGGATGATAAGATTTTTGGACTGCACGCCCTTGAGCCGTGTCGAAGCATCCAATGGGCAGGGTTCAACGGCAGATGCAACAAACTGGCAGACACATGCTATTCATTTTGGAACATGGCTACGCTTCTGGTGAGCATGAGGCAATGCCTATGAAATGTGTTTTTCGCTAACCGGTAAGATGTTGGATCGTCTAGCATTAGTCGACGTGGAGCTTAACCGCCGGTATCTTCTTGAAAAGACGCAACATATCGTGGGCGGGTTTGGGAAGGGGGTCGGAGAGACGCCAGGTAAGCACGTCATCTTCTTCACGATTCTTCACAAGGGTTATTCATTAATTGACTGCTAGACCCTCTACATTCATATTTTGGAATGGTATCCCTTGCATTTCAGGGCGAGGCGGGCTTGCAAAACACAGACCCAGCGCTCTGCATAAGCTCTCGGGCAGTAGAGCGCCTTCAATCACTTGAATGGTGGTAGTTGTCAACCAGACAGCCGTTTGTTCCATGATGAATTGAAACTACGAGTTATGACGAAATAAACACATCATGGTCACAGTTGATAATAATCAACTAGGGATCAAGTATATGGAAAAACAGCTGACTAAATAAAATCTGCAAGTCAATGGCAAATAGCCTACTCACCCCTGAATAATATATACCTACTACATAGTTAGTAGGATAATTAATAATTAACTAATAATTACCAAGGATAGAAGATCCAGAAGAATAAAAATAGATCGTATGAGTGTGGTTATTCGAACACGGGCCGACAAGCCAATTCAGGCCCACGTTCCAAGGCTTGATTAATTTATCCTGCCCATTATGGCGACCAGTAGACGGGCTGCGACCCTCGATCGCCCATGTAACATCTGATTTACTAATTACCTATAATATTCCTCCCATTCGAATGGCTGCCGACGGCTCGCTGAATTCCTGCTCAGACAACCTGCCATCGCTCCACTCTTTCAACGGTTCCTGACTACGGGGGTTTCCTAATCCTACCCCGGAGAACTCGCGAGCATCTCATCTCCTTTTGCCTCTTCGTCAACTTGTCTGGACACTCTTTCTCCTTCACAACCCAACATTCCGTGGAGACAACTTTCGATATCCTGCTCCCAGTCACCTTTTCCCAGGTTCCCTCCTTTCCGCTATCCCGTTCGGTTCCGTGTCTTGTTGGATGGCAGCCGCTGGGATCCAAAGACTTTTCGGTCCTACCGCCCTCAAACCTCAATCCAATAATCAGATACGTCCTTTATTAGGCCTGCTGGACTTTTCATAGCTGGCGGTCAAAAATCATCGTGACACATGCCGCCGGCCAGGACGAGAGCAGACGTTCAAGCGCAGAAGCAGAAGGAAAAGGTCCGTCTCTTTTGCCCCCCCCCCTCCCCTCTCCCGTGCACCGTTTCTTTTTCCTGCCTGGGGGACGGGAGGAAATATGTCGCAGATGTACACTGTATATGCTACACCCCCCTTTTTTCGCTGTTTTTGAACCTACTGCATGAAGAAACTTGTCCATCCTTCCTCCCCCCCTTCTCCCCATGCTCAACATGTCAGGCTACCATCATTCAGTGGAGAAACAGGATCTGGCCTTGTTTTTCTTCATATATGTTTAATTTGGTGGCTCACCAGGCTGACAGAGATACACTGAACAGCTTGCCAACTCCTATAGTGAACTATTAGAGTAAGTTTTTTTCTATCCTTATCAAAAAACAAAAAAAAAAGATCACTGACAATATGTCTTGTGCAGAGAGTTTTCCTCGAAAGATCTCCGGAGTGTAGGCAATTACACACTTGGAAGGCTGATTGGAAAAGGCTCTTTTGGAAAGGTTTACCTCGCTTCGCACAAACTCACCAATGGCTCCAAGGTACGGCGGGATGGCAGGACGGTATACACAATAAGGGGCAATCATCTGATTTGGTGAACAGGTCGTGCTTAAGTCGTCGAATAAGGAAGATACCAACCTCGCACGGGAAATCCATCACCATCGCCAATTTCTTCACCCGCATATCGCTCGGTTGTACGAGGTGATTGTCACGGAAAAGCTGGTCTGGCTGGTGTTGGAGTATTGTCAAGGTGGGATTGAAAAAAAAGCCATACACTCGAGGCTATCACCGGCTTACGGAATCAATTTCAGGCGATGAGCTATATAACTACCTCCTCCGCCACGGCCCGCTACCTGTCGACAAAGTGAAGAAAATCTTCACCCAACTTGTCGGGGCCGTCGCTTACGTCCACAGCAAGTCCTGTGTGCACCGGGATCTTAAGCTCGAAAATATTCTTCTTGACAAGCATGAGAATGTTAAGCTGTGTGATTTCGGCTTCACCCGCGAATATGAGGGCAAGGCGAGTTATTTGCAGACTTTTTGCGGGACCATCTGCTATAGCGCACCGGAGATGCTGAAAGGGGAAAAATACGCGGGTGAAAAGGTTGATGTCTGGAGTTTGGGCATCATTCTCTATGCTCTCCTGGCGGGGGAGCTACCCTATGACGATGATGATGACCAGGTTACCAAGACCCGGATTTTGATGGAGGATCCGATCTACAATGACAAGTTTCCCGATGACGCCAAAGCTCTGATCAACTTGCTTCTCTCTAAGCGGCCGCTGCTCAGACCGAGTCTGGACGAAATTCTAGCCCATTCCTTCCTTGCCGAACATGCCCCCGAGCAGCTGGCGATATTGAAGATTCCCCGACCATCTCCGTTCACTACACCCCTGGAGAAAACCACTTTACAGAGAATGAAAAGTGCCGGTGTCAATATCGATGAAGTCATTGAGAACGTTCTGTCCCAACGATGCGATCCGCTTGCAGGCTGGTGGGCACTTCTGATTGAGAAAGAGCAAAGAAAAGAGAAAAAGAGAGAGCGGAAGCGGCGGGAGCGCGAGATTGAGGCGAAAAATCTGCGTCGTCTCAGTGCAGCTAGCAGTCGACTCGAAAAGATCTCGGCAGCCTTGATGGAAGTCGATGAAGAAGGACATGCAACTCCAGATAGGCTACAGGATCGTGGCCGGAGGGATAGACGGAGTCTTCCCTGTAATCCCTGTAAGTTGGATACACTGTGTCTCGAAATCCCCCTCTAATAAAAATTCAATTCTAGCCCAACTTGCCGTTCCTGAACTGCCAGCCCTCCCGGAGCCCCTTCCAGTCCGTTCACCGGACTCCATCGCGCCGCCTCCTCCCATCGACAAAGACTCGGTTCGGTCAGCGAGCTCCTCAAGACATCGCCCAGCCCCGCCCCCGAAGGACCGACGGCGATCTCGACCCAGCATGCTGCACGTTAGTGCTTCACAGCCTGACCTCGCGCAACACCGTAACCGCCAAGGCCGACGACACAACCGTCCAATTATCAGTCAGCTGGCACAGTTAAAACATTGGTTCGTGGAGTCAGCAAAGCGAGCTAGGTCTCCTCATGCGAAGAGCGCCGGGGGATCTGGGCACCGCAAGTTCCTCTCTGATAAACTGAGTCCGGCCAAGGGCCATGATGCCGCGAAGAAACAAGGGCCGATGACGCCGGCAATGGCGCCTTCGGGCGATCTGCTCACCCCAACCCAGATCAAAAGGTCCTCCAATGCGAGCAGTCTGGCGCCCAGCAGCGCCTCGTATCCGAACCACCGCCATTCATTCCCCCGGCAGCCTCGAAATCTGAACACTAATCCCAACCACCGAAACTCGCTGTCACCGTCTCCAATCACACCGAGAAGCTCCTACCGCCGTTCTTCTGTCGGACTGCGAGGCCGCAAGTCGACCTCCTCGTCTGTCTCCTCGATCCGCAGCATCCATCACGTTCATACACATTCCAAGGCTTCCTCTATTTCCTCCAACAGTGTCGACACGGTGTCCACACCTACGGCCCGGATTACCAAGTCCCCGCACTCGTCCGTCAAGGTCCTCCCCACGACGCCCAGCGCGTCCGCTCGATTCCCCAGTAATATTCGACTGGTTCGTGGTGCGAGCAATGGTTTCCGCGAGCAAGGGGAATCCAGTGGGCGGGTTCAGGCCTCCTCCATCTTCAACGAGGCCGCTCCTGTGCCGTTGATGTATTCGCCATCGTCAAGCCTGGTCTTTGCACGACGAAAACGCTCCGCATTCAAGGGTCCGATGGTTACGGCCAACCTCATGGTCTCAGCCGGCATGCCTGCTCCCAACTTACCGCCGGCTAGCGAGGGATCTGGCGGTGCAGCCGATGGGCGCCCGATGGCTCGCAAGAGCCAGATCATTGAAGAAGAGGACCTAGAAGAGGACGAGGAGGACATCGAGGAAGTAGACAACTTCAGCGGCGCCGAGGACCAGATGACTCATCCCGACGAACACGAAGGGAGAATCCTGGGAGAGCCGTTCGAGCCAGAACTCACAATCACCAAGGTGGGAAGCGAAGAAACAGCGCCTGATCAATCCGTTAGAGCTGGGTCTCCGGACACGATCCACAAACCGTTGTTAGCCCCCGCCCCAGACCTCGATTCCAGCCCACTCCGCCCTCCACGATCTTCATCCCTGCAAGTTTCGCAGGTTCAGGGTGAATCGGGCCATGTGGACCAAGATGATGGGCAGCTAGCCAAGAACGAGGAATAATCTATTCAGCCATATGCGTTTTCATCTCAAGAGCCTTATATTATCTCTTTACAGGGTCATGCCTTCTTGAAGAGAGAAACTACTCTTTTACTAATAGACTATAGACTTGTGCACCTCACTTTTTTCTTAATTTTCCATTGTCTGTTGTTGTCTTTTCTTATTTGTCTGCCTTCGATCTATCCTCTCTTATACCCCAGTATAGCATGTTTTCTCTTTCCTCCTGCCTCCGGCGATGAGATGCCTTTTTTTTTCAATTCTACCCCGCTCTATTACTTCACCTGAACAACCCTTATGTATATAGGCATACTTTCATACTCTCATTTGCACTATACTTGATTTCAAGGCCTGATAATCAGATACTATCTTATTCCAACCTCCATGTATGTATTTCATTAATTGTGTTGTGGTTTGAAGTTCAGGCTTGACCTATTCATCTGACTTGAGTTATATCATCCTAAGTAGATTATGGCAGTGCATGTAAACTAAGTACGATGTTACGTATTGTTAGGCGATGCATTAGACAGTCCATTAAAAGCCCTATAGTATGTCATTCCCACTGACGTAAACTTCTCATACAGCTATTGAGCCATCTAGTAGTCCTTTCATAGGGTAGGATTCGGCCGTATGTTGAAATATGTGCTACCAAGACTTAATAATAAATGCAGAGAAACACAAGGTAAAAGAAAAAGACAAGTTCGAAGGAAAACTCAAAAGTAGCGAAAAAAGGTCTTCCCTGTGGATGGACTCCAAATCCCCGTCTTGTCTAGATCTATTCATGTATACGGCCATGAAAAGAATTAACCAATTTCCCCAATTTCCATTCGTCACTTCGTCAGAAGACTGTTTACGCCTTCTTCGGCTTCGACGCGGCACCGGTCTGGGAATTCGGGGCCACGGAAGTGGTGTAGAGTTTGCGTTCGAAGAACTTGAGAACTTCATCGATAAGACTTGGGAGACGGTCAGTTCAAAGTACGGTTTTGAGAAGAGTCGCTTTGAGGAAGTTGGGGATGGCTTACATGACTGGGGCGCTGATGGCCAGAACAGCCTTCCATTCCAACCAGTTCAGAGGCAGAATGGCAAAGAGGCCCTGCAGGAAGGGAATGTAGAGGATGGCAAAGTGCAGACTCATCGAGAGGATGATGGCGTAGACGAGCATCATGTTGTTCCACAGGCCGAACGTGAGAAGCGATTCGCTTGAGGAAAGGGCGTTCATCGCATTCAGCATTTCAATCACCACGAGGATGGACAGCGAGACCGTCGACGCAGACTTGGCCATGTCATTGGCGAACATGTCGCAGCCGATCTCAGGGAACTGCGACGAACACTTGTGGAAGTGGGACTGAGAAAAAAAAAACATCAGTATTTTTCGTGCGTTGAATGACAATATCAGGAAGTCCTGAGAAATGCTTACCAGTTGCCAGAAAGTAATTTGGGGTCCCTCAGGGTTGTACAAGAACCACCAGACATAGCCGAAAACAGTCGCTGCGCCAACATAGGTTCCGATGACGATGTATCTGAACAAGAGCCAGCCTCCGACAAGGGGCTCGTCACGCTTTCGGGGAGGGCGGCGCATCACATCGTGATCAGGGGGGTTAAAGGACAAGGCAGTTGCAGGGAGACCGTCAGTGACCAGGTTCACCCAGAGGAGCTGGACGGGGACTAGAGCCTCAGGCATGCCAAGGGCGGCCGTCAAGAAGATCGAAACCACCTCGCCGATGTTCGACGAGATAAGATACCGGATGAATTGCTGTGTGTTGCTGTAGATAGACCGTCCTTCTTCCACAGCAACGGTGATCGTGGCAAAATTATCATCGGCGAGAACCATATCGGCGGCGAGTTTAGCGACATCCGTGCCAGTGCCCATGGCCACACCAATGTCGGATTTCTTCAAGGCCGGCGCATCGTTGACACCATCGCCGGTCATGGCGACGACGTGACCCAGGGACTGAAGGATATCGACCAGTTGAGACTTGTGGGTAGGCTCGGTACGAGAGAACAGCGATGCATTCTTGGCAGCTTCCAGCTTCTCACTGGCGGTCAGGGCGTCAAATTCCCTGCCAGTGTAGCTCTTGCCGGTGAGATCTTCTTGTTC
Source organism: Penicilliopsis zonata CBS 506.65 (assembly GCF_001890105.1). Classification (NCBI taxonomy): domain Eukaryota; kingdom Fungi; phylum Ascomycota; class Eurotiomycetes; order Eurotiales; family Aspergillaceae; genus Penicilliopsis; species Penicilliopsis zonata. The sequence goes on from NW_019208915.1 coordinate 101,643, forward strand.
ACCAAAGACTCCGATCTGACGACAGATGGACTCGGCGGTGTTGCGGTTATCACCTGTAATGACAATGACCCGGATACCAGCATCGCGGCACATCTTGATCGAGGCAGAGACCTCAGGGCGTGGGGGATCTAACATTCCGACCAGACCGATCAGAGTCATATCCCGTTCTAGTTGAGCGTATTCCTCAGAGGTCTGAGCCTTGTGGAGCAGAGGATTGGCCCACACATCGTTGACACTGGCGATGGCAATAACACGCAGACCTCTGTTACCATACTCGACAACTTCTCCCGAAATAAGGTCAGTGTGGGCCCTGGAGAGAGGCACCCGAGGCCCATCAGGTCCCAGGAGAACATGAGAGCAGCGTTCAAGAATGGATTCCGGGGCACCCTTGACCAGGAGCTTTTGAGCCTTGCCTTCACCGACCAGAACGGACATACTCTTGCGGTCGCGCGAAAACTCATACGTCGCTTGCAGGGGGAGCTGGTGTTCATAGTAGCTACTGGCCACATGGAGTCGATCGGTTGGTGGGAGAGCCGAGATCTTGCTGTTAATAGAGACATCATTCGTTCCGATTTTTTCCACCAGAACCCGCAGAGCCCCCTCAGTAGGCTCACCAATGCTGGAAAAGACTCCGCTCTTGGCATCGTAAGAGAGGGTAGCAGCGTTGCACAGAGCAAGAACCTCGGACATCTGGTTGATGGTTGAGGAGGACACGGCGAGATTCTCCAAAGGCTTGCCATTGCGAGAAATCTTTCCTGCCGGAGCGAAGGTGGTGCCCTCCACATCCAGCTCCTCGATGTCATCGCCGGACTTGCTCAGGTAAACAATCTTGGACACACTCATCTGGTTGGTGGTCAAAGTGCCTGTCTTATCGGAGCAAATAACGCTGCAGCTGCCGAGGGTTTCGACAGACGGAAGAGAGCGAACGACGGCATTCTTCTGAGCCATTTTCCGGGTCCCGAGCGCCAGGCAAGTGGTAATGACCACCGCCAGACCTTCCGGAATAGCAGCCACGCCGAGGGACACAGCAATTTTGAGATAGTAGATGGCTCCCTTGGTCCAGCCTCCATGAGATGGGTCGTTGAAGTGCTCAATATTGATGACCCACACCAAAATACAGATAACCGTGATCACCTTAGCCAGCATGTCACCGAAGTCGTTCAGCTTCTGCTTCAGAGGAGTAGGGTCCGAAATCTGAGAGGTAATGCTTTCGTGGATATCTCCGATGGCTGTAGAGCCGCCGGTAAGGGCGACAATCGCAGTGGCATGGCCATTGACAACGGTGGTTCCCGAGAAGATGATGTTGGTCTGATCCTGTTTGACAGCGCGCTTGTCATTGATCGCACGAGTATCCTTCGAGACGCTCTCGCTTTCACCGGTCAGGATAGCTTGATCGACGCGGAAGCTGTTGCTGTGCACAGCCAGCAGACGACAGTCGGCAGGCACCCGATCCCCAACGGCGACATCGACGATATCTCCAGGGACAAGCTCCTCGGCCTTGATCCGTTGCATGCGGCCATCCCGGATGACCTTTGCCTCATTTGCAGAATATTCCTGGAGCGCAGCAATTGCCTTTTCCGCGCTGTTCTCTTGTGTCACGCCAACAATTGCATTGAGGATCAGGATTGTGAGAATCTGTAATAGCACCAGATTGATTAGATAACTCTCATCCCAGGTGACATACTAGTCAATAAAAGCAATTTTATTTTGTGCATACCACAGCTGGATCGACAAAGGCAGTCCAATCGTCCCCTTCCTCAAACAAAGCCAAGACAAAGGACACGGCAGCAGAACCCAGGAGAATCAGGACGAGCTGATCCTTGAATTGCTCCAGGATAAGCTCCCACAATGGTGTTGGAGGTTCTTCAGCGAGAGCTATTGAGTGCACGCGCAGCGTGTCAGTACTTATGCACTCTCCATGACGAAAAGAGGAGGAGTAAGAGAAGTATAGCTACCATTTGGCCCATGCTTTTCTCGAGCCTTCAACACCTGAGTCTGAGAAAGGCCAACGGTCTCCGAAGACCCAAAATGCTCTAGCACTTCTGCTGAAGTGTACAGGTAGGACTGCTCCATGGTCACTCACTCACCCAGATGGCGGTGACAACTGTACCAGAAGAGCAGTGGTATGAGATACTTTTAAAAGAAAGGAGAGGAGAGGTTAGGATACAAGGAGGGGAGAGGCAAGCGCTGCTAGCTATGGTCCCTGGCTACATGAACGCCAAGTGGCCGTTTCCAACTTAGTAACTGGAGCAAGGCTGTGAGAAATAATCTGGAAGAACCTATAGGATCAAGCGCGACCGCCGCAAGCACAGGGGCTTAAAAGCACAGGCTGCACAGGCTGCACAAGCTGGCTAGAGACTGGCAGTCATGAAGAAGTCCTGGATAATCAACATATTAATACGCAATTCGTAAGATTTACCCTTGCTAACACCTCGAATAAATTTACCCTTGCTACTCCGTAAGCAGGGACTCTCCACTAAGTTCTATCCAGTATCTCAACGTGTTCTTTTCAGGCCAGTCACGAGGCACGATGCCCCACCAGCCACAGTCCACTAGCCACAGGGACCAGGGCCCAGGGCTGAGTCCGTCACGTGTGCTTACCCGGACAAGAGGAGAGAATGTTCCAGGAAGGTAATAAATAACTAATTGACTGCACTGATCATGAACAGTTGAGGTTTGAGTATTTATATCTACAGTGTATTTCTGCCCTCAATTCCCATAACGCCTACCAAATCATGATGTCTAGTGTCAAAATTAACCTAGGGTAGCTAGGTACTCAGTACCTACCTAAGTTTTGTCGACGTTAGATGGCTAACAGTGGTGAATGATTACCTTGGATATAACTACAGAGTAATAGAGTGTGTTATACAGAGCAACCAATGACAGCTGATCTGAGGATGAGAGGGATTCACCGGATTTGAATACATGCGCATCGTGTTACTGGAAGCTTCCAAGAGATCGATACGCACCAACCATTGGCTGCATTTTACCTAGATACCTGGAGCCTGAAGACATCCAGGATCACTCCGAAGCTGTGCCACGGGTTAGGAGGTACTCCAGTCTCCAGGTCCATAATAACGACCCAAGTCACTCATCCGACTAAATGAATCTATGGATCGATGCCCGCCGTCCATCCTAATCTCTGCGGGGTCTAGTCGCATGCCATTTGAGGCCTGTTTAATGGCCGATGTCGAAGAGAACAAATACATACCGAATCATAGTGATCAACTAGGTAATTAATAAGAAGCGTGAGCATCTAGGTATTAATAAATAGGTACTTAACTACCTGGTAGGTACTTGTAATACCTGGTGGTTTTCGTAGCCGTGATAACACTTTTTATGCCTGAAAACAATGGCAGCGACGTCTCCAGACGCCCAGAGTCCAAATGGCAAACACCTCAAACAACCCGCCCGCCTCGCTAAGCCGTCACCTCACCGGTCCATCACTTGTCGCGAAGATCGCAACTCTCTTGTCTTTCGGCTTCCATCAACTTTTCCCTTTCCTCTCCAACCCCTGTTTCTCACTTTCATCACCAAATACACCGCCGTCCTCTCCCTCCAACCCTCTTATCTCTCTTCTCTCCTGCCTGCCTCCCCTCCCAATAAACAACATCCACCATGACTTCTGAGGTACGTTCTGGCCAGACCCCTCCATGGTCCCCCGGGGCTCTGTACTCATCCACCACGTGCCCATACCCATCTCGCTTTCTACCTTGTGGAAGATATGTTGCTGACCGTGTCTCCCCCTCCCCGCTTCGCAGCGTGAAAAGTAAGGGCCCTGGCCGACCGAACCCCGCAGTTCGACCCAAGTACTGATCTACCTCAAGCAAGACTTTCCTCGCCCGGCTGTGCGAGCAGGCTGAGCGCTACGATGGTAAGTTTGGATTCCCTGGAAACCCGGAGGCCTCCATACTGATCGCGGGGCTCTACAGAGATGGTTACCTACATGAAGGTCAGTTCAGTCGTCTTGGATTCTCTCCCGTCATCCGTCGGGTAAACACCTCAGGCTAATACTCGTCCAGGAAGTCGCCAACGTACGCATACTCCCAATCGCTTTTCCCGCTGCTGTCCGGCTCCGCACGGTCTAACACTTACCCCTAGGTCGGAGGCGAACTTACCGTCGACGAGCGCAACCTCCTCTCCGTTGCTTACAAGAATGTGGTCGGCACCCGTCGTGCTTCCTGGAGAATCATCTCCTCTATCGAGCAGAAGGAGGAGTCCAAGGGCTCTGAGGAGCACGTCGCAATCATCCGCGACTACCGCCAAAAGATCGAGACCGAGCTGGAGAAGGTTTGCCAGGATGTCCTGGACGTCCTGGATGAGTCCCTCATCCCTAAGGCTGAGACCGGAGAGTCCAAGGTTTTCTACTACAAGATGTAAGCGCTCTACCGCAAATCTGTTTCTCTCATTTTCTCCCTCTCTCTTCCTCTCCGCACCCCTCTTTTTTTTCTCTTTTTTCTTTTTTTTGAGAAAAAGGAGAAGCAGTGTCACGTGTTGACTGGATTGCAGGAAGGGCGACTACCACCGCTACCTCGCCGAGTTTGCCTCAGGCAACAAGCGCAAGGTTGCCGCGACTGCCGCTCACGAAGCCTACAAGGTAAGTCTTGTGTGCTGCAGTCATGATGACCCCTCACGCGGCTAATTCCTCGACCAAATAGAACGCGACCGACGTTGCACAGACTGATCTCACTCCCACCCACCCGATTCGTCTGGGTCTGGCTCTGAACTTCTCCGTCTTCTACTACGAAATTCTGAACTCCCCCGACCGTGCATGCCATCTCGCCAAGCAGGCTTTTGATGACGCCATTGCCGAGCTCGACTCTCTCTCCGAGGAGAGCTATCGCGACAGCACCCTCATCATGCAGCTGCTGCGTGACAACCTTACCCTCTGGACCTCATCCGACGGTAACGAGGTCGAGGCCTCTGCCCCCCAGGAGAAGGCCGAGGAGGAGGTCGCGCCCGCTGCCACAGAGGACAAGCCCGCCGAAGAGGCTCCTGCTCCTGCGCCCGAGTCTTAAAGAGGCCAAAAGGTCGTCTCTTCGTGTAGCAACAGCCCTGTTGTGTTTGGACGTTCGGGTTCTTCCTGGAAGTGATGGTGCTGGCCCGTTGTTTTTAGCCGTGTGACCTCGTTGGACCGGCACATCTCTTTCACGGGTACACTGGTTCGGGATCATCGTGGGGGGGTCCGCCGGCGGAGTTTGATCTTTGGAGCGCGAAGAAAAGGGGCCGAGTGGAATTTATCTCTCTTTTATTCTCTCTATTCCCTCAACCCCCCAGCAGATACAATGTGCTTATTGTTTTTTATTTTCCTTTTTTTAACTAACTATTTACTATTTCCACTCAATCACTCCCAATCGTTCCAAGTAGAAGTAGCGTACTACAACCGAGGCACCTTTCACAATATCATTGTGGCTAGAAAGCAACGCGAAACATGAGCCACGATTACTTGATAATCACCAGTAAGGCCTGACTCTGCATCAAGGCTCTATTGGCTCGAAGAAGGCTCTATTTCTATGTACTAATGAAAAGCGTTTAGAATCACCACTGACAGTAGGAAAAGAAAATAGGACTGAAATCGTTTAAATTCATCAAGGGAAGAATACCATCTAGAAAAAGATCATATAGGACAGAGGGGAGAAAGGGTAGAGATGTAGATAGATAGTAGGACTTGGGAATCTCTGTAAGAGCCCTAACCAGATGCAAGCATATATGGAACAAGAAATAAAGGGAGGGGAAAAGGCGGATCTGATTGATAGAGATCCGTCTGATTTAAAAGGGGAGAATAAGGTGAAGAAAATTGCTAAAAGAAAAGTCAAAGCACCAAGAATATGGTTTTGCTCCCCCCTCTCCCCTTTTGTTATTTTTCTGTTCGCACTGTTCTTTTTTTTACCCTTTTGGGAATGTTGTTCACATGAAGTCGTCGTCCTCGAGCCCATCGTCATAAGACGTGTTGTCGATCTTGTTGTCTCGCGAGGTGACCAGGGAGACCTTCGTCTTGGCGGCCTTGGATTTCTTGGAGCCCTTGTCGGCCTGACGCTCTTCCTTCATCTTCTCGTTGCTGAGCGTCGTCAGGGCGCTGGCCACCTTCTTAATTTCGCCGCTTGGGAGTTCCTTGACAAGCCGCTTAGTGAACTCCTGTGCCCACAGGGAGAAATGGGCCTTCTTTGACTGGGCAGTCAGCAAGGGGATCAGGGTATCGCTGAGCTTGGCGAACTGGTCCTTGGTCGAGGGCTTGAAGAGCGGCATGGCCGACAGATCGACCGCCTGCGTCGGGTCCGCCGAGTCGTTGACGACGATTGCCTTGTTCTTGCCACGGTTCCGGTTCATGTCAATCTCGCCGAACAGGTCCTCTGCGTGCTTCAGGTCGGAGTCCTTCTCGGTGCGGCGGAGACGGGCCTTGCGCTCCGCCTCGTCCTCGCTAATTTCCTCCTCCGATTCCTCCTCGGCTAGCCGTCGGCGCTCCTCAATGTGATCCTCTATCCGCTTTGCCTTGGACTTCTTCTTAGCGGCGGCCTCGGCATCGGCCTTCGCTTTGGCGGCCGCTGCCTTGGCTGCCTTTTCCCGCTCAGCCTCGGAGTCTTCGGCGGCATCCCAAGAGTCAAGAACCTAAAGCAAAGTATACATGTTAGATGGTGTGCATTCTAAAAACATATTTCCCGCGAATGGTATATCAATGACAACGTCTTACATCTTCTTCCTCTTCATCGTCGAACTTGCGGCGGTACGCGGCAACGGGAGCCGGGGAAGGAGGTCCAGAGCTGTCCTCCTCGTCGTCTATATATTGAAAATAAAGCGTCAGCTAATGAGTCTCGATCATAAAACCTCTTTTCCCTTGATCGAACTTTCGTTCATAGGCCATCATGCAAAGAAGTGACCACTGATCCAACAAACGCAGACACACATACCCCACTTCGAAGGCGCCATATTGTGCAGAATCTGTCAGGGGATTGCAACTGCTGGAAATATTGACTAGGTCAACGTCAAATGCCCTTGCCAATCAACCAAGGAGCGAAAAGCCCAATATAAAAAGCCAAGGGGCCGCGAGCTGGAAGGACGGGGATGTTGGGAAATTTTTGTGGGTGACTATGTACCGCAGCCTCAGCGTCACAGGCGGGCAAGGCACACAGATTTGGTGGGGCACAATTTACAAAGGACGGTTCCACGTGACTACTCAGGTCCAAGTTTTGTCCCATAACTATAGCTGTTCTTGAACAGTTGCTTGAGAGAGTACCAAGGTAATACTGACATCTTACGAGGTTACTGATTCGATTCTATGTATCTCGAGTCGAATATGATTTGAGTTTAGTGACTATTGACTACCTTCCAAATGGAAGCCAACATGGCACGCACGGCACGCAAGGAGCTTAATAAGTGGTATTGTCATGTATTTCGTGGGCCATTAGATCTGTAGTTATGCTTCTTTTTTCCGAAAAGAAAAGAGGGTGCAGTACACAGTACTGCCGCCCGGTGACAGGGAGGGAAAAGTGTGCCATCTGTTTCTGCCCAACATTGCTTCGTAAGGGTAAGCTCCGTGACAGGGGGGGGTCATACTCCACGTCCACGCGTCCCGTTGCTGAACAGAAGTCGCTGGACTGGATAGGCGGAGCGATGCAGTCTATGCACCATGTCCTTTGATTGGTGTCTGCATCTACAGGTTGACAGCAGTGCGGAAGTTCTTGCCAGCGTAGATAGCGTTCTCGCCGAGCTCCTCCTCAATACGGAGGATCTGGTTGAGCTTGGCCAGACGCTCCGAACGAGCCGGGGCACCGGTCTTGATCTGGCCAGCGCGGAGACCGACAACAATGTCGGCGATGGTGACATCCTCGGTCTCACCGGAACGGTGGGAGACCATGACACCCCAGTTATCAGCATAGGAATCCTTGGCAGCCTGGATAGACTCGGTGAGGGTTCCAATCTGGTTGACCTTGAGCAGAAGGGCGTTGCAAGACTTGAGCTCGATGGCCTTCTTGATGCGGAGAGGGTTGGTCACAGTCAAGTCGTCACTATTATTTCTTGTTAGAGAGAAGCTCCTTTCATGATAGTAGCTCTAACATGGGCACTTACCCAACAATCTGGAAGTCGGAGGTCTTGTAGAAGTAGCTCCAAGCCTCCCAGTCATCCTCAGCGAAGGGGTCTTCAATGCTGACAATGGGATACTTGGTAGCAAGCTTCTTGTAGAGATCAGCAAGCTCCTCGTAGGTGAGCCACTTGGTGGGGTCGCTCTCGGGGTTCTTGAAGTCAAGGTCGTACTTCTTGACATCGGCCTTGTAGAACTCGCTGGAAGCAACATCCATAGCAATGTTGATCTGGCCGGTGTAGCCGGCCTGCTCGATGGCCTCGGTGATCAGGTCAAGAGCCTCCTCGGCGGTCTGAATATCGGGAGCAACACCACCCTCATCACCAACGTTACCAGCAGACTGGCCGTACTTCTTCTTGGCAAGAGCCTTGAGCTTATGGTAAACCTCGGCGCCCTGGCGGAGACCTTCCGAGAAAGTAGGAGCGGAGCTAGTTCAGATATTAGTTCGGTTGCTCAACGATGACGAGGAATTCGGTGAAGCTCACTCGGGCACAATCATGAACTCCTGGAAGGCCAAGCGGCCACCAGCGTGGGAGCCACCGTTCAGGACGTTCTGGAAGGGAACAGGGAGAACATAGGGCTTCTTGGTTCCAGCAAGGTCGGAAATGTGGGCATAGAGAGGGACACCCTTCTCGGCAGCACCAGCCTTGGCAACGGCCAAGCTGACACCGAGGATGGCGTTGGCACCCAGGCTCGTCTTGTTAGCGGTACCATCAAGCTTGTTGAGGAACTCATCGACCTTGGCCTGGTCCTTGACGTCAATGTTCTCCTTGATGATGGCGGGGGCAATGATGTCGTTGACATTCTGCACAGCCTTGGTGACACCTACAAGACCAATTATATTAGCTAAGAGTACACAAAAGACATGCCGTGCTTTGGATATAGTTCGCACTCACCCTTTCCGAGCCACTTGGTCTTGTCACCGTCACGGAGCTCACAGGCTTCGTGCTGGCCTTTGGTCCCCTCGTTAGCATCGAAAACGTATCAAGAAAGGATACGGACTGATCGTCCGTGCAATGACAAGAAGCTCACCGGTGGAAGCGCCAGATGGCACGATGGCACGGTGGAGGCCAGTCTCGGTGACGACATCAACCTCAACGGTAGGGTTACCGCGAGAGTCGTAGACGGAGCGAGCGTGGATCTTGGAGATAGGCATGATGACTAGCTGATCACTTATCAGTCGATTGCAGAACAGAAGTTTGAGAGAAACACGAGGAAGCAGGGAGCTGATATAGGGAGAAAAGCTGCTGATGTTGGGTGACTAACGGCGGGGACCTTCACCGAGGACCCAAAAAGACTGAGCGGGAGGAGAGGGAAACAGGCAAGATTGATCCAATCAATTGGCAGACCAAACGGACACAGCCAGTCTCAGCCTCTGTAAAGACCGTGTGGACAGTGGGGTAACCAGTCTTGAGAGGTTGTAGACACCTGGAAACAATAACAAATGCTATGCTGGTCGCCAGGGAGGGGTTGTTGTAGAGCAGAGGGTGGTGTCATGGTGGGGCAATGAGCTTAGAGGGAAGACTGAAGACCATGTCTACAACCACTTACCAGAAGAGAAGACAAGTGCACGGGCTGACTGAGGTGTTCAAAGTAAGAGAAAGCCTCGGAAAACTAGAAATAATCCTGGAATCCCAGCCGTACTTGTATGAGAGAACCCCGGTAAAGATCACTAGCTGTCTCTCCGAGTCTTTCCAACGTAATGGTGGGGCAATTGATCGTTCTGAGTCTCTCGCTGGCTGATGGCTGCCCTTTCAACCATTTGACTTCACCCTTCCCCAGCGAGATCTTCCGTGTATCCTCGGCGTTAGGCGGGAGACAGGATTCTAGACTACCTACGCCTTACTGTAGTACTCTGTTGTAGTGGCTCCTGACCTCGCTCAGTCTACAAGTTGAATGTCTACATGTCCATGTGTATCATGTAGTTAGTTGGTTATATGCAGTTATAGGCGTGTAAAGGCCGAAGTTCTTGAATTGGCTTATATAGATTCACCAAACACAAACAAAACTTATAGTGATCTAACTACAATTTGTCTCTTCGCTGGAACTGCTCTTGGTTTTCGGGTGGTAGCTTTTATAGATGCCTTGGTGCCTGAGGAGATAGCGGATACACATTATCCCCTCTCAGTGCCTGAATACTAAGGTACATAGATTATCACATGATCTTTATGGTCATGTGACCAAACATGGAGCGGCGACTCCGGCGAGGAGGCAGTGGCTCCCGTAAGCTCATCGGCAGCTCCCAAGCTTGCGTCAGGCCAGCCTATTCAGCTAACGTCTCTCTCTCCCTCTCGATTCTCTTTTTAACTCAGTCAAGCTACGAAATTATCAGTCTTACGCCCATCATCTGTTCCTTGCCCGCCCTACACAAATAGGCTCGCCGTCATCATGAACGGCGCCGATCCGGAGAGAGAGAAGGCGCTCGACGACTACAAGTTGAGCTTGCTTGAACTACGCGAATGGGAGGCCAAACTCAAGTCCCTTCGTATGGGCATCAAGGAGTTGCAGAGGGAATTTGATGTGTCCGAGGAAAATATCAAGGCCCTGCAAAGCGTTGGCCAGATCATCGGCGAGGTCTTGAAACAGCTAGACGAGGAAAGGTGTATGTCCGAGCCATTTACCATGTTTTATTCTCTTGATCTGCTGTCTAGAACCAAAAAAATCTGACCTTATGGATGCTAATGTGTCTCAGTCATCGTAAAGGCATCATCTGGACCCCGATATGTCGTGGGTTGCCGCTCGAAGGTGGACAAGTCGAAACTGAAGCAAGGAACCCGCGTTGCCCTCGATATGACCACGCTCACGATAATGCGGATGCTGCCTCGTGAGGTTGATCCTCTAGTCTACAACATGTCTCTAGAAGATCCTGGCCAAGTGAGCTTCGCGGGTATTGGTGGTTTGAACGATCAGATTAGAGAACTGCGGGAAGTCATTGAGTTACCACTAAAGAACCCCGAGCTGTTCCAGCGGGTTGGTATCAAGCCTCCTAAGGGAGTGTTGCTTTACGGACCTCCCGGTACTGGAAAGACTCTACTTGCCCGGGCAGTGGCAAGCTCAATGGAGACCAACTTCTTGAAAGGCATGTATCTCGCAAAGCATGACATGTTCTTCTCCATACTGACACTGTTTAGTCGTTTCATCTGCAATCGTTGACAAGTACATCGGTGAATCGGCACGACTAATACGAGAAATGTTCGGCTATGCTAAGGAGCACGAGCCTTGCATCATCTTCATGGACGAGATCGATGCTATCGGTGGCCGACGTTTCTCTGAGGGTACCTCTGCAGACAGAGAAATCCAGCGTACACTGATGGAGCTTTTGAACCAACTGGATGGATTCGACTATCTCGGAAAAACGAAAATCATCATGGCTACCAATCGACCTGACACCCTTGACCCCGCCCTTCTGCGAGCTGGTCGTTTGGACCGGAAGATCGAGATTCCCCTTCCCAATGAGGTCGGTCGCCTGGAAATTCTCAAGATCCATGCCAGTGGCGTTCAGCTGGATGGCGAGATTGAATTTGAGAGCGTTGTGAAGATGAGCGACGGCCTCAACGGAGCTGATCTGCGTAACGTTGTCACTGAAGCGTATGTGCACTCCACCCCTCTCGTTTAATGGTCTGCTTTTTTCTAACTCGAATCAATCAATAGTGGTCTGTTTGCTATCAAGGACTACAGAGATGCTGTTAGCCAGGATGACTTCAACAAAGCTGTTCGGAAGGTTGCGGAGGCCAAGAAGCTTGAGGGCAAGCTGGAGTACCAGAAGCTGTAGTCCGATCATGAGCATAATACTTAACAACATCATTCTCTCTGGATAAGAATTTCACTCGGTATACATAAGTAGTCTTACGGTCTGGTCTGGTAATGGAGTATCAATATAGGATGAAGACCCATGAATTACCACTTCCAGCTTACTTTGATTTATTCACATGCCTAGCTATAGTCTAAGTCCCTCACACCCTCCATAGATTTTCTCTAAAAGGGTGGGATTCTGGGGTTAAGTTGAAGATTATAGGGATAACTAAGGGCAAATTGCTGCAAAAGCTAGGCCTACTAAGGAGTTAGAAAGCCACACACTTGACTGTTCACCATCTTATTAGATACATAGTTGCCTTTCAACAGCCATTTAATCATAGTGAATAGTAAGGAAAATTAGTATGATGCTGGCAAGGATTTAGGATTATTCTCTACTATAGAGCTTTAGTACTGTGTAAGTATATAATCAGCCTTTGTAGAGCCATCATTTTTAATATTAGACCCCATATTTTTTTAATTGTATAATCAAATGCCACTACTGCTATTATATACACTAAATCATAGGCTTCTCTACTAGAAATAAGCACCATTTACGGCGGAGAATGCTTCTCCATAAAGTTCCATCAGTAATAAGAGGTACTTTACCATCTGTCTCTGTCATGCTTTGACAGGCACGACTGACTCCACGAGGCGCCAAGCCTGCTCCGCATACGAGTGCAGTTGACCAAAACGGAACAAGTGGCCACACGTACGTAACGCGAGCTCCAGTGATTATGCACCACCTACTGGGGAGCATGGCTTTTTGAACCTTTCCCTTGTCATTACAGAAAGTCTACTTGTGCAAAATCCTGGAGGTTGTAGCTTCTAGGTCTGAAGAAAGCGCGAGGTGGACTCCAAACTCTTCTGTTTCCTGGTTGGTCTACAGTTCTGTCCCTCTCAAAGCTCTGAAGCTCATATACTAAAAGTCGGTAGTCATTAGAGGAAGAAGGGCCTATGGTGTCTCTTTCTATCTAGGACCGAGAAACCTCCTCCGATCACAAGTCCCCCGCCGTTCCCCTGCCCGGCGGATATCAATTGACCGGTACTGCACGCTTTCTTGGACAAGCAAGGCTACGATAGGATCTGATGTTGGCCTTTGTTTCGCATAACCGCGCTTTGAAATTTGACGGGAACTTGGCTTTATCCAGTAGAAATACCAGCTGAGCCTTTGAAAGAATCCGACAATGTCTTTCCAACCCCAAAACGCTTCCCCGTTTGCCTCCGCCCAACGGCCTCTGGACGACAGCTACTGGCGAGCAAGTCGAAACCCTGGGGGCAACAAACTACCTGGGTATGGGCTCTCGGGACAACCGTCGACCGTTACAGACACCCTGAATGGCTTTCTGGGGAATCAGCGCACGCTTCCGATGTACAAAGACAAGCCGTACTTTGCGCCGCGGCGGACGGGCCCGAGATTCAGACGCAAGAGAACGTTGTACGGCAGTGTTGTTCTTTTATTACTGGGGCTCCTATGGTGGTACCGCGAGTCGTTCGGATACTGGAGCGGGTTTAGCCTAGGGGGTCCGGACTTGGCCAAGGGCGAGGAACTGTGGCACTGGATGCAGAGCCTCGATTCAGAGAGTGAAAACGAAGGCCAAGAGCCCATTGACTGGGCAGCAAGAAGGGAAAGGGTAAGAGATGCGTTCATCGTCAGTTGGGATGGCTATGAAAAGTACGCGTGGGGTGAGTTACATCGCTCATGTTACTCCTGGTGATGACCTACCAGGCAGTTCAACTTATCCAGTCGGCTGACAGTGTATCTACCCCGGATTTCTAGGCCTCGACGAGTATTATCCGGTGAGGAAGGGCGGCAGACATATGGTTCAAGGTGGTATGGGTTGGATCATTGTCGATGCCCTCGACACCTTGATGATCATGAACCTCACATCGCGAGTTCAGCATGCCCGCAACTGGATTCACAATTCTTTGCACTACAATCAAGACCATGACGTAAACACCTTTGAGACTACGATTCGGATGTTGGGAGGGCTGCTCTCTGCGCATTACCTCTCCACAAAATATCCAAATTTGGCTCCTGTCAGCGATGACGATGCAGGAGCACCGGGGGAAGATCTTTACATCGAGACAGCGACCGACCTCGCCAATCGACTACTCGGTGCATTTGACTCGAATAGCGGCATTCCCTATGCAAGTGTCAACCTCAACAAGTCAATGGGGTTACCATCACACGCAGATGCCGGTGCTTCATCAACCGCAGAGGCCACCACGGTGCAGCTCGAGTTCAAATATCTTGCAAAGCTGACGGGCGAAGCAGAATACTGGAGGGCGGTTGAAAGAGTCATGGAGGTGGTCGACGCCCAACAGGTGGAGGACGGGCTAGTCCCCATTTACATTGATGCCAATTCCGGTCACTTCAGAGGGAGCAATATCCGTCTCGGTAGTAGAGGAGATTCATACTACGGTAGGTGTGATGAATTGTCCTCTCTCTTTTTTTTTTATACCTCCTGTGTGGCTAAGAGTGCATAGAGTATCTTATCAAGCAATATCTGCAAACGTCGAAACAAGAGCCGATTTACAAGGACATGTGGGATGAGGCGCTCATGGGCGTTCGCAAGCATCTGATCGCGTATACGAAAAACGCGCAGCTCACGATCCTGGGAGAACGACCGGATGGCCTACACAATGCCCTTCACCCCAAGATGGACCATCTTGTGTGTTTCATGCCTGGAACGATCGCTCTCGGGGCCACTGGTGGTCAGCTACTGTCGGAGGCGAAAAAGTCGAGAGAGTGGACTCAACGGCATGCAGAGGAAATCCTGCTCGCCAAGGAACTGATGAAGACGTGTTGGGCAACCTATCTCTATACCCAGACTGGCCTTGCCCCGGAGATCACATACTTTGAAGTCGACAGCCCGCCAGTGATGATGGGAGACCTGGCCGGCTCTACGATGACGGAAGGCAACCGGCAACCCGACCAAGAAGAGGACCTACCTCTCATTTCCAAACCTCTAGAGCCCGTGAAGAAGGACGGATCAGACCACACCGCGAGTTGGCGAGACGACATCAACATCCACACGCAAGACCGCCACAATCTGCAGCGTCCCGAGACCGTCGAGTCGCTCATGTACATGTACCGCATCACGGGGGACGAGACCTACCGGCAGTGGGGGTGGGAGATGTTCAAGTCCTTTGTCAAGCACACGGCCGTCGTCGAGACGGACGGACATCAACACCCCTCGGGATCCGATGAAGGACAAGCAGATGGCAGCACGACGACGACTCACCGTGCTTCCCGCATCGTGGGCTTCACTTCCCTGTCTAACGCTGACAGCATACCCCCCTCCAAGCGGGATAACATGGAGAGCTTCTGGCTAGCGGAGACGCTCAAGTATTTCTACCTCCTTTTCTCGGACCGCGAGTTTCTCTCTCTGGAAGAAAACGTCTTCAACACGGAAGCGCATCCGTTCCCGAAGTTCGAGCTGAAGGGGGATCTGAAGACGGGGTGGACGAGGAAGACTCGTTCGTAGACTATTACTGTATCTATTTCTATCTATTTATTTACTTTTTCTTTTGCTAGGTAGGGCCTAGCCTTTATACTCTGTATCTATCTATATATCATACCCTTTTTCTAGTTCAATATTCTTCTTGACATATATTTAGATAGTATAAGGATATACTATACCCTAAAGTAAACCATAGCCGTAGCGAGAGCCGTTGCCATCTATAATGCTGTATGTCTAGTTTTTGTTCGCAGCCTGGATCAGCCTCTTGTACCCGCGGACCGCCTCCTCGAGCGCACCAACCGTCAGAGCCTCGTGATCGCCGTGGGCGACATGAATGCTCCCGGGCCCGTATAGGTAGCGTTTCACCCTCGCCGCAGGGGAGTCATGGATGACCAAATTGGGAACATCGGTGCCGTAGTTGACTGTGATGACCTGGAAGCCGTCGACGTCCGTGTCGAGGTCCTGCGGCGGGTATGCTTCAGAATGGTGGGAAAAGTCGACGGAGACGTTGTCGTCGTCGTGAGTCAGGGCATCGCGCACCGCTTGGCGGACAATCTCGCGCGCTTCTTCCGGGGTGCCCGCCGCCAAACGCACTGCGACGTTCGCCTGCGCTGTAGCGGGGACGACGTTGGCGGCAACGCCAGCGTTGACAGTGCCCAGGTTGACGGTTGTCTTGCCGTATTTCGGGCTGGCGGGTAAGCCGCCTTCTTCTGCGGGGATGTCGCCTAGCTGATCGACGCGCGACAGGACGGGCAGGATGGCAGAGACGGCGCTCCGGCCTAGCCAGGGGTAACCTGAATGAGCGGCGCGGCCGTGGGCCAGGATGTCGAAACCCAGCATGCCCTTGTGGCCGGAGACGAGGGCGAGTTCGGTCGGCTCGCCGAAGATGACGGTGTGGTAGCTTGGTGGAGAGGTGTTGAGGGGCGAGTCGGAGAAACGCTTCATGCCGTCACCGCCGGTCTCCTCGCCAACGACGAAGAGCAGGCCGAGCGCTGGGGCAGAAGAAGGCTCGGCCAGGGTGTCCAGGGCGGCGAAGATCTGGGCGGCAACACTGCCTTTGGCGTCGACGGAGCCACGCCCGGAGATGGCGATGGACTCACGATTGAAAGAGTCATCGCCGTCGTCATCAGCACCCTCAAGTGAGTACGGGATGAACGGAGGCACAGTATCAATGTGACTCGTGAGGAGGATCTCCGGGTGGGGCTGGTCTTCTGGGTAGGCGTAGATATTGAAGCGTTCTTTCTGGCTGGCGGTCTCGGGCGTGACGGTCTGCTTGGTCACGGTGAAGTTCTTCTCCTGGAGGAAGCGGACGATGAACTCGCCGACATCATGTTCATCGCCAGTCACGGACGCGATCTCCACGATGTCTCGGTGGAAGGAGAGGAGGGCTGATTCGCTGATGACCTTGTTCAAGCCTCCTCTGTAGCTGCCGGGGCTTGGAGACACGCCTCCCAGGGGACTCTGCGGGGTGGCAGGAACAGCGGCGACGGCCGCTCCAGCGGCCAGAATTGAGAACAGGGCTGTTTTCATCATGGCGAGGTCTGAGATGGCGGAACCTTTGGGAATTGTGATCTTCCTCCAGCTGCTATCTGGACTGGCCAAGGTGATGATCATGATAAGCAAACCAATCACATGATAATCACATTAGTGATTAAGGTGCCTATCTAAGTTTATGAATGGTTTATACTACCAAGGAATTATCTATAGAATACTACATAGTTTTAGTGATTTATCTACTATAGTTAACTCTCAGTGATGTAACTATAAACTAGGTAGTCTAATATATCACTAACTATATAGTAGTTATTAATTTATATAGGCATTTATCATATTTTCCCAGTCTTTTATTAAAATTATTTATGATCTATCTATTATACTTAATTACTGATACTAGAAACTCTAGCAATTTTCTCTAAGAGGTGTGTAAGAAAAATCTATATTAGTTAATAATTACTCTAACTATGCTAGAAAATACTTCGACTATATATTTACTACCTCCTAGTTACTACAGTACAGAACTACTGAACGCGCAGAGACCGCAATGGAACCATGGAAATCTTGACCCAGCACAGTGGCTCTCGCCATGTGGACCTGACGTCTGAACTTTTGGAAGCCTTTTTTTTGGGGAGAAACTTAGTATTATTATTAGTAAAAATAGGGGAGATTTATAATTCTTTCGGATGTCAGACAAACTTTGTTCCTCGGTGAAACGGACGGAGGATACATAGAAAAGTTGATAGTTAACTAACAGTAGTAGTGACTCCATATAACTAGTTAATTGTTATATTACATAGTTAACTAGTTGGTAGCTGTACTTGTATGAGTCACCAGTTGGCTCTCTTGCCAACCATTAAATTAACTCAGCGGGGTAAGAATTAGACCTGAAGGATTCAAGAGAGACCTGTAGAATAGAGGAAAAGTCTCCGTACTTCCATGAGCCGAGGTGATGCATCTAGTAAGTCCAACCTGTCGTGCCAGCTCAGCAGCCTTCCGGGGGTAGTAACGTAGTAACCTCGGTGACAAACATCGTTGCCTGCTGGTTCTGTCTATCGGCGACATTATTCTGAACACCTCGATTCACTACCGAGTACTCTTCCGACAGTTTATATCCAGCAGTTATTGTTACTACAAAATTGAAACCGTGAGACGGACGGCACGAACGATTTTCCCACATAAAATCTGATTACACGGAGAGCCAGGCCTCAGGAAAAGGTAACAAGTATCGATTCCGGAACAGACGGATTATTCAGCAGTTGACAGAGGTATCATATTTGATTCGATGGTATTATTATACCCCACAACAATGATAAATAGGTCAGTTCGTACTCTGATTGGCATTGTATTTTGCAAACCTCAAACCGGTGTCTATCTACTAGTTACTATCTTTTACCATTCAGTTCGACCATGTCGTCACACCTACGGAGTACAGCAAATCAGGCTAAGAATGCGAATGCTCCGCTTACCGACAAGGAAACAATGGAATGGGGCGGGAAACCATGGCGGACATTGGACAAACAATGGTACACATGTTCTAGAATCTCGACGGGGCCCATCGGATGCCCTCTGTTAAGTTTGAACACATGGATGGTTCCGCCGGAACGAGTCGTCTGGTAGTGCCAGGCACACAGAACAAATGATGTAGGAAGCACAACGTGTGTGCTAAAAATGTTGCCATCTAGGTGGCAAGGATCGAGTGTTCGTTCCCCTCGCAAATGTAGAATTTCACGGACGGCTGCTTGGGCCCAGGTTCCGCGAAGCAGTTGTAGAGGCAGCGGGCGAGGGCGGAAGAAAAAAATTTTCAGCGCTTTGTCAGGACTCAGGATCCGTCTGGATGGAACCATCGGAACTCGCTATCGTAGGTGGGAATCCTGGAGGATGAGGTGGAGCATCCTCCAGCAAAGCCCGACTCAATGGCTGAACGGCTCACGTCTGAGGGCGAGAGTCAACCTGGAAGGGTCCAAATTATGACAGAAGCGCCATCAGGTGTTCACTGTATCCTTCGTTCGCCCTCCTCCACAGGCGATCTCTTTCTTCCCTGTCATTATTGCTGGCGGTCAGTATCTCAGCAGATTTCGTCCTAACACAACACGCGACGTTAGCGAGTGGGAATTAGAAGAAAAAAATTCTTTTAAAAAAAGAAAAGAAACGAAAGAGAAAAACGGGGAAAAGGACGAAGGGAAAAAAGTACGAGAAGTCCTGGTCCTGGCTGTTTGCTGCCTCGCCTGCCTTCAACAGCCTTAGTGCCTCTATCCCAGCAGGGTTGTGTCTGGTCGCTGTAAGTTCTTTTTAACCAGTCGATGCTGGCCCTGGATCGCTCCATTCCCACTCTGCCAGCTGGCCTTGCTTGCCTGAACTCCGGCCACGTCTTATTTCTGCCCCGTTGGGCCGTCTGGTGCTGATGAAGCTGTGTGGCTTACACTATCTTCATCTTCAGTACCCAAAGGACCGACTGTCACCGCCGCGGTTGCGGCTTCTCTTCTCGCGCCTGTCTTTCTTTGCTGGCCAAACCTGACCGCCACGTCTTTGGGACGCCGTTTGTAACTCCACGACACGTTCTTCACCACGGGATACTGTCAGATGATGCATTGTCGGCCTGTTGACTGAATTGCCTGCCCTCTCTCTCCCTCTCTCTCTCTCTGCCCGTCTTAAATACCTCCACGTCCCCACCGCTGTCGCGTGCACGTGAGAATTCTCTTCCACCATGCTCAAACTCTCGAAACTACTCGACACAAGGCGTGATAGCCCTGACGCGACCTCCGATTTGCGTTTACCACTGTCGCCTTTGACTGCCAACTCCTCTGCTCCCGTGTCCCCAGCTCTGTCGCTCTTCTCCGCCAGAGGCCATACGCGATTGTCTAGTTCGACCTCGTCCTTGGTCTCCTCGCCTGGTCTCGCCAATTCGATGGAGTGCTCGTCCAAGTCCCAATTGACGGACGTGAGAGAAGAAACCTGGGGTGAGACGCGTCATCTCGAGGACGACTATTTCCGTAAGTTGCCCCGTCTTCTATTCTCTCTTAGAGTCTTGCTGACTCTTTATCATTTGATTTGTAGAACATTTCGATCAGGGCATGTCTGTTACAGATGACTCATATTTCCCCCCTTCAGCCGACTATGACGGCTATGATCTCGCCGATGGGACAGGCATAGATGTCGCCCATTCGCCTAAAAAGCGACGCTCAGATCGTTCCGATAGTGTGTCGGCCAAGGGGATCTCGCGCATCAGCTCGCGCATATCCACCATGTCCAATCGCTGGAGACCCAAGCGGACTTCGGACGACCTGGCTCGAGAAGAACCCTTCCCCGACGAATTGCGCTCCCGAACTGGTTCGGTATCGTCCGCTAGGGTCAGCCCAAATGGCAGTCCGCTGTCTCCTCGCAACCCGCCCTCCCCGGCCCGGGCTGTATTTGAGGAGCGCCTGAGCGAGTCCGGAGTTCGCCCAATCGATATCGATCAAGCGAACCGTCGCAGTATCGAGGATGACAGCGCGCCTCAGGCTACCACTCCGCTGCTACCACCATTTATGGGCGAGGGGCCGCCGAGTCTGACCTCGACCATCCACTCGCCGTTACAATCCCCATCGGTGGCCGATGTGACTACAGATGACTTTCTTGAGGACAATGATGGAAGCGATTCCCGCACAGTGTATGTGCCGTCACCACCTCTGTCCAAAAAGCCCTCGATTGCCTCGTTCAACCGGCCGCGTACCAACACTATGCGGTCTATCAGTGGCGACGCCCCTCCGTTTGTCCTCTCGGACCCCAATGACGAATGGGCACACAAGTTGGGGCATGCAAATTTCACCATCCAGCCCGAACCGTATGTGCCCGAGGTGTGCGAGATTGAGTCTTTCCAGCAGCTGCGTACCGACTGGGACCTGGCGCGATGCAATTTCGCCAAGCACCTCGTCCGGACCGGCGAACACTATGGGATTACTTCCAACATCTACAAACTCACCGAAGAAAAATGGGAAGCAAACAACAAAGAATGGAAGCAGATACACTACACCATGCTCAGCCAGCTTGAAGCCAGCGGCGCAGCGATTCTCAGCCTGACCAAGTCCAGCATTCATCCGTGTGAGCAGATCAAACTGCCGCGCCTGCACGACAATGCAAAGTTTCCCGAGCTTGGCGATGAAGAGATCGTTGGTCCCATGGTGGTTGCACCAGCAAGCACCCTTCGAGGACCTTGTCGCACCCGCTCTTTGAAGAAGCGGAACTTTTTCAGGTTCTTCCAGGACCTGGTTACCCGATCATGAAGCATCGCCCGCCTCTTTGAAATGAATAACGACTAAATTTCGAAAAAAAAAATAATGAGAGGCGTCTCAGCCTCTCAGATGTACGACTGCTGTAATGTTTTACTATGTCCGATACTAATGACCCGTTACGACCCTATGATACACTTGCGACTACAGACATCGCAATCATGACACTATTTCCTATGTGAAGTCACCCTTTTTTCTGTTCAAAAGGGTGCGAAGTTTCCGAAGGAAGAAAAAGTATAGAAAAAGAAGGAAAGAGGAAAACACCTCATGTTCGATAGAGACGGCTTCTCAACATCCCGTCATGAAATATACCCCTAGAATTCTGTGATAGAAGTCTCTGTCTCACATTTGTATTTAATAAATAGCTTATACATATTATATTCCTCTGTGACATTATCCATATGACTAGGGTCAGAATCATCTGTATGCTCTAGTTTCTAGGGACCTTTATCACTTTGCGTCTAAATTCTATAGAATAGGTAGCTAGCCCCTACATTCACTTCGTTTTCACAGGCTTAAACCCAATCCAATGCTGCCTCCAGATCTCCCTTGTAGCCTCTGAGCCCTGAAACCGGAAATCAACACGGTAAACATCGTGGAAGCCCTCTTCAACCGTCGGTTCTTGCAGTTTACTACTGAACCCCGTGAAGGCTATGGTGGGCACGAGGTCGCGCGACTCGGGATTCTACATCATTAGTATGAACAGTGCAATGTTACTGTTACTATCTAGACTCGTTAGTCTAGGTTTTCATAACTTACTAAGTCTGGATTCGCGGCTCGAACAGCGTTATTATGCTGGCAGACCGTCGTCGGTGCGGTGAAGTAGATGCATCGGATGGGAATGTCGAGCGTGCGGGCGAGGTCGATCCAGAGTTTACGGGTTGCAGATTCAGGATTGGTGTTGTCTGGGATTGATTAGTTGGGATATGGAATAGGTTCTATAGACAGGGTACGTACCGACTGCTACTGATCGCCCAGAAGTAAGATGCTCCCTCGCTACTTTGAGGCATTTGTCACGCTTTTGGATCGAGTTAGCCTCCTCGAAATACAGGTTAGCAACCGGGGCTGGCGTACGGATTTCAACGCATCTTGGTTTACTCGCTCGTAGCCCAGCGACTGCAGATGATTCCAGTAGAAGGTCGATTTGCCGGCCCCCGGGCTTCCACAGAAGATCACCAGTTCCTGTGGATGTTCCTTGGAGAATGGGGTTGGAGCTAAGGATCATGTCAGTGTCAGTCAGGACTCATCGAGCCATTTTCTCAGCTGGTATGGGGAAAACAACGGCATACGGGGTTCAACGGTATCCGAAGGTAAATACAAGAGAGGTTCGAATGTTCGCGTGTACGGCTCCGGCGCGGCATTGAGGAAAAATTCCTCCGGCGTCTTGAAGGGAATCCCAATATTCTCTGCAAAGTCGCTGCCACGACAAAATATCAGACCACGCTCGTATGACAGATAGGGACGACGGACATACCGATCCGAACACGAATGGTCGCCAGGACGGCCGGCAGCATCGCCAACGAAGACTGAGTTGGGCAAGTCCACGCCGGCCACATCTAAATCGTAATCTTCCTGGAATTCCCTCCACATCCCCATACGTGGTTTGCGATACCCGTCTTTCTGGACGGCGGCATACACGCTCAACGGAGTATCCAGGCTCCTCAACACAGCATTCACTTTTTCTTTGAAATTACCGAGACTTTTCGACTCTCCCTTTCCTGGTTTGTTGTCTTTCTGGAGCTTGATAGCTCCTTGGTTGGATATCACAACAATCTGGTACCTGAGACGAAAACATAAGTAATCCAGCCAGGACATAGAAGATGCCGAATAGAACATACCCCTCTGAGTTTAACTCTTTGATTTTTCCGGGAACAGTGGCATGCCACCATTTCCAGTCGTTCGGACCCTTTGGGAAAGTGTTCCCAGATGCTGTTTTAATGAGGGTAGAGTCCTGAGAAAAACGTCCCTATTAGCTGAGACCTGCGACAAATGATGAACGGCCAAACAAGCAACATACGAGATCGAACGCAGCGACCTTTCTCTTAGCGTCTGTTGACGAAGGCTGTCTGGCTTCCTTGTCAGGGTCTGCATATTTCCCAATGATAAGGCTATTATCGACGAGTCGCCAGCTGACTTTCTTCTGGACTTCTTGCTTCTGCGAAACAGGAGTGAAGAACGCAGCAACCGTTTTTTCTAGGAAAAAGAGTTAGCCATCCAATCAACAATCAAGCTAGCTGTTAATATATACCTGTTACAGTCGACTTGATCGCGCGTTTTGTCGGGGGTGGAGAAATTGACCTGGCCGGCGATCTGGCTCTCTTCAACCCGTTCGCTCCAGCCATTATGGCCCTTGGAAGAGAGGAGAGAATTGTGAAACCACTTCTTTTATAATATATCTGCACAGAATTATTCTCGCAATTGGGGCTTAATAGAGTTGCCCTCGGATTGCTGCCTAGTATTAGATCAATGATAATAGATAAATAGTAGTAAAGGCGGAAAGGTACGCGCCTACGTGATTGACCGACACGAAGTCACATGGTCTCAAAGCAAAGTCTTGATTCCTAGGAAAGAAACACTTCGAACTAGTATAGATAGTTTTTCTTGAGTCAAAAGTATATAGTATTATTTCTAATCTATTCCCTTTTGTAACAAAACGGGTTTATTGAATAGTAGTACTTTGACTAAACCTATGCTTTTTGCTTTCATGTCGAGGTAGAGGACTCAACCCCCGGGTATATGCGAAAATGGACATGAGAACGGCGAAGGCGAAGATATTCATCCCTTCACTCTTGTATCTAGAGACAACCTATCTGCTTGCTCCAGGCGAACCGCAGATTTGAGCTGCTCGCGGAGCCCAAAGAGATGCTGTGAAGCGGTCTTCATCGTTTCCTGATTGCTACCATCCTGGACGGTGATCACGGCCTGTAGCACATAGCTCCCAGTCCTCTCAAGGGGGCGCATGTCTTTCAAAGGGGGCAAATGCTGCCGAGGCTCCCGAAACTCTTGCCCTTCCGGGTAATGGAGTACGCGATGTAGGAAAATGACGATATCATTGAGTATAAAGGTATCGCCTTCCACAAGATATTCGGTGACAAAGCTGCAAGAGGCAGTGAGTCGGTCACCCGCCGGTGGAGAAAAAAAAAGTATGGGAGAAATGACAAACCTATAGCCCCAGGCAGTCATGAGGTGCATCACATCCCCTCTGGGCAGAGTGGCGCTGGCCATCGTGCGAGCTGTGACAGCCGACCGAGTCCCTGCCTCGGGGATATCTCTGAATTCGAGTCTCCAGGGCTGCTGCTCGTAGTCATAGGTCTCCTCGCTCCCTGCTGTTTTGTTGTTCTCGTCCGTCCCCGTCATGGACGCATCCTGATCGTTGACCGGGTGGGCTTTTGCACCAAAATCCGACTCCGAGACAGGACCAACCACTTGTGTGTAGTACAACCCCCCGTTGAGCATCTTATTCAGACGCTGCAGCTCGGAGCCCTGGACATCTTGGCTTGCACCTACGCGGGCGGTGGTCAAGCCGGGTTTGCGGTGCGCTTTGAACACCAGACGCCGCTCCAGTTGGTGCCGGGGCTGCATGGCCGTCAGACCGGCCAGTTGTTGGAGGAGCTCATGATGCTGATGCACGGGAACCGAGGCGAAGAGCAGAAGCTCGTGCATCGCTAGAGCGGTGGATAGAGAACAAGCTCCAATTGTCGAAACAATTCATTATTGCTAGCGACAGAAGGCGGAAAGACATGGAGGAATGAACGAGGTGGCCCAAGCTCCTGCTTTGTGCTGCTGAAGGTTTTGATTGGCTGGATGAAGTCTAATAAGAAGATGCTGGGTTAGGTACCTCCCTACCTACCTAACCTACCTTAGGGAGTCGGGCATGAGTGTTAACCCTCTAGATAGGGTACAATTTTGTTATCAGGGCTCTCGAGGGCTCTACTTACCTCTCATGATCGGTGAAAAAGCACCTGATCTCGGAGTACGGGCGTAAGGCTTGAGAGTCTAGAGGCCAGTCAGCAATCACCCCTCTTCAGGTCCGTTCTACCCGATCTCTTTCGAGAAACAGCACAGACTAGGTACCTAGGTAGAGCGCAGGTACTAAATACTAGGTAACTAATAACTTGCAGGTACCTAGTACCTACCTGGTACCTAGTACTTAGATACTCGTCCTCAATGCCGGCGACACTCCAAACCCCCAAACCTACAGGCCAAGAATGCAACCAGCGCATTCTGATGTACAGGCATACAAGAACAGAGAGACATAAATCAAGAGCACGGAGTACACTATTGAAAGATCAAAAGCAGATCAATAATACCCTACGGCATTTTGATATTCCTCGCGAGACGGAACTCAGTGGCTCTTTTAGTAGGCGGTAAATGGTAACTATGAGGAGTTTGGATTTCTCCGCTTACCAGGTCCACAACTATTGAATTATTGATATTCATTGGTTTCAGGCCTTATCAGTTTATTTCTCTTAACGATGCATATGACAAATGCATACGGGTAACTAACCACCGAAACGACCTACCTACTACATAGGTAACCAACTATACTATTGCAGAGATTTCTGGCGGTAATATTAATAATAATGTATGGCCCGAGAGTTTACAACAGAAACAGCAAAATTCAATTTTCTTCATATCCGGTCATACCTAGAAAAAAAAATGCTGCAAGTGCAACTGCAACGTATATACGCAGTAAAAGAGAAATAATGCGGGGAACGACTGGGTAATTGTACATAGAGTGCGTACTTGACCATCAGTCTAAAACGATGAGGGGAAACTACTCCGTAGGCTGCAGGTTCTCCGCACGTCTAATTAATCTCATTCTATTAGGCAGTGAGTGAGCACTGGGCACTGGGCACTAGATGGTCAGGGTTCACCGAGACCCTATTAGGAACTTGGAAGAGATCTAGATATGACCAACGCAAGATGTATGTACATTATTAGGTACCTAGTAGTTACTCCGTACCTGGGTACTCTATAATACATACCTAGGTACTGGGTACGCTGTACTCTGTACAGAATGTGAACAATAACTGACTTGAGTATAGGTACAGAGCATTTCGCCTTGCACTGATATTTCTACGACAGATTTTACTTTCTTAAATCAACTGGCAGTATATACTTTATTCTATTGGTACTCAAAGAACCGTATTCGTAATCCTATCGGTTTCAGCATGCACACCATGTTCGGTCAGACGTCGGATAAAATCGCGGGTTCGCCGCGGAATCCTGGATCCGGTAAGGTAAAACGTCTCACGGATGGCACCATTGACCATTTGCGCACTTCTCCCTTATCAATTCCTCCTGCCGACCCTTTTTGTTCTCCTCTCCCACCTTCCCCTCCCCATCTCGTTCACTGTTCCAGTCTCTGCGCTTCATCCTCTCTGCCAGGCCGTCCTATCTCTGTCTGAACACGCTGCAATTCCATCCCTTAGTCCTTTTTTTTAAACGCAATTGTCCTCGGGCCGGATCGGACGCTACTGGACCCGCCTGTCTATTAATTTCATCGACACGACTCGAGCGCGACTTGATCTGATCTCTTCTTCTCTTTTGTCTATCGCACATAATCTAAGGACCCCCTTTGTTCACAATGCGTGCTACTTTCGCTCTCCGTGCCGCTGCTCGCACCCCTCTCATTCGCTTCCTCGGCAAGCGCTCTGTCCCTAGTATGTGCTCTCTCGGCCCACTGAACGACCGTTCCCGGCGAATGTTTAATAGGTAGCTAACAATTGGTCTTTGCTGTAGAGTCGGTCGACCACACTCCTCGCCCTCACCCTGCTTCTCCCACCGGCGCCCTGCCGGACTCGTTTGCCGCCTACAGAATCAAGGCCCAGCAGCACGGCCCTCTCGGTCACGCCTCCTTTTCCAGTGGTGTCGGTGGCCAGTCCGGTGCTTCTCTTGGCCCTATCCGTCCCCAATCCGGGGAATTCTTCGACCGTGTGGAGCTTCCCCAGCGTTTCCACCGTCTCCCTTGGACTGCCGCCGAGATCGAGGCCATTGAGACCGGCGGCGCCAGCCTGTTCAACTAGATGACTTGTTGATTCTTTCGTACATACACACCACATGAGAGATGACATGCGCTTGATGGTCATGAGCGACGCTTTCTGAGGCTGGCGACTCGATGGTCTGTTGATGGAACACAATCTCAACTCAAAAACCAGGGTACCTTGCCTATCAGAGATATGCAGGGGCCAAGCCCGGGGTTGGACTCCGGTTAAAAATTCCTCTTCTCATCCTTTTTCTTTTTCGCACTCGTTGGGCGCCGATCACATACCCAGTCCCATGAGTGTGCCCTATTTCTCCTGGCGTTGAGAAAAGCAAGCGGGTGACTTGACGAGCCGATACCGTCTGCTGTCCGGATCACTATATCTCCCTCCCAGTTCTCCTATTCTTTTTTTTTTGTTTCTTCTCCGAGCTGCGGCGCTGGTGGATGCTCCTTTTATACATCTTTCTCGGCTCTTTTTCATTTCTCTTCTACGTGGTTCTGCGCAGCATAGCTAGCTTCATCATTTTCGAGGTGCTTGGTTGTGGGAAGAAGACAGGACCCGCGGCTGTTTATAGATAGATCAATTTCTCCTCGTCACAAAAAGTCTAGAGTTAGACTCTGTTGAGATGGGGGTTCCTTACACTTTTCCTACTGGCTTTATTTTATATCTAATGCTCCGGGAGCGATGATGTGACAATACTACAGTACAATATCTGAGAAATGAAAAAGTACACCTTTACAGGAACTATAGTTAATTTAGAAATAACATAGAAACTATAGTAAACATGTTAGTTATCTTAAGAATACGACTACCCCATGGTTCCTGGATGATGGATCAACTTTGTTCACGTGCCTCGTTCCATCAAGCCACCTAAATGTAACTGCAACACCATAATTCGACCATTGAACACCACTGCTACGGCATCTCGCGATCGTAACGAGGAATTCGTAGCGGCCTGCCTGCAAGTTTCAAGAAGAAGACAAGAAACCATGGCTTCCACTGGCAACCACAGCCCAGCCCGTCATCTCGTGTTCACTGAAACAGACGAGGTGGATAACGCTACAGCAACCTATATCTACTCTCAATCCAAACCAACATCAGACGCAGCAAATCAGGGACGCGTTGATATATCGGTAATCCAATTGTCTTTTCCTTACAATCTGTATGCCTTGTATCAGTTCTTCGTGGAGAAAGAAATCCTTACTAATACACTATCCTATACAGTTTCCATCTACCGTCACTCCCTCGTCCTGGTCGACCAGATCGCTTCTGAATTATCTCATCGACGTCTTCTTACCAGCTGGTTATCCGCACAGTGTTACTGATGACTACCTTCAGTAAGGCTATTCCCTGTTGACCTAGTGGTTGTGAGAAAAGCGCGTGCTAACACGTACCTCTCAGATATCAAATCTTCGTGAGTATGATGATTATATCTGCGATTCTTTCCCAGACTTACAAGGCTATCAAATCCAGGACTCCCTTCAAGCATTCTGTAGCTCTATTGCTGGCCTTCTTTCCTCTAGAGCAGTGCTACAAGGTCAGCTACGAACAATTAATCACCCAGATCGCCCTCTACGCTTTGATTCTACCTGTTTGTAGTCAAGCTAATAAATGTTTTCAAACCCTAGGCGTTGGAGTCGGAAATGCAAGTGCTTCGCCCACCTCGGCTCTACTCCTGCATATCCTGCAAGACTCGTCTGGCCGTATTGCGACAATCCTGTTCGCTCATCGCGTGGGAACGGCGCTGGAGCCGGAATGTAAGATGTATCGCCTGGCGGCTGATGTCTTCAATGACCTGGCTATGATTCTCGACTGTCTCTCGCCTTTAATTCCTGCCGGTGTCAGCCGAGTCTCGGTTCTTAGCGCGGCCGGTGTACTGAGGGCGCTGTGCGGCGTTGCAGGCGGAAGCTCCAAGGCAAGCTTGAGTGCGCATTTCGCGAAATGGGGGAATTTGGCCGAAGTCAATGCAGTGAGTCTGGATGCAAACTGGGGTCTCGGAAACTGCAACTGACACTTCTGGATCTGAAATAAAACAGAAAGATTCCTCACAGGAAACCATCATCTCTCTAGTTGGCATGCTAGTAAGTCTTGGGCAGTGCGATTGCCACAAAATCACCATGGATAAATGAAATCTAATTTCTCAAAGGTCGGATCAATCGTTGTCTCGCGCGTGACAAGCTTCGCCGCGACATGGATATCACTCATCTTACTTCTCATCCTTCATCTGAGCATGAACTATGCCGCAGTACGTGCTGTCCACATGACAAGCTTGAATCGCCAACGAGCGAATATTGTTTTCTCTACAATGTTGGCCTCAGACCCAGACCTGCGTCTTGATGGAAAGGGTCTTGTCAAATTGAAGGAGACGTCACAGTCTCAGAAGCTTAATTTGTGGACTACTTTATCCCCCAAAGAGACTGCCAGCCGGGAGCGGATCTTTGAGAGAGACGGAGTACTTAGGTGGACAGCAGGTCCGTCAGCACAGGGGACCTCAACGAGACTAGGATCCTGTCGCATTGGCGTATCGCTGCATGATCTGCTTCAAGATGTTTCGTCTAGAACCACGTCGGGTTCTCTGAGAACCGTCTTTCCACTCACCCGACTAACTTCTCTTTTCTCTTCGGAATTGTACATACTATTCCTTACATACGGAAGAGGAAGCGATATCAGAGCGACGATTGTTCTTAAAAAGGACTGCACCGGGAAATATCAGTTGAAAGCTTGGGCACATGCACTGCTTGCTGCGCGGGTATTGAGCAGCAGCCTCTCAAGTGAGAATTCAACTAGTAACGAAGAGACCGAAACGATTCTCTGCATACTTTCAGAGACTTTGGCCTTTTTGAATGACGGTTCTCGGTTCGAGCGATTCATTAATGCTCTCAGTGACGTCGGGTGGAATATGTCCACTTCGGCACTGGAGACACGGCCAGGGAGGAGGGTTCAGATTGGTTCATAAACATTTGTGCGCTGAACATGCTTTAGTCTGAATGGGCATTATCATAAAAGTTTCTATTCTAAAACAAGACTAGAACACTTTCCAAATCTTGTCAGGTAAGCAGACCTGGAATCCTATTATAATTGTGTATCCTATAAATGCCATTCTAGTTGATCTACAACTCAACCAACACCACAATTAGTGAGTAATATCTCATGAGGGTGTCGCATGATCCTCAATAGTTATAATCAATAAATGTGTAGAATACCATCAACAGTACACCTCTTTGGCTGTAGAGAACAGCATAGATATCCTACATAGGCCTAGGAAGTATGCTACCGGGGCCTGGTTACAAGGGCAAACCCATACTAGTCTCCTCTGAAACAAGTCCTAGCTTCCTCCAAACTTCTACAACGGTAGTCTTTCTTTCCCTATGAGACTAGGGACGAGAAGGTCGACATAACAGAGTGTTTGATGCGAGACCTCTTGCACTGAGTCGACACAATTTTGAAAGATAAGATCTACGACTGCAAATGATTGTATCCAAAAAATAGGGCGAGCATATTCCAATGCAGCAACCGAGGTACAGATTGCGTCGACGGACTAGCAATGTATTCAGTGACTCGTCTAGGAGTATTTGCCCTGCTTAGGTATATGATAAGCTGATGTCATACTATTGCATCAAGACATCTGCTAATCAATGGTCTCTGGATCATCATTTCCAGGAAGCCACCCCGGTTACCTTACTGTGATACCAGTCAGCCAGTCACCTCCTCCAATCACCCTCTTGCCCAGGCATCCATTGAACCCCATGCCAAGGACTCCTAGTCCAAAGAAGAATCCATGATATCAGCCGGGCGGGGCAAATTCGCCTCTGCCATTCATCTTGATAGTATCCA
Source organism: Penicilliopsis zonata CBS 506.65 (assembly GCF_001890105.1). Classification (NCBI taxonomy): domain Eukaryota; kingdom Fungi; phylum Ascomycota; class Eurotiomycetes; order Eurotiales; family Aspergillaceae; genus Penicilliopsis; species Penicilliopsis zonata. The sequence continues at coordinate 132,562 of NW_019208915.1, forward strand.
ACGATTTGACATATTCTGCACCAAAGTGGCTGGGCAGAAATACCCAAACAAAAGAATACCTGGGCGAGGCGCTTTGAGATTCTTCGGCTGAGCCCTGATCAGTCAGTCCAATGGATATTTAAATTATATGATTGACGTGGTACTATATAGATAACAGCATGAATGGCTGCATCATCTATTTTTACATCTACGAAAGAGACAAGGGACCCAGAACAAGAGTTTCAGAACAAGATGATGTAGATGATATCAATGATACTTCATCTTGTATCGGTCGACTCTGAGGATACGTTCCACGACTTAATCGTGGAACGATACGAAAAAGAGATATGTCGCTGCAAAGCACCCTCGCCAACATGCTGGAAAGGATCATTTCGGGGCCGACTGTCCTTGGCGACCCTGGCCATATATGCAGCTATAAGGAGATAGATGCCTAGGTAGGCACAGAATCATCAGTTACAACAGGTATTATCTATATTAGGGTACTCCTGGACAATGACTCGATGAATCAGGACAGCAAGAACGCAATTGATGCGATGGAATAAGGAATAATCATTAGCCCCCTAATTGTGTATACGGAGTAATATAACCACTAGGTTTCTAACCTATTAAAGGTACGGTCATGTTAAAGACCTGGCATCATACGATCGTGGGCAAGTCACGCGACCCGCCCAAAGGCAACTGCCAACAAACAAGTGAACAGAACAGATTCCGAGAGCTTCTCGTCCAGCTCCCGAACATCATTCGATCAACACAATTCATATACTACATAACTGCTTTCATATTACTGATCTAAGAACTATTTCATTTTGTGATACTCGAGCATACCATACTACGTACTATTTCTTTTCTTCACCTCCGGGCCGTTACTACATACACCATGTTGTTTGCCACCCCCACTGGCCCATACACAAACCCCAGTCCGAGATTCAAACGTCTTGGACGTCGGTCACTTCCTCTGTTGGTAGGAGTTGGTATAGGTGAGCATTGGTTGTCTATATATGTATAGATATATAGCTATATATATATTAGTATATACTCCCATACTAAGTATTTAGTGTTCGGTCTTTCGTCATACTACAAATATCAAACACAACATCGGCTCAGCCAAGTTCAAGAAGAAGAGCGCCTACGCCGGAACCAACAACTCATGGACGCATACGGGCATAAGGAGAGTCTACAAGACGTGGAACATGCACTTGACATGTACGATAACTGATTCGGGCTGAGAGCTCTTCTTTTTCTGAAACTTTTTTCTCTCGGTAGAGCCGACATCCTTTGGGACATCTGAGAATACCCTCTTCTTGTCGATCATATCGGATGGCGTTATTTGAACTCTCGGATGGGCGTTTGGGGTTTGGGTTGTTTTTTCCTTTGTTCAATGGCGGCTATTGATGGCGTCAATGCTGCATTTCCAATCAGTTCTAGATGGACCTTGAAGTATGAGAATTGATCATCAGTTATCACTCCGTACTACTCCATACCTCCTACCTAGTACCCAGTAGTTGGTAGGAGTACCTTGGGTGTTAATAATAGTAACATAGATGACGTCTTATCCATGAAACAACAGCATTAATCAATTGCAGACATCGACGCCATGATCTACACGACGGAAATTTGGGTGGCTCTGGCGCTAAAAACTAATCTGACTGGAGACTCGAGAGGCAACCGCCATCTCTATATTGTGTGATTCAATTGTTCAATTGCTTTATCTCAGATACGGACTGACTAACTACGTAGTAACGTACGGAGTAGGCCGCACGGAGGCCCTCAGACCACAATGACAGTTAGTTTATGCGACGTCCAGTTATAAGCAGATCGCCACTGCAGAAGCATGTGTTGGTTATGATTGCATCCATCCCTGACGGCATACTCCGTAATTGCTGTCAGCATGTGGCGATCAGTGGCTTGAGACTTGGCGCTGTACCTACTCGACAACCATGACGAGTTAGCCGCGATACGCCGAAAGGATCACGGTGAGACGGTGAGACGAGACGCGTTTCAACAGTAGTCGCAGAGTATTTCTGGCTAACTGTATGTAGTACGGAGCATACAAAAACTCGGCATATTGATTTGATGCTACAGAAGGTCCTCCATGAATCCTGGGCTGCGCCACCTAGCCTGTGTTTACTGTGGCGCAGGCAATCACCCCGCTCTGCCTCGCTGCACTTTCGTCATTGCCTTTTTTACCCCTCGATCTTCTCTAGAATAATCGAGTCAACGTGTTGATGGAAATCCGGTTGAAGGGATCTAGAGATCATATCCTCCAAAGAAACTTCTCTTCTCGTCTATCTTCTTCTAGATCGGATGATCCCCTCTGCTCTGTTTACCTTGTGCCCCTCCTTCTCAGCCGTATCCTGGTACTACCAGACTAACACCACCACTAGTATAGGTAGGAAGGTAGTAAGGTACTCCACAGCAATGGCTCAACATCCCCGCACTAACTCAGCCTCTGGACGCTTTGGGAAGATCTCGAATCCAATCAGACGCCTGCCTACCAGACTACCGAACGCTTTGAAACACAGGGACCACCTCTCCGATGGACAAGCACGTCATGATTCCAGTCCTCCATATGCGGCATTTACCAACCAGGGCTGGGATATGCGAAGGGCGGCGCATGGCCTCGACCCTTAGCCCAACAGAATTAGATCGTGGGCATGGGTGCACGGCGTTGCGCGCCCTCGCGCTGAATCTTTATCCACCAGAAATTACGGAGCCAAGCCGATCTGGCGTCTATATCCACCCGACTAGTGAACAAGTGTCACGGTCTGAGTAGCTGGATGAGATCCAATCTAAAGCTTCGAGGGCTTGGTGCGACCACATAGTCTGTATCTAGGTATCTCCCGAGGTACCAGTGCCACTTTAACAGTTACTTACTAGTCCGGTTCTAACTATGGAGTACCTGAGCTTCGCGAGGTACGTAGTGGCGGCGGTGAAAAAAAGGGAAGGAGGGGTAAACAGGAAGCTCAGCTGGGAAGGTTGAGGACAGGGTATAAGTATCTCCATCCTGCCCCTCCTGCTTCAACCTTTCCTCTCATCCATAACATCACTACTCAATCCCATTCTATAACCACTTCTCTTTCTACACAAACAAACTTCACAATGGGTTGGTTCAGCGGTAGGTCTTCCCTGTCTTTGATACTTTCTCCCTTTCTGGTCCTGGTATCTGACTGACATCTTCATTCTATAGACGACTCCGAGCAGGCTGCTGCCTACGACCAGGTTCAGAACAACCCCCATGAGGCTAAGTGGTCCCACGAGCTTCTCGGCGGTGCTGCTGCCTTCGAGGCCATGAAGGCCTATGAAGACCACGAGGCTCGCGAGGGTAATTTCCTCCCCCCCTAATACCCCCAACAGAAAAAAAGGCAAGAAAGGGACACACGTTAACTTTCTTTTTTGTACAGGCAAGATCGACAACCACGCTCGTGCCAAGGAGGTCGTTGCCGGCCTCGTCGGTGCCATCGTTGACCGTGAGGTCGAGACCAAGGGTCTGGACTTCATTGACCGCGAGAAGGCCAAGCACCACGCCAAGCAGCAGGCTGAGGAGCAGCTTGCCGCCAGCGGCCGCTGGTAAGCTCTTGTAAACTAGAGTTTGAGAGCTGGGAGGGGCCTGGGGCTGTGTATATACTTCCCAAGCATGTTTTATGATGAATGAAAACAAGAATACAATCAATATCTTCCTAGCGACGAGTAGAATACCCCTTAATCTTATCTTACATGAGAAATAAAAGAAGGTAGCAAATGAATTACCCTCTTAAAGCAGGGTTTCCGAGGACCACACAGTAGTAATTCATATCTCATGATAGTCATAAACTCATATTCTAGGATATACACGAAGGACAACAACAACATATAGAGAGGTAACAAGACACAAGAACATGCGATAAATAAGCAGGGGCCAAAAAAAAGACCACACCACCAGGCCCTGCTATGCAACCAAACAACGGAATCAAAAAGCCGGTACTTAAGAAAGTTGCAGTTGGGTTTAGTTGATTAAGAAATGCAGGTCGCTAGTTTCACCCTAAATAAAAACCCACCGAAAACAAGAGTATTCCAGAATAAGGAGAGGATATAAAAGAGGAAGGAAGTTGAAAGAAAGGGAGGGAAACGGAGGGATCGGTCATCTGGGTCTCCGGAGAGGATTTTTTCGAAAGGCGTCGCCTTGTTGTCGTTGCGTCTGGCTGCGTGTCACGCGTCGGGTGGAGGTGGGCTTATCCTCCAGACTCAGACCATCGATACCGGGGCCCAGCTCGGCTCTTCGCGGGGAGAAGAAGGCGTCGTTAGAAGTCCGGCCGTAGCGGATATTCCGCATCGTAGCGCTGGTAGCGTTCGTGGCGGTGGTGGCTGTTGTGACGGTTGTCTCGGTGTCTGAGTCGCGTTCTAGGGCGTCGTAGTCGGACTCGTACCCCTTCAGGCTTGCGTAGGTCAAGCTACTCTCCCTGTTCAGACTTGGGCCGCCAAACGCAGGAGCACCGAAGGTGGACATGACTGGTTTCTTCTGCTGCATGGCTGGCTGTTGAGACAGGAAGCTTGAGCTGACCGTTGTCGGCGAGTATGTCAGCTCGGGCACAGCGGACTCCGAGGTGAATGATTGGTGTTCATGAAGCCGAGGGCTTCCGGCTGCTCTGCCGAAAGTACGGGTGTTGGCATCGGGATTCGGAGAATGTGGCTGTGTCGGAGGTGACTGCATCTCAGGGCTCTGCACAGCGGTGCTTGCATTCCGATACAAGGCGAATAACCCCAGAGCCTCCTGGACGGCCATGAAAATCAACAGGAGCTTGCCATACCGATCGAAATATTCCCTGGCAAACGAAACCCGAGGAAGATTTGCTCCCAGGTGCACAGCGGTTGCGAGTTCGGCAACGTAAACCAGTATTTCCATCCCGTTCCATTCGAACATGGGACGTTTCAGGGCTTCTAGAAGCGCAAACCCAGATATCAGACTAGCACTCCCGAGTGAAGCCACCTCAATGTAGTTCCCGGGGATTGAGATGAGATCATTCTGTGACAACAACCACGCAGCAATAGATGCCGCGAGAAGACCAAGCCGAAGATACTGAATAGTCAGAGAAGTCGAGGTCCCTGTAACCGGATATGATGGATGCAGGTTCGACTGCCATGACTCTTTCCTGTCATCCTCCGGGGATCGAATGGTAAAAGTCCGGTCAAACAAACTTTCCAGGCCAGTCGATGCAGCGTGGTCACTCATGGGAAAGAACTTTGGCTGTGCAAAAGATGCCTCGGGCCGGCCAGTGCTATGCTGCCACGGTGTGGGGGATTGGGTTGGCGTACGCTGGAACGGGTTGCGTTCAACCACCTGCTCAATCGGCTTCTGAACTTGTCGATTGCGGAGGCCCCAGCTCTCTGCTTGTGGCGCAGGCGGGAGCGCTCCATAGAAAGGAAGAGGCCCATCGAGAACAGATTTCTGGTCCCTCTGGTGGACACTAATCGTTGGTCGAATATTCCGTGGCAGGGAAGGAGTCCAATCCATATCATCGGCCTCGGGAGGTGGCGTAGGCGGAACGGCTGGCTCCTGTACAGGAGTAGTACGGGGCAATGCTAGCTTTTCTAATGGAAACCGTCGAGCCGTGTGATAGACGCTGGCGCTTGGCGAGATATGTGACTGCCTATTCGCCGTTGAGGGCATATTGTCTGCATCTCTTAACCTATTCGGAGACACGGCCGGAACACTTTCTGTCCAAGACACCAATGGACGGATTTCATATGTCACAATTCTCCGAGAAATAAGAACTGACTAGGAGGCAATGTTAGTAAGATGAGAAGAGTACCAGAGGAAGATACGCGGCACTTACAAGTAATGTAAACGCAAGCATAAACCAATGAAGGGCGGATCTCAGGTCCGCCTGTAAGCCGCTCGATGAAGGGTCTTTGAGCACTGCCCAAAACACACATCTTACTACCATAACAATTAATTGCACCCGGTAGTATTCGCCCAATCTGGAGAATCTACCCCCCTTCCCCTCCACCTTGAGCCGTAACTTGGGGTTCCACCAAAGTGACAGAATACCCATGACCAGTGACAAGCCCGCAAGCGGCACCAAGTCGAACGAACATCGCCCCGGGATGCGGCCTACCCTAACTGTTTCGTCCATGCACGAGAGTATCAATGACGAAGATATTGACGTCTCGATCTCCTCTTGAAACGGCTCGCCTCCGTTCAACGCGGCCATCGAGTCCCATGCAAGTTGACCAGCAACACTGCCCCAGTAGCCGAGAGCGCCCGCGAATACGAGCACGCTTCTCCAGTTCCTGCTCCTTGCCTGTCTCGCAGCACGCCCCGCCTTACTCCGATCCATCATCCGCCGAAGATGATCGGACTTGGCCTCGTAGCCTGTTTGCCGAATGCGCTGCGTAACACGAGGTTCGCACCTCTCGCACACCTGAGGATACCGTTCCTCTAGATTCTGACGAAACAGAGGATATTCCTTTTCGTAAGCGCTGTATGCAGGGTCGTCGGACGGTGGGAAATACGACGCCAGGGCGCTCATAAAAAGATGTTGGTTGCGAACACACTTGGCACAGAACAGGCCGGACTCTGTGAAATCAATTGATTCGAAGGCTGAGTCGGCACCATACGCGCCTGCGTTTGTCTCGTCGGCCGGGGGATCTGTAATTTCTCCCTTCTTTACATTATATCATCAGTATATGGGAGAATAATCCCAGAAAAAAGTACAAGACCCTTTCATCAAAGGAGACGTACCTCATCCAAATAATTGATGGCCTCACAATGTTTACAATGCCATTTGCGGACAGACCCTGTCTGCACCTGATCGGACCGTCGCCCGCAATAGAAACAGCTCAGACGTTTATTGAAAAGAGACGCCATCGCATCGTAGACCAGCTGCCTGGCTGTGGGAGACTGCAGTCTGCGAGGAATGGGGAATTTGCTGTGTTGATTTCTGGGTTTCGTGCCAGGAGTTAAGGCACCAAGAGAAATAATCGCCGAAGCCGCACGGACCAGCTCCCTGGACTTTGGTTTCAAGCAGCTACAAAAAGACAGACAGCAAACACCCTCGGTCTCAGAGGTTTTGTTGGCCAGGAGACAAGACACCGAGCTGCATTGCTGTTTGGTTCCGATATTTGCCTATTGTTTGCTCGGCAATGGGACAATAGTTTGTTTTACGGTGCTGGGGAAGATGCCATTCTAACAAGTAAACTCTGTGATTTCTAGGTATTTCCCAAGAGTGGCATTGTCAAAATCGCAATAATGGATTCGTGGGAATCTCTAGTGGCAGCCTTCTTCATCTGGGTTATTATCCCTGTGGCCGTGGCTGGTTTGAGTCTGGCCGTGGTAAGTAGAAAATACTGCGATAACCCTGTAGATGTGTCTCTCCGGACTGGCTAATAATAAATACGAGCATAAATAGGCCTTATTCTATGCCCTTTCAATCTCTCAAAATACGACTGTGCCCAGACATCGACCGAAACACGCTGCTGCCCATCTTCTCATTGTTCTGGGGAGCGGCGGCCATACTGCTGAGATGTTCTCCATGCTGCGCCGGATGGAACTGGATCCAACGATATACACATATCGAACCTACATTGTGAGTTCTGGCGACAAGTTCAGCGCGGCCAAGGCAGTGGAGTTCGAAAATAATCACCTATACAAGCGCTGTCAGGGTCATAACGGCGAGGGCCAGCCTACCGAGAACCACAAGCTAGCGGGATCTTATGGAATTGTCACTGTGCCGCGCGCTCGCCGTGTTCACCAATCTTTTCTTACAGCTCCGGCCTCGACGCTTCAGTGCTTCTGGCAGTGTCTTCTGGTCCTACGCGGAATTCATCGAGACCAGACCCCGTTACCCCCACAGACACGCTCGCCATATCCTGACCTGATACTTACAAACGGACCTGCTACTGCTGTGTGTGTCATTCTTGCGGCCAAACTGCTCCGTCTTTGGGTCTATTGCTTTGGAAGCAAGCAGCAGCACAAAGACCTTGCCGGCGCATATCCCCTTCGTACTATCTTTGTCGAGTCATGGGCTCGCGTTACCACCTTAAGCCTCTCGGGGAAACTGTTACTACCGTTTGTTGACCGATTTCTCGTGCAATGGCCTGCCCTTGAAGGCAAACAGGCATGGAAGGGCATGAGAAAGACGGAATACGTCGGGACTATTGTGGATTAAAGCACACACACATGCCGACGGAAATAGTTGCGAGGTCCAATGTACATATCATAATAGTATTAGAAAATATTTGTAGTGTTATCAACACATCCTATCAACACATCCTGTCGAAGACGATGCAAGTGGGGGCTGTATTTCCGTCGGGCCACCCCCCAATTTCGAGAGAGAAAAGGACGTCTCTCGACGGACAGTGGCATCTCATTTTTTGTAATCCTTTATGCCTAGTTTCATTGCATCAAGGCGATCAGACAGACAAACGGCTACCGAGGTTAGATGAATACTGGAAAAAGGTCCAAGGTGGTCCACCTCACGCATCTCAAGCCCGCGTATCTATCATTATCGGCTAACCTCCGGCTATTGCCAATGAATCATCTTAGGTATCGTATCTATACTTTTAACTGTATCCAACCCACTACCCCTCTTGCAAAACCACTCCCTGTCACCACTCGTCACGCAATAATGCCGTACTCTCTATCGGGCCGTAATGTCCTCATTACTGGCGGATCTCGGTATGTTTTCGTTCCATAGATGTTAAGAAAGACTTCCATGCTGATTACTATAAATCTAACCCAGGGGACTGGGAGCTCTTGTGGCTCAGAAATTCGCTGCTGAAGGATCCAACGTTGCTATCAACTATGTCTCGAGCAAAGACGCAGCGGAGCAGGTTGCCCGTGATATTGAAGCTCAGTATAAAGTAAAGGCAGAACTTATTCAAGGAGTGAGTGGTTGCTTTTCTTTGCAATACCAGTAGTAGGTACTAGTTACTAAACCTACCAGGATGCAAGCAGTGAGCCCAGTTGCAAGAGAATCGTACAGACAGCTATTGAAAAACTGGGTGGTCTGGACATTGTGATATCTAATGCGGTGAGATAGAGATACCTCCCAGTCATAGACATATACTCGAGGGATTAATCTGCTAATGCACATTCAGGGGTGGACCAGGATAACCACATTCAGTGATCTAGACGCAATGAGCGACGAGGAGTGGGACAAGGTAATACCTATTCCAGGCACCCGTTCCGGTCCCAGATTAGAGACTGACCATGGTCCCTCATCCCTTTAGTGTTGGTCCGTCAATGTCAAAGGCCACTTTTATCTCTTCAAGGCGGCAGAACCTACTTTCAATGCGAACCCAGAGGGGGGATCCTTCATTCTGACTTCATCCACGGCAGTGAGTTACCCACAGGAAACAAGGTAACATCTCTCACCTTACTAACTCGGTCTTCAAGGCTGTTTCAGCAAGTGGGAGCAGTCTGGCATACTCTGTCACAAAGGCAGCAGGTAAATACCAAGAGCGTCTAGCGATAACCACAAAATATGCTTGTTTTGGGAGAGAATGTTCTGATCATGATATAGGATTGCATCTTATGAAGTGTCTGGCGCAGAGTCAGGGAAGTAAGATCCGAGTCAACGCCGTACTGCCAGGCCTGATGCTCACAGATTGGGTATGTGTGCATAATTTTGCTTCATGACGGCTTCTAATATGCTACAGGGGCAACGTTTCAGTCCAGAGAGTATCCAAGCCATGACTGACCGCGCGGTACTAAAAAAAGTTGTCAGTCTATCTCTCTCTTTCTCTTTTCCATAAAAAGTTATCGTATTGACAGAATTTGCCAGTCCGAGATTGATGATATAGCCGGTATGTATCTTACCATCGCAAAGAATTCATCAATGACAGGTCAATCAATTCAAGTTGGTAAGTGTTGAACCCTAAATCGCAGGTACCAGTGCTCATTTCAATATAGACTCGGGGTTCTTTATTAGATGATGCATCAAGCTATATAAAAGCAACAGGGATTGAGTCAGAAATCAATATATCCTTTATACAAGCCATATTAGGACATTGGGTATCACAGTGAGCTACAACGCTGTAAAATATTTGCAAAAATCCATTAAATCATCACCCCCTATGAAAGAGGGTTATAGAATGGCGTAAAACTCCCACTGTCCAAGTTGAACGGTTGGCTGCTGGTCATTTTGGCCTTGAGGGCAGCTCGGAAGGCGTCGACAGATGTTTCACCTTCCACCTTCATTTTGCGGATGCAAAGCAGTTTACCATCACGAGTAAAAATGTAGACATTCTTCTGTTGGTTGGACTCAAATGGGGGAGATCCATCAACAAAGGGTAGACCCGGAACGAGCGAAAGGACATCGCAACCCCTTGGCGGGTCGACTTCTTCCACTTCCGTGAGAATAACTCTCCTATGCTGGAACAAAGGGACCCCGTCAGCTGAAGGTTTGGCGACAACTGCATTGTTCCAGAGCGGTCCAATAGTCCGGTTCCGTCTGCTGATATCTAAAGATGTCCAATTGACCCAATCGACATGCCGGTCGTCTGGTGTGATCTTCGCCGCGTGGACAAGCCCATTCCCTTTTTCAGAAGCCAACCAGCCGGCCTCTCTCAAAGGCGGAACAAATAGCCCATCTCTGATGCCATCAACAAGCATCTGTGCTGCCTTGGGAGCAAGGAAACGGCTTAATTCCGTCACTGTACAGGTCTTGGGGTTTGGTATCTCGAGACCGGGTGCAGGAGTCTGCGCAAGAATGACTCCATGGTCAAAGTGTTTCAAATGAAGGGTCTGGAGCGTGATACCGGTTCGAGTCCTGCCGGCCATGAGAGTGTAGTGTAACGGAGCCGGGCCACGGAAGCTGGGTGGATTTTTCATCAGTATGTCCCCAAAAAATCGATATTTTGCAGGGTAAAGGTACTTACTCCGGAAGCAGGGAAGGATGCAAATTCAGCCCCCCGTATTTCGAAGCATTAAGTAGGCGAGAAGGCACGAAGAGACCAAAGGAGACTGCCACTATGAGGTTGACCGGGCCAGCCGGAAGTTCGGGCGGCTACTGTACTTTAGTGAAATAGGAACAATCGATTGAAATAAGAGGAATTCCCTACTGTCCATCCCCTGAATGTATCGACCTCATGCACTGGCAATTTGAGGTCTGCTGCGGCAGCTTTTATAGGCACTATAGAACGGTGAGAAACCGGCCTATCAAAACTAGTATCGGAGGTATTGTAGCTCTTACCTTCACGTATGTTCTTCCAGCCTCTGCCAACTCTTTTCCCCGGTCTGCAAACAACATCAATCGACGCAATCCGATCGGGTCGTTTCACATGCTCATCATGAAGAGCCTTCAGGGAAGCGATGCTGAAGTCGTCTGAGCCGCAGAACAAGATGCGAAGGGGGTCGTATGCTTGAGTGGAAGAGGAGCTATAGAGACAACTCCTAGGAACCTCTACTCGTCTCAGGAGCCTTAAAACTCCGAAATTGCCGGAGATTCGCATTTTTTCTCAGTATCCAGCAGACACGAGGCTTCAACAAAGCTCTAGGAACTCCTTGAGACTCCCAGTCGTGGGTAGCTACTAACGTTATCGATAGGGCCACGTGATGTCACACCGTCGCGCCTGGTGATGCTACAGAACCGCGGCGACATCCAGACCATAGCCATTTTTCCCTTTCGAGTGCTTGGGTCGTTTTCCTGGACGCTGCAGTCCAAACTATGAAATGCCAGATAATGGCTTTGCGTCGGTAATTCCAGCGCAAGTCTCGTTCCTCGCTATCTACAACCCACTTCTCGGACCAACCGATGAGACAATCAACGATCAGATCGTTTTCTATACCTCAAGGTCCAGGCAGCGACAACGAACCAAAACCTCCGCTGTGGATAATGGAGAGGATACAGATGGCAAAAATGAGGCAAATGAGCGGTTGCGCCAGATAGGTCTGGCGCAAGGCATGGTGAGCTTCGCAAGGTATGGCTCACAGACTGTCCACGTGGATGAGGTAAATGATGTTGATGGGAATTGCAGGAATTTTTCAGAAGGCCAGGCAGTCGAATATGTGGAAACAGAAAAGGCATGGATCATCCTGCATGAGTTGGAGAATAGCTGGTGGATTCTAGCTGTATGTATATCTTAAGTCGATGATAATAAGGTCAAGACTGACGAATGCTAGTCAATTGACCTTACCAGACTACCTACCGAGTCTGTCAACGGGAAGTCCGAGCCTTCATCGCCCTCATACCAATATTCCTCGCGAGAGATGTGCCCTCCACAACTACTCATTCAACAACTTCGCCGAGCTCATTCGACCTTTCTGCTACACCAAGACAATACACTAGATGCTCTATTTCAGCGCGTTGGCAGGCCGACATTTTGTCACCTCCTTGGCCGTTTCTGGGAGAAATATGTTTGGAGCTGGGACATCCTTCTCAGTGGAAATCCAGCTGTTGAGATGTTCAATGGTATTAAGCTCTCTGCTGGCGGCGAGCTCGGTATCGGCGTTGGCGAAGAAGAATGGGGCAGTGGTGAAAGAGAGGTGCTCGAGGATTTTGTTTCCCGGACCGATGGTCTAGTCGACCTGGTTGTCTCACGGTTTGGTGATGGAATCTCTCAGGCTGAGGAGACTGCCCAGCCAGGGCAGCTAAAGAGCATCTCAGCCACCGATTCAGTCGATATTGAGCATTGGCTTGGGCAAGGCAATTATCCTAGGCCTTCGGATGGCGTGATCTTCACAGGTGTGGGAGCTATATCAAGATTTTCTCTGCTCCAAGTCTCTCAGTGGATGGAGAGGATATACAGATATGGCAATGATGCATATGGACTTGGCGAACACCAAGCCTCGCCGAATATAAAAAAAGGCCGAAAAAGACGCGGTCGGAATCATTTCAGAGACACCAGCATGCCCTCCGAGCAGATTGGACGAGCAGCATCCAGCGTTTCGAAGTTGAAATCCCCAGACCGCAGGTTCTCGCCTGGAATACCACGTCCTCTGGTATTGCCTCACATGCGTTCTCAAAGCCTGGCTGGGTCCGGGAAGAATTCCCCTAGTGGAAGCGAGAGTACCTCAGCAGGTAGTCCACGTGCCAGTGACTGGTCAGCATTTGGAACAGAAACTTTCATGAAGTACCTAACTTTGGGCTACGGTTCTTCTTGGGGCTTCTCTTCTGAAAACCAGACTGCCCTCCCTCAAGTGGCCGGGCCGAAGCAGCAGGGTGACAACACCGAAACGGTCTCTGTCAGCCCTTCTGATGAAGAAGGACGAGTCCCGGAACATGTTCCTGTGAAAGTCGACAAGGGCAGGTTTATTGTCGGCTTGACTGACGAGATAAAATCCGAAATGGAGGTACTAGATAACGAGGAGTCTCCGAATCACAACATAACTAGCAGGACGCTATATCTGAAGCTTTCGCCTGGGGAAGACCTGACGAAGCTCCAAGTGCTCGTCTATGTAGTAAGTGGAAGCTATCTCTCTACCTCCTTGCAGATCGATTTCTAACATGGCATCAGCATCAACCTTTCATTTTCACGTTTCTGTTTGAAGAAGGAACCCAGGCCCTTTCAACACCTTCACTGTATCGAGCCATCCACCATCAGCTATATCCTCTCCGGAAGTCCCTTCTGACATCCACGTCTCCTGCCAACGCGTTTCGCCGAATATCCATATCAAACACCCTCGATCCCCAACAACGGTTCTCACAGGCTAAAACAAAAGACGAGCCGGTCTACGATCTGGTCTACGACCCGTCCAACCTCACTATCCGGTCTTCGATCCCCAATATTCCTGACCTAGGATCCTCAATCCATGCATCTGGTCTTGCGTCCATCGATCAACCCCCCCTTACCCGCATCGAAAGCCTCAACATTCACCACCGCCTGTTAAGCACCTACACTGAGACCCGGACCCGTCCCCTCGAACTCGAACAGACCTGCAAAACGAGCCGTGGCTGGTGGATAGTCTGGATGAGATTGAACGACCAGAATAAGCAAGATCACGAACCGTCCTCCTCCTCTTCATCTGCTCAGGAAGCCTTCCTCGTCCGCAAAGCAAGCGATTACGCCACTGCCACCGGGCATGGTCGCGGGGGCAGTAGCAGCGCCCGCTTTTTCAGGGATCTAGGCGGCGCATCTGCCTCATCTGCAGCCTTGCAGCAGGCTCGCGCGGAAATGGGCGCCTCGTCCCGGCTAGCCGAGGGGTTGGGTCTAGATCCGCGAAAATACATCGAGAACCTCCTTAATCTAAACCGATGATCTCCCTGCTCACTATTTACTTATTATTATGTATATACTTTATCAACCCATATCACTTAAGATACGGAGTACTGAAGACCATAGTGGAGTAGTGAATTTCAAATATATATTCGTATCTTACTACGATAAGCTAGCTGCATGTTTGCCAAGGTCAGATATGCACTTCTCAGGCAGACACTATTCAGCTTTCGCGGCATCTCCATCAGCTGAGGCAATCCCTGTAATCGCGGTGGAACCAATAACAGCATACCACGGGGATTGCCATGCTGGTAGACCCGGCATGGCGAATTAGCTGGAGCTTACAGTGGGTGTATATTGCGTGAGTCCGAAGGAGTACTACATGTGTTGCTGCCAGGGTGGCCAAAGGATGCTGAGCCTGGCCTGGCTGGATCATCAGCAGACTTGATTTAGGCGCGTACTACATACGTACACGAAGCACGAGCAGTGTTGTTTGATTACAGGAACGAACCATGCATTCTCTCAAACAGGAAATCAAAGACCAAGCCAATATCAAAACGAGGACTCTTTGCGAGAGAGGTCTGAAGCGATAGGATCAATCTAGATTATCTTATCAAGCAGCTCCGGCTTCCTTGACCAGCCCTCGCGAGAGAGACGAGAAGAAAAACGCCGTTCTCGATTGCTCCCTTTCGATCTCCAATGTTCCGTTACAGATGACTCTTTCCGGGGTAGCGAGCATTGAGAATAGTAGTAGATCGAGTCGCCAGGCGGGCGCTTTGGAGAACCGAAAAAAGAAAAACCCCCGAGATTATGAAGACAACGCCTCCCTAGACACAAATTCTGCAAAAACAAACAAGAAAGTCGGCCAAATTGCAATATCCCAGGTACCTCATGTGCCCGTGGTTGAAACATTATCCACACCTTAGTCAGGCACAATCCTGCAGCTCGCACGCGCGCGCACACACATACTCTCTCTCTCACCAATGTAGAACCACCTTCGACAATAATGATGTGTTCGAGATGCTTATCCGCCGATAAAATCTCCTCTTTAAAGATGGACCTTGTGTAGGAGAAAAACTAGTTTACAGAATGCTGCATTTGCTCCGCTTCTTAGGTGTCTTGGTCAGGAGGGCGGCACGGGTGGCAGCCTCGAAGACTTCGCGAACACCCTCGCCGCTTCGGGCAGAGCACTCGAGGTACTTGTATGCATCGATCTTCTTGCGGACTTCCTCGCCCTAGAAAAGAAAAAAAAAGAAAAGTCAGAAATTGCCTGAAAGAAATTCTCATTGGTTTATGATCAAGGAATAGACCATACCTGCTCGGGAGTAACGGGCTTCTGGGAGGTCTTGTGAAGTTCTTCGATGGTCTTAGGATCGTGACGAAGATCCTTCTTGCAACCGACCAGAATGATGGGAAGGCCTTGGCAGAAGTGAAGAACCTCAGAAATCCACTAAATATCATGTTAGCGCACGGATTCGATGACTTAGAAAAAAATAAGAGTCCGGGGTTCGCTTTTTGCAAGGTAGCAGTTTTCCCTTCTAAAATTTCATTCGTATTGTGTATGTTCTGCCCCTGAAGCAAACCCCTTTCTTGTATCCAGATTGTAAAGAGGGAACACACCTTCTCCTGGACGTTGTCGAGAGAGTCGGGCGAATCCACGGCAAAGCAGATCAAAATGACATGAGAGTCGGGGTAAGAGAGAGGACGGAGACGGTCGTAATCTTCCTGGCCAGCAGTATCCCACAGAGCGAGCTCAACACGCTTGCCATCGACATCAACATCGGCGACGTAGTTCTCGAAGACGGTAGGGACGTAGACCTATAGAAAGCGAGAGAGAGAATCAGATCGGAACATGATGACAATTTCCCCCTCACAAAAAAAAAAAAAAAACAGATTCCACTGGCGACAGTATTGCCTACTCCAGGCCCGACATATTATATCAGGCCCTGGGGTAGCGGTGACATCAGGGGAAGCTAACCTCAGGGAAGGTGCCTTTCGAGAAAACGCTAGAAGAGACACACAGGTCAGTACCGATCGGGAAGACAACACGAAAAGAACTCTCTCAAGTCCATCGAAGGGAGGTTGGAATGGTATCGAACTCACATCAAGAGACAAGTCTTACCGCAGGCACCATCGCCAACGATGACGAGCTTACGACGGATCTCAGCCATCTTCAGTCGAGAGAACAAGTCAAGTCAGCAAAAAAAAGGAGTAAAGATGAGCAACCAGATGAAGTGGATGAAGCAGAAGAGAGTCAGGAGTGGTCGCCGATGGAGGTATGAATGTGTTGTTGAGGAAGGCTCTTTGAGAGGGGGTGTTTGATTCCACAGGGAAGGGTCAGGCGGCCGGAGGGAAAAGGGTAATCAAACGTACGGTGTAGGAGGAAGAGGCGACGGGCGCAGATTAAAGGCTTCTTCTGAGCGAGAAGGGGTGGTTGTGGCGGGGAAGCGTTTGAAAATTCAACAATCACCACCAGCTGAGGGAGGAGATGTAGGTAGACGGATAGGAAATTTAAGAACGAGAGCTTCCAGGGGAACAGGTTCGATGAAAGTGGAAAGAATAGAGTTGATGAATTGGGGGGGGGGGACGGGCGTGGATGCTGTATTGTATGGAACGACAAGTCGGCGCAAGCACGAGAGGTTATCGGCGGTAAGTAATCAAATGGTTCCAAGGCAAACCCGAGCCCTTTATTTATTACCTATTTACCCTTGTCCCCCGTCACGGCGGCGTCCTTGGAGCTGCAAACCGGACGGTTAAAGGAGATTATAGAGAGAAAATACTAAACTATTTCTTGACTTGAGATATTTTTAAATCCCTCCCCAGTCCCTGGCAATGTACATGGAATTGTGTATTATATCTGACCCTTTTCTTAGGATTCTGCCGACCTGAACCGAAGCCGTAATAACCGTATGGTATTGTATTTACATGACCACTCCGCCTCCTAAGGTGAAAAGCCACCGTGGCTGGAGCGCGCAGTGCACAGCAGGGTGACTTAATAGGGAGCAGGGGCAACTGACTTCACTAATCCTGACACTTTTAACTGGAGATGAAACATCTTGTCTTTTAAATTTCTTCCTCGGGAAATAAATGTCTATCAGGAGGGGTTCAGACTCCAGAGTCATGGGGTCTCTGCTGTTGATAACAGAGAGAGTGCTCCGGTCGGAGTAAGGACCTGCAAGCTCCAGTAGCAGCTCCCCTTTTCCCGTACCATACATACATAACCAGCTGCGATCTCAATACCTTATGGAGCAGTTCTTTTCCCTTGAGACAAGGGTTGAGCTTACCGGTCTAATAATATACTACATAGTACATCCTGTAGTAGAGGACGCGTGAGCAGTGAGTGGCCTCATCCTCTTGACAACTGAAGCTGCCACACTTGCTATTATTATTATAATTCCTGACTCCGGACTAGGACTGCTATTATTGTTGACTGTCTGACGCGGTGCCGGGTCTAAGATACCGAGTACGGAGCACCTCCTACCTAGATAGGTGCCTGCTACCCCGTATTGGTTGTCTGTGCTCCTCTTCGCGAAATTGCATATCGTACAGCCCAGCTCGGGATGGCCTGGGCTCTGGCTCCCAAACAGGATTGGTAGTGCGACTGGGGACAATATTTAAACTCTTGTGGCTGTCTGATGTACTCCGTACGTTGTTTTTCGCCATCTCTCCAAGGTCCTTTGGGTTCATGGGAGTCCGTTGGTCATGGTCGAGGCAGCTCCGAGCTTCCGAGCCCCTGTGCGTTACTTGAGGCAACGTGAGGCTGCGTATGCCTGCGTCGGATCGACAGTTGGTTAGTCAATGACGCTGGTCTGCAAGGTCAACGAAATAGGAGATGTCGCTCTTCTTCGGTTCCACCGTGTCCACTGCCCAGAGACACGAAAAAAATAGGTCTTGTCTTTTGCTTAATAGCTACTAGTTTAGCTGCTAGCTAGCGAGAGAGTCAAGGACGTCTTCTCCATGGTCGATCACCTTTAACCTCGTGCATAAGCCTATCCGAAAGTTTGAGCTGTGGCTCTGCACATCTGCCGGAAGGGCTAGGAGGTAGTTAGTACCTAGGTATGGAGTACGGAGTAGTTATTCCTAGTTATTGGAAAAGACATCACCTGAAACACAAGGCTCCTAGGCATAGACAGTAACTAATTAACTGCCTACCTAATTGACCTGCACCCCTAGTCCCCTACGAAATAGTTAAATCAGTATTCCGCTGCTATCTATGTGTACTCCGTACTAGTGGGTGCTACCGTAGGCATCAATGATACCATTATAATACTGTCGTGATACTCGGTACCGAGTTGGTACCTTTTGGGCTGTGCACAGCCACATCCCTAGAGAGAAACCCACCAGGGATATACGGAGTAGGGCTTCAATGTTAAGAGAATCATGATTCATGTTGGCTATACTATATAATATGCTTTGAAGGAGATAAGCTTGTATATCTATAATCCCACCTATGTTGCTGTAGTGTACTTACTAAAATACGGTAGTAGAGTTACTTTTATATACTCCGTGGTCCCTTAATACTCTATACTCCAAATGGAGCTGAAAGGACCAGGTAACTTTGAAAAAAACGAGGTAAGTGAATCACTTAGATCATCCGAGTTACCTATTAGGTATATAAAGATCAAGTGGAATGCTGCTCGATTGACTAGATCTTAAGAAGCATTCTATGCCTGGGAACCGGCCATGAGTTCTCCAGGTAGACAGTCAGGATTAATAGTAGCTTAAAATAGTAAATATCCCATGAATTTCCACACACACACTATTCTGCTTGTCTCATAAGGACATGTCTTGAGTCTTGAGAAGTGTTGTCGATTCGCTCGTGGTGGTTCGGTGTCCGAGGGCCCGTCGGCGTCCTCACGTGACCGCAAAGGCCGCAATTTTCCCTACCGAGCAGCTTCGTGACATGGCCCTGACAGACCGTTCAGCCATTGTCGGCCCAGCCCCTTCAACATGCAGAAAATTATCAGAAGGACGGCTTTGGCCAGGAACCAAGCCCAAAGGAAGGCGATTAGGTCGGCCAAAGCCGCCGAACGCGAAGAATACAAGGACATATTGAGGCAGCAGTTTGCGTTCAACCGCATGCAACTCGATGCCATCCGCGCAGAGAGGACGAACCGACGCGAAGATTGGTTACGAGGAACGCTTGCCCACAAGCGAGATGGCGGTCTAGATGGCAACCATTACGGTGCTCTGAGCCCCCAGGCAATGAATCCGCCCAAGATTCCTGAGCGTCTTCGCCGGAAATACATCAACATCGCCGCGGGTGACCGGGTGTGCCTGATGAAAGGCAAGGACAAAGGCAAGATTGGTGAGGTCGTCCGAGTAGACCCCGAAACAGAGACTGTTACCGTCAAGGATCTCAACAAGGTACGCTTCGTCTGCTTTACCCAGCTCTTAAGAAAATACAGGATGCAAAAAAGGAAAAAGAAGACGCCATCGTTCTAATGTCAATACACCTTCCAAATAGTCCGACGTGCATTTCCCAGAATGGCTCAACGAACAATACGGAAACAAGCAACCCGTCAACTCTCTCGAGCTCCCCATGTCGATCGACCATGTCAAACTTGTGGTCACTCTGGACGATCCGGTAACGGGTACTACTCGTGATATGTTAGTGCAGCACGTCTATGGCGGAGAACCATTCCTCGAGCGGGAATACGGCGCAACGACCCCCAAGCACACCAGATACATTTCCGGCGAAAACATCGAGATCCCCTGGCCCCGGACCGAACCTCCTGCCCTCAAGGACGAAGAGTGGGACACGCTGCGGATGGAGGTTGAGACGCCGACCTGGCTTCCATCCCTGGAGTACGCTCCATTCCCCCCCAGTGTTCTCGATGAGCTGCGCAACAAGTTCTCCAAGTACCGAGTAAGGCACGATCCGGAGTGGGTTCGCGAGAAGAAGATGGAGGATTACAAGAAAGAATATCTGCAACAGCAGGCTCTGTTGACACCCAAGGGCGAGTTGATGGCCATGATTCGGGCGAAGAAGGAGGAGGCACTCAAGTCGAAGTGTGACGCCGATGGAAACTTGGTCATGGACACTCAAACTGTCGACTTCATCGATCAATTCCTGCAGAACAAGGCACAGAAGAAGACCCAGTCAATTGCGTGAGAAGTGTCAGAAATACCGGGCTATCACCTCGGATGCTACACGGCGTTTTTTTATTTCACTCCCCGAGTGTCTTCCCCCCTATGGCATGTATACAGCTTCATTTGTAGTATTAGTAAAGGATATCATAACATGTACAAGAGTCAATTTCGAGTTTTTTCATCATATCACCATTAATCACCTATAAAATATATTCTATAATTGGACGTGGGGCCGTCGCCTGGCTGACAATATCTTTAATTGTTGCCAGACCGGCGTTTGTTACGACACCCACCCGCTTTGAAGGTATCCAACCGCCCAGGATCTTCCCGGCGGACTCGTCGGTCTCCCTGCCACAACTACATACCATCCTTCCCAACCCGCCGTGATCTGAGGGTTGCTACCGCTCTTTCCAACATGGCCTTTGCTTCGATAAATACGTCGGGCATCGATGCCCCTGCTCCAATGTCTATTAACATCCCCGCGATCGAGGAGGCATTCGCCGCCGAACCTTCCCTAAAGAAGCGGGTCTACGATGCAATCAGTATGGTTCTTGTTTACCAACAACACCTTTCCTAGAAATTAAGGTAGACATCGCGCATGCTGATAACTGTCACTTGAATGAACACAGGCTCCACACCGCAACATGCGCCCTTATTTGAGGATATTGCCCGATACACTACAAACCTGCAGGTCAGGAAGAACGCCTTGAACACCCCTGTCTCTCACGTTCAAACACCCAGTGACGGCCCAGCTGCGAAGAAGCGGAAGCTACAGAACGGAGATGGTGTAGGAAATGGCATCTCGTCTACGAATGTGAAGGCAGACGCGCCGCTCCAGTTCTACATGAAAGATGTTTCCTTCGCGGTCCCGCAGCGGAAAAAGTTCACGCTGGAAATCACCACCGGGCAGGGTCTGCTCCGGGCGAGAAATCAGACCTCCAAAGAGGTCGAGTTCGGGGTCCCGATTGATAGAATACGTGAGGATCTAAGCAGTGTTTTTATATCCATATATATATTGTTTTATGGTCACGCTAACACTGTATTCACTGGTACAGAACATATCCTCTGCCTTCCTGTGCCGGAGAAAACCCAGCGACAATTCAATTTCTGCGTGATTCCTTGCTTTGCAGACGGCATCAATGCCCCCCCCGAAGGTGAAACAGCCGCGGAGTCGATGG
Source organism: Penicilliopsis zonata CBS 506.65 (assembly GCF_001890105.1). NCBI lineage: Eukaryota > Fungi > Ascomycota > Eurotiomycetes > Eurotiales > Aspergillaceae > Penicilliopsis > Penicilliopsis zonata. The sequence goes on from NW_019208915.1 coordinate 153,966, forward strand.
TCTGGACGATCGCCGATGGCCCTCCCAAGACTGCATTCTCGGGAAATGGACAACAGCTGGGTACCGGCGGTGACGAAAGTGCAGAGGGGCTGATCCGACGGATATTGAACGAGAACCTGACTCAGACGAAAGTCGTGCGGCCCGATGACAGGGAGTTTGTTAGTGCGATGCCAGAGCCGCACCGTAAGACGGAAAAGGCGTACCATGTGAAAGCGTTTCGTGGGAGTAAAGAGGGTATGCCACAAAGATCCGGAATGCACAGCTTTAGGAGGACCCACTAACTCTGGTCTAGGATATCTCTTCTTCCTCTCCAACGGAATCTTGTTCGGCTTCAAAAAGCCATTGGTCTTCTTCTCATTTGAGAATATCGAGTCGATATCATACACATCGGTTCTCCAACGGACATTCAACCTCAACGTCATTGCTCGCCCCACGATCAGCACGGGCGACGACACCATGGAGTTTGAATTTTCCATGATCGACCAGGCCGACTACGCCGGAATCGACACCTACATCAAGCGACACGGCCTGCAGGATGCCAGTCTAGCGGAGGCGCGGCGCGCCAAACGGTACAATGTTAACGGAGCCAAGGGAGAGGAGGGACCCGTTGGCGCTGAGGCTGATACCGGAGCTTACGAAGAGAGCGAGCTGCAAAAGGCTGAGCGGGAGCTTGAAGACCAGGAGGATGAGGACGAAGAAGACTACGATCCCGGGAGTGATGGTGAGAGCGAGGGAAGTGGAACAAGCAGTGACGAAGACGAAGACGAGGATGGCGAGGGTGATGAGGACGACGAGGACGACGAGGACGAGGAAGACAGGGATCTTGTCAAGGAAGAGCTCGGCAGTGAGGCGGAGGATATTCCTGAAGATGAGTTGTAGCCTGTGGTTGTATACCCTGTATACTATGTCCCCTACTTTTTGGTTTACGGGGTTATAAAATTCAATGATTGAATACGGTGTCAGTCAATAGATCGACTGGTAACCGGGTAGGTAGTGACGGACGAACCTTTTTAACTACGGATCAAAGGATTGTATGAATAAACATGATCCCCAGGTAGTTTTGTTACTAAGGATACCCAAATATGCCCGGCTATCTCAAACCTGGAACAGATTACATTATGACGTCGAAAGTACCTCATAGCTTGGAACAGCATTTGGACAGTTGACTGCTCGCCAACTACTACTCCCACTGCTGTACAGCAGGCTTTTTTTTTCTCTCTTATGTGTATGAGGATAGAACAATTCCTTTATACCTTTGATCTCTAATGAGAGCTTTTACACTCACTCAATGGCTCCTCCAGGGTGCTTCGTACAGACTCACAGTCAAGTAACCCTGTATTCATCAGTGGGTCGGGGACGTGTCAGATCCGCGCTTGGTGGAATCGTCGAATCGAACCAACGAGGCGAGATGGCAGAGATAGAACAATACGGAGTACAGAATACAGAGGCTCCCAGCTAAACGAAGTATTTTACCTGTGTAATTATTTACGGAGTAACTATCTACTATCTAGTAGAAGGGTAGCTTGTCGAGTGTCCACCGCCGATTGCCCACTGCCCACCATCATGGGTCAGGGGAGAACGGTACTCCTATCACCAGTCATAATTAGCAGTGGATCAATGGTGAAGCAGACAATTCATCTATTACTCCATATGTAGAATAGCATTCTCACATGCCTCAAGTTGCTGGCCAGTGGATAGACGGAGTCGAACACTGTGACCAGGCTACCGCCGTAGCTAACAGCTTGGCGAGTGATTGCTGGCCACTGCCCACTGGCCAGGGGTAACCTGGGCGGCTTCTCGATCAAGCTACGGCGTGACGGAGTGCAGCTAGACTTGACTATCAGCATACTTACTTCGGATATAGAGCACTGACTCGGATCCTCGATTAGTAGCATGCATTAATCTTGCGGGCAATAATCAATGACAGGCGGTTATTGGAGGTACAGATTACGGAGTCACTTCGTACGGAGAAACAACGGAGTAAGTACCTTTAGTCTCCTCCTAGGTACTCCGTACCTACTACCTACCTCCTACGGGTAGTACGGAGTACTCTCGTCCCAGGGAGTCTCCGTTGTCTTGACCTTATATCGCTTAGAGAGCACCTGCCTAGGTACCTAATAGAGACCTTGCTTTGTGTCTTGTTCTCCATACTCCGTCCGGAGGAGAGAGGAGGGTACGTCTTGTGCAAGGGATGATAGTCGCCATAGTAACAACCACGAGTGCATGGAATGTACTGATGTCAGCGATATCATCATCTGAATGATCAATCAGGTCTTTAGTCAAAAATTCCTCGAAGAATGGGGAGGTAATACCCATTCTTTCAGACATAGACAGAAAGGCTTTATATGATACTCTATTATTACAGAACAATAATCATAACCTTACCTAGTACCTAGCTAGATAGTTACTACTAACTACTAAGGTGCCTAGCCTCAAAACTAAACGGTCGCGAAGGCACTAAGGGGATCCAGACCATGTAATTAAACTACCTGGAAACAGTATAGTGCCCGGGCTAATCCAGACATCGCAGCCTGGTCTATCAGGGCAGGCTATTCCTGTCAGGGACTAGCCGCTGTATGTTAGTACGGTCGTATTGGTACCTCGTTACTAGCGCAGACAGTTCCTGTATGGTCACCACGGGCCGGAGCCCGCCGAGACAGTGGCAGAGTTTGGTTTTAGGGGATGAATCCCGACCGCTTTTTTTTTTACAGCGACAGTCTTGGCGGTGGTCAAGAGTCAGTACGGAGTACCTCTCTACCCTAAGGTACCTTAGGTACCTAATAGTTAGTAGTGCCTACTGTGACTGTGGAAGGTCCTACAGGTAAAGAGCCTAGAATACTAGAATACCGTATCACGCCTGACTGGTACCTAACCAACCTTACCACGCCTCAGTCTGCCGCCGCCGCTTGCTCTCCCCAGACCTGGCCGTTTTCCCATCCATTTCCCCTTCTGCTGTGCCTGTTCCATTACCCATTTACCCACCTCTTCCTTTTTTTTTTCTCTTTCCCTCTCCCTCCCTCCCTCTCTCTCTCTTTCGCTTCTCCTCTCTCTGCCTTGCCCACCTTTCCTATCGGCGGCAAGACTGCCACTGTGCCACTCCCGTCGCTCGGTTCCCCCCCCCGAGTCTCGAGTCTGCGGCGTCTCCCTCTAAACCCACATCCTTTCTTGGCCGCCTCTCTTTCTCCTTTCCCTCTCTCCCGTGCAGCCCTCAAACCCGTCATTCTGCAGCCCCAACTGTCGTCGTGCAGCGTCCGACTGCCACTTGCTGCAGTCTCGAGGGGGGTTTTTTTTTTCTCCTCACTCGCCTTGCTCCCTCACACCGAGCCGCCTTTCTTCTACCTGAGGAAAGGGAACCCGCCCGCCCGTGAGCGTTGCCTGCTTCTCCGACACGGTCCTGTTCTAGTAGGCACACCCATCCAATCTTTGAGGCAATGGACGGCCAAGGAGGTTCCGTTCATCTAGTTAGTCACTGTGGCTAATTGTCATATTTTTTATTTAGAACCGTTCGCGCGAAGTTTCTCCCTGAGCCGATTCATCGCGTTTCCGACCAGCCTGGGTCGTTTTGTCGGTAGCAATGGCCTCCTCCTCTTCAAACGTCGTCGGTGTGCACTACCGGGTGGGAAAAAAGATCGGCGAGGGTTCATTTGGTGTGATCTTCGAGGGAACAAATCTTTTGAACAATCAGCAAGTGGCCATCAAGTTTGTATGTGTTGCCTCTTTTTTTTTCATTTTATAAACAAACCAGATCGATGCTCGTGATTAACACCGTTAGGAACCTCGCAAGAGTGATGCCCCCCAGCTTCGTGACGAATACCGGACCTACAAGATCTTGGTTGGCTGCCGTATGTACTACCTTCTCTTTTTTCGGTTTTCCTCTTCCTGCTACCCGGATACCTTCGTCTGACTTCCTATAGCTGGTATCCCTAATGTCTACTATTTCGGCCAGGAGGGTTTGCATAACATCCTCGTCATCGACCTTCTCGGTCCCAGTCTTGAGGACCTCTTTGACCACTGCAACCGCCGGTTCACCATCAAGACGGTCGTCATGGTCGCCAAGCAGATGGTATGCATTGGATCTTGTTTGTCCATCTTCGCCCCACGGTATTTTTTGTTAACATTTGATTCTAGCTGTCCCGCGTCCAAACAATCCACGAAAAGAACTTGATCTACCGCGATATCAAGCCAGATAACTTCCTGATCGGTCGCCCCGGCAGCAAAGCGGCCAACGTCATCCACGTCGTCGACTTTGGCATGGCCAAACAGTACCGGGACCCCAAGACCAAGCAGCACATCCCTTACCGTGAACGGAAATCGCTGTCCGGAACAGCACGCTACATGAGTATCAATACGCACTTGGGTCGAGAACAGTCGCGCCGAGACGATCTCGAGGCATTGGGCCATGTCTTTATGTACTTCCTGCGCGGTGGTCTCCCGTGGCAGGGGCTCAAAGCTGCAACCAACAAGCAGAAATACGAAAAGATCGGAGAAAAGAAGCAGACCACCGCAGTCAAGGATCTTTGCGAGGGCTTTCCCGGTATGCCTTGATATTTCCGTTGGGGCTTTGGTGGTGTTCATTTGCAATGCTGACTGAGTTTAGAAGAATTCAATAAGTATCTGACATATGTTCGCAATCTGGGTTTCGAAGACACTCCAGACTACGATTATCTCCGCGAACTCCTCTCCCAGGCTCTGAAGAACGCCGGAGAGGTCGAGGATGGCGAATACGATTGGATGAAACTGAACAACGGGCGTGGATGGGACTACAAGTCGTATACCTCGCAGGCTCACTTACATGGCAATGCCGCCCCCAATTCTTCTTCCCGCGACCTTCACGGGACAGCCATACGTGGCCAGAGACCCGGCGTGACAACGGATCGTTTAAACGCCGCGCAGCCCCCGCCCCCTTCTCCGGCGAAACCCGGAGCTGGGAAGACGCGCGAGCGACCAAGCGCCTCAGGCGGGATGCCGAACAAGCGTCAGAGCGGAGGCTTGGACGCGACACCGACGGCGTCAACGCAAGCCCAGTTCCAAAACCCCAGCATGAACACCCCCGGCCGGATCGGCAGCCCAGCGACCCCGGCGATGAACAACCAGCAGGCAGTGACAGGCGCTCAGGGAAATAATGAACCTCAACCCACTTTTATCCAGAAAGTTATGAAGAGCTTGTGCTGTGGTAGGTGATCTGAGTCATTGCTCTGGGATAAATCCACCACTCGCTTGCTTATCCCATGCTCTCAGGTTGAAAGGTCACTGAACCGCTGTACTTTTATATCACCCCATGGCCCATGCTCACTTAGCATCTGTCTCACTCGTTTTCAGCTCCTGGCATCATTTTTCATGATCTTGGATGACAGCAGTCCCGTATATTCCGTGTTTTCCCTCCTATTTCCTTTTCTTCCCCCACCCCCCCCCTGTTGACCTCCCGTTTAACTTTTTTTCTTTCGAGCGCTCTTCTATTTGTTTTATGCTTGTCCATCTTCGACATTCGGGGTCAGCGAATTCGACCACAGGAACAAATCACCTCCGTCCCAATTGAAGCTACCTTCTTCACGGTCCTGTCGGTAGAGCGAATCCGTCTTTGTTCTCATCGACCCCCCCCTCATCACTTTTACGGTGCTACGGCTTGGAACGGCGGATCAGAAGCTTGATCTACCCCTTTTTATCCCCCCCCCCCCTTCCCTCACACACTCTCTCTGCATTGTCTATCAAGTCTAATACTGGGTCCGGATTCGCCTTGCATGATCGCCTGCCTTTGCTGAATTCGCTTTTTCGACATGGATAACATATATCTGCTGTCTTCCCGATGATAATGTTCAAAGGATGCTATATCATATGGCGGACGTGGCCGGCCATTGATATGGGCCTGGATTACGACTCGTGTGTGCCTGGAAGCTACAAGAGGCTCGTGCGACAGGCCAAAATCCCGCTCCATACTGTGACGATGCTCTGTTATCACCTCCTTGAAGAGGATTGTTTCTGATTTAGTACTTATTGTCCGGTCTGCATATTGTTCTCCGTTGCGTTTCATTTTTCTCTCGCCTTCTTCTCATCTACTATTTGCTTCTTCCTGTGGCGAACATCTTTGGCGAATTGGATTTCTTGCGCATGGGTCAGAGCCCCGGTAAGCACGGGGATGGCCGCCTATGGCCTCCCTGTTCATCGGCCTCTGTTCCCCTAATTTCCTGTTCCTGTTGATTCAGTCGTGGCTGTTGTTGCCAGTCGTCCAGTCTGCATGCTGGGAAACAAGGTGCATGGCGTAGTGTAATACAGAGGACATTCATGTTAAATACTAATTATTTAATACGGTACTGCTAGAAGGTAGATTCTATGTTCATGTAGTATAATATAGACCTTAGTATCAGTGATTGACCTTAGTTACATAATGTTGTTTTAACTGACAACCCTACTCATGCCAATTATTAATTACTGACACTATTGCCTGAGCTACAGACAGGGTATATCAACCTTGATAATATATAAGCATATCCTAGAATAAGCCAAGCAGATTAATGCTTCTCAACTAAACAACAAAGCTTCTAGGTGTACATCTTCTCTATCTCCACAATCCAATTACTCCAAGAGTCCAGACCGAAGAGAATCGACCTTCCCTGTTTTTTTTTTTTTTCCCTAGTGGGGGGGGGAGGGCTCTGAGGTCATAAAGAGGGTCGGTCCATCCGACACGGCACGGAAGAAAACTTGGCATATATTAACTAGTTGTAGTCTAGAATATGATGGAGTAAGTAGCGGCTCAGGCTCTTCATCCTATGACGGCATGTTTCAACTTATATGGAGAACATTCACAGTTATCTTCTTCGCAACTTGTTTCCGGTGGTTTGGTTGGGTACATACTACTACTACTACTACTACTACTACTACTACTACTACTACTATTTGAAGTAATGTACCTGAAGGCTCTTCACATTATGGGTCTGCTTTTAGGTCGGAAATGCTGGATTTCCTCCTATCAGCCGGCATTAAAGATGCGCAGGATCAAATGGTGCCTGCCCAGGTTTTTCTGTCATGTGGGGATGGATGTGAGTGATACTTGCATGGGTTCTCCGGAGCATTCTCTCCGTACTCCGTTTGTAGGCCTTCATACTTTGACGATCGATCGATCGAGATGTACTACATAGGTACTACGTAGTAAAATAATGACAGTGGGCAGTGGGCAGTGGACACTGATTCTACTAGGATGCAATGCCATGGCATGCAGTGTTGCCTGTCTTGTCAAATGTGTATAGACAAGAGAAAGAGAGAGGAGTCTCGATACTCGATGAATAGCTTCACACAACTCAAGCATAGAGTGTTATATACCGGGTTGCTGCCTGAGGCCCGAGTTTCACGACAAAACAGACACACCGCTGATTTGATTTGCCACAAACATACGAGTATTGTTGCTCTGCTTGACTGCATTAATATTATCACTCAATTAGGATAACGGAGACAATGATGGCTCATTGGCTACCATGGCTTGAGCGGTATCGCATCTGGTTCGGCCGAAACAATGACAGTTGAAGTCTAGGCCACCAAGCTTGAGTCGTAGAGTCAGTGGCGTCTCATGAATAATAGCATCAGAGTTCGTATAAAGCCTTCTGTTCTGGGGACGGCCTTGCCACCAAGCCATGGAGCATAGATTATCCATTAGGTGTGTTATAGGTACCTAAGTAGATGCCTAAGTAAATACCTGGTATCAACGGTATTCCGAGTGATTCCCGCGCCGGAAGAATTAGGGAACAAGCCCGACTGGGGTGAAAAATTCTATCTCGAGCCAAGCAGCACTTTCGATTGACAAGCCACGGACGTGGATCGGGGTGGCGTAGGAGGTGGAAGAGACAAGAGATCTCCGTTTTCTTCCATGCGTGTTCTAGAATCTTGCCAGCGAACATACCTCATATGTTAGGTAGTTATGTCACACAATGTGCGGCGCGTACCACGTCAACGGACGGAGTTCTCGTACAAGGAAGGTAGTGACTAACCATCCATTCCATGGCAAATAGCCCTTACATTGAGGTGACACAATGAGGAGTTTCGAAAATTCCCTCAACCATAACTTCTTCTCTGTTTGTATTGCGTCAGGAAGACATGGAATCTTGATCTTGTCTTCTGTTATGATCGGCCATTGTGCAACATTCATAGTTATACTAATATGAATATTAATATTAATAATTACTGTGGGCAATAAATACTACTACAGAACCCGTGGGCCTGTAACTTGATTTGTTTGGTCTACTCCGTACCTAATCTTGGTAGAGAGTCTTAGTTATGGATGAGATGAGGTGAACGAAGAGAGGAGAGGCACCTGCTCTGGGTGTGTGGACTTGCTGTGTATGCCAACCAATGGAAACCTCGTGAGATGGCGCTTTTGAGTGGAGCACCAAAGGGGCAGGGCCGGCCAGCCAGTCAGGGCACTGGACTCTATCAGACGGGCCAGTCAGCAGGGCGCATGGCGATCTCGTGAGATCCTCTGCCCATGGGCTGGGCAAGACCGGGTGGGGATGTGGCGCCAGTCAATTGCGCCCAGAACTGCCCGCCGAGGCGTTTGCCATTTGCAGGTGCGTAGAAATGCGCACGTCCTGGCCAGCCGTTGCAGGCACGCACCCTGGCCTGTGGGGGGCCAGGGAGCCAACCCGGATCGTTTGAGTGTGTGTGGGGCGCGCCTTTTTCGCCGCTAGTCGCTTCGGTCGTCGGTCGTTCGAAAGGCCTGAACGGGGAGGAGGGAGAGCGAGGGATTGATCTAGGAGTATTATTTTATATTCTAATTATTATTTTCAATTGTTGAATATTATTATTGCTTGTTTTCTTCTGCCCTTTCTAAGGTGGTAGTAGTATGAGGTAGTATGTAGTTGTTAGTATTTTCAATTCTTTAATCTTTTTCTTTTTCTTTCTTTTCTTTTCCTCCCTTCTGGAAGCCTTGGTCACAGGGACAGACAGGCAACGGCAGATTTACCCGTGCAGAACCTCGCGATGCCATGACTGGTTACTGCATATGAGCTCATGCTACTAGGTACCTGGTACCTAGAGGTAAGCAGTTACCTAGTACAGTTCTATGTATCTGCCTAGTATTTTTATAGACTCATGGAGGTAGTTCTTCATTCAGTTTACTACTATAGATATCATTATACTCTATTCTCTATTCACCTCTAGTCTATGGCCACCCTGCAGAGGAAATTAGTTTTACCGAGATTAATATGATACATCAATGTGTACAGGTAGACTACCAGTACTATAGTCAGTACCTAAGTACTTGACTCTAACTACAGCTATATAACTACCTGTATCTATATACTAATTCGATAATTCACTTCATATACTCTATACTTAAACTACGTAGTACTTCAACTTTGTACTCAATACTACATAATATTAGTTATTTATTATTAGTTTTCCCTGGTTATCGCATATCTGACCCACTGTAGCGCCTAGTGACGCCCACCGTGCTTCCAGATAATTTGTGGCTAGGCATGACGTTACGGACCTGTACTTTGTTAGGCTCTGGTAATCCTTCCTCCCCGCCCAGTCCCACTTGACTCTCTCTCTTTGCCCCTGCTCTTTGAAAAGATTTATTCAGGAGGGATTTGTAGGAGAGGAGTATGTAGTAGTGAGGTACTTTAGTCTACTACAGTACAGTGCCAACTAACTTTAGTTACTATAGGCTACCTACTCAATACTTAGGTGACTAGTTGTCTGGTAAATAATTTCATAGACCATAAATATTTCTTCTAGAAAAAAAAAGAAAGATATTTTTTCCTTCTTCTAATTCCACGCCGACTTCGGACGATAAGGCTCCTACGATCTCCCGTGGTAGTGTGTCCACAGGGTGTCTCTTCCGTGTGCGTGTTTGCCGTTCCTGTGGTGGACCTCCACTTGCACTCTGGACGCTTCCGTCGGTGGTTGCGCTTTTTCCCACCTCCCCACCCTCCCCTGCTGCACCTCACACCACTTGCCGAGAAGAGACAGAAAGACCAGAGGGAGAGATTATTATTCTTTTCTTGCGTATGAATGAATCCCTAGTTCCCTAGGTACCCTTACCACCTTGACTGCCACTGCCACTAGCTGCCAACTCTATTCCTTATTAGTATACACAGTCACACCCTCGCTGCCCTCCATTGATCTCCGCTGACTTGACTTTCTTCAGACTTTCGCTACCCCGTGATCCTTCCCTTCTCCTTCCACTACCACAATTTCATTACACCTACCACTACTACCACCACTACCACTACTACAACTAGTTACTACTACAACAACAACAACAACAACTACTACTACTACTACTACTACTACTACCATCTCTGATATACCGCCGTCCATTCTCTCGTGAATTGATCGATCGATCCTCCTCTCCTCCTACAAATCAACACCGTGGAGACTTTCTCTCTCGACGGCTTGCTGCCTTGGAACAACGCTGGAGGGCTTCGGTAGGACCCAAGGCACGCTCCGGCGGAAAAAGGAGAAGACAAAGCAGCAGCAAAAGAGGAAGAGGAAGCAGATCAAACAAAGCCGTCCATCCCACGGGCTGCGTCCCTTCTGCGCAATGCTCACAAAGAAGTCTCTCCATCCGCCTCTGTTCTCTCGGAATCCCACCCCCAGCTCCACCCCGCCGGAACTCTCGCCCACTTCTTCCTCGTCAGATACCGATTCGGACGAGGATATGGACTCTACCGCCTCGGGTTCGCGTCCCACCAGTCTCGCCGTGCCCCCGGGCGCCTTCTGTGCCATGCGGCCGACCCTCGACGAGGTCCTCGCCAACACTGCTCCTCCGCCCTACACTCTAAGCGCCTTCATGGCCTACCTGTCGCAGAACCACTGCCTGGAGACCCTCGAGTTCACCCTCGAGGCCAATCGCTACCGTGACACCTACGTCTCCTTCTCCCACCAACTTACCAACCACCCTCCTCCCCCCTTCGCCCCCGATGGGCCTGAAAGCCAACACCTACGTATGCTCTGGCAGCGCCTGCTGGCCGCTTACGTTCTGCCTGGCGCCCCGCGCGAGGTTAACCTTACTAGCGAGGTGCGCGACGAGTTGTTGCGTCACACCGATGCCTCCTGCGCCCCGCCCCCGGAGACCCTCGACTCCGCCGTCAAACGTGTCCATGAGCTCATGGAGGAGTCTATCTTCCTCCCTTTTCTCAACAGTCACTCCGCCGCCGCCCAGGTCGTGCCCCTCTCGGAACCTCTGTTCGGCTCGGATGAGGGCATCATGCCCCTCTCCTCCGCTCATCATCACTACCACCCCCACAACAACAACAACAACAACAACAACCACTACCAAGACGAAGGTGCCACTCCACGAGTTCGTTCCCGCCGCCGGCTCTCCCCGCAGGCCTCCACTCGCGATCTCGGCTCGTTTCTATCTGGCAGCAGTGGTAGCCATTCCGGCCGCTCCAACTTCTCCCTCAGCGCCGTCACCTCAATCGGCAAGTCCAGTAGCGGCAGTCGCACCCCGGGTGGTGGCCCCGGCGAGTCTGCTTCGCCCATTCTGACCGATGACACGGGTAGCCTAGGCTCTGGCGCCAGCGTCGGTGAGCCCATGACCCCGCCCACCACGCCGCCGTCAAACGAACCTTTCATGAGTCTCGCCCACAGCCCCAAGACCCGCACGGAAAACCCGTGGAAGAAGATGGGTATGAAGTTGGGGTTCAAGAAACGCTCCAACGGAGGAAACTCCACCAGCCGGGATTCCCGGTTCGAAGAATGACTCTTGATACGTCCACGTTTTACCTACGTCGACCTTCCACGTTGACCCCTCGGTCTTACTCCTAGCATGACACGTTTCATAGACCCGCGTTCCTCCTGCATAACCTACAGCAGACTTGGTCTTTTTTTTTCTTCTTCTTCTTCTTCTTCTTCCTCTTCACCCCAAACCTAAAAGAATTTTTTTGCATGAGATGGGAAATGCATCCACGAATGATTGATTTTCTGTGTACTTTTTGAGCACCTCGCATTTGTCTGGTTGGGCATGAATGGACGGGATAATGCATCGAGCATATGACATGGCGCATACCACCGGCGTTTGATTGAGCAAAGCGAAGCAAGCATTTTTTTTTTTCTCTCTTTCCTTCTTCTTCTTCTTCTTCTTCTTTCCCTCATGTCCTTCTTATATTCGTTTCCTTCTTTTGTTGTTCATTCTCATTTGGGAGGATGACTGTTGAAAACCATATTTATAGAATTTTTCTTCGGTTCAGAGTCGGGGGATGGGGAGGTAATCTGCTAATCCTGCTCAGTGACAAGCATGTACTCTTTTCTCTCTTCTATTAGATAGGCTGGTCAATAAAAAGATACCCTGCTGTATACACTTGGTTGCGTTGTATGCTTTGCTGTCTATGCCTACCTGCTCCGGATACCTGCAGATACCAAGACACGAATTGGGTAGATGGTAGACATCTTTCCGAGAGAAGGTTCAACTCTTTCCAACCCCTTTTCTCATCGTATCCATTGGCCTATGCAGCTTGAACTATGAATCACTATCAAAGAGGAGATGGTCTTGAATTCTAGTACAGAGTGCCGAGTACTGGTTCTGTATTCGATTGATATATAGCTATATAGCTAGTACATAGATATGTAATAACATATATGGGCAGTGCCAAGTACTGTACCAGTTATTTATGTTCTGTTGAACGGTGACTCCTGAACGGTTGAAGTTGAAGTTGAAGGAAGGTCCATTTGGCCATCCAAGTCACATGACTGTATCTGATAGCTTGAAGTGATAACGTTTCTGATAAAACGTCCATCCGGAGCAGAACAAACAGGAAGAGAAAGAGAAACAGGAAGACAGGGGAAAGAAGGGACAGAAGAGAGAAGGAAGAAGAGAGAAAGGAGAAGAAAAGAAAATGGACCGGCATAAGACCGCCGTGGCACGCATTGCGGCCGGGGTGCGCGCGTTTTACGAGCGCAAGGAACCGTTCCGTATCTTCCACGGCTCGACGAACAGCACGCGACCGATCCGACGCGAGCGTGAGATCGACATCAGCTCGCTGCGGAACGTGCTGCACGTCGACACGGCGCGGCGGCGGGCGCTGGTCGAGCCCAACGTGCCGATGGACCGGCTGGTCGAGGCGACGCTGCGGCACGGGCTCGTGCCTCCCGTTGTGATGGAGTTTCCGGGCATCACGGCCGGAGGCGGGTTCGCAGGCACAGCGGGGGAGAGCAGCTCGTTCAAGCATGGGTTCTTTGACCGGACGATTGATTCGGTGGAGATGGTGCTGGCGGATGGGAGCGTGGTGCGCGCCTCGGAAACAGAGAACGCAGACCTGTTCCGTGGCGCGGCGGGCGCCGTGGGCACGCTGGGCGTCACCACGATGATCGAGTTGCAGCTGGTCGAGGCCAAGAAGTTCGTCAAAGCCCGGTACCTGCCGCAGCGGAGCGTGCGGGATGCCATCGCCGCCGTCCGCGAGGAGACGGGCAACCTGCGCAACGACTACGTTGACGGCATGCTCTTTGCGCGCGACCATGGCGTCGTTGTCACGGGCGAGATGACGGATGAAACGCCCGAGATGCCTTCTCAAATCCGAACTTTCAGCGGGGCCTGGGACCCCTGGTTCTACATGCATGTCCGCGACAAGACGAAAGTGGGCGCTTCGGCGTCTGCGCAGACAGAGTACATCCCGCTCGCAGAGTATCTCTTCCGCTATGACCGGGCCGGGTTCTGGGTCGGGGCCTCGGCGTTCGACTACTTCAAGTTCCCCTTCAACCGGGCCACGCGCTGGTTCCTCGACGACTTCCTGCACACCCGCATGCTGTACAAGGCGCTGCATGCTAGCGGGGAGTCCAGCCGCTACATCGTCCAGGACCTGGCGCTGCCGTACGCCACCGCGGAGTCCTTCATCGACTACACCGCTGATAAACTGGGGATCTGGCCGCTTTGGCTGTGTCCGCTGCAGCCTAGCCCCGTGCCAACCCTGCACCCGCACACGCTCGAGCTCAAATCCGACGGGGTCACGCCCGAGCAGATGCTCAACATTGGCGTCTGGGGGTTTGGCCCCGCCGATCCGGAGGCCTTTGTTGCGGCAAACCGCGACCTGGAACACCGTCTGCGCGAGCTGGGTGGGATGAAATGGTTCTACGCGCATACCTACTACAGCGAGAAAGAATTCTGGTCCCTCTACGATCGGGAATGGTACGACGCCCTCCGCACGAAATACAACGCCACCTCCCTGCCGAGCGTGTATGACAAGATCCGCATCGACGTCGAGGCCGACCGTCGCGAACGCACGGAGTCGTGGGGGCGCAAGATTCGCGACATCTGGCCGCTTGGTGGGCTGTGGGGGATTCGCAAAGCCATCCAGAGCAAGGAGTATATGATTCATCGGAAGTCGACGTGGAAGTATAAAGCATGAAAGCATAGCCTGTAAATCTACCTGTATAATATGCTGTATGCATTCATAGAAAGCATTAGAATTCATTCACTTTCATCTTATTTAACACTCTATTAACAGATAATTCCACTGGGAATACCAGGCCTCTTCTCCCATCCACTCTGCCATTTCTCACGCCATTTTCCCCCCGCATCAGCCGGCAGGGCAAACACCGCCGTGACGAACCACGTCTCGGTGTCGGCCTGCAACGCCCGTCCTAGCGAGGGAAGCACCGTCCGGCCATCGATAAGGTTCGAGTTCGGATCTGCCAGGACGATTCGACCGTCACGCTCGACCGTGTCTTGGAGCTCGACGATCCCCACTGCACCTTTGATAGAGACTGCAAGGGCCTGCTGTGATTGATGCATCGTTCCTTCTAAAGAAGAGGAGGAAGGGGAAGAGGAAGAGGAGGAGGTATTAGACGATAATTTCAACGGGCCTAAAAGGCGGCCTGTATCGCTGCGGCAGCCGTAGATGGCAAACGCGCCCTCGGAGGTCATAATGGCTCGTCCTGTGCGCACGCGGTGCACACGTACATGCCAGTTGGGATGGTCTGCCGTCGGGGGGATCAGATAGGAGTCTACCTCTACGTCTGGGAAGGGGTTCCAGCCCGAGACCAGGACGGGGATTTCGTCGTGCCATTCGAACCGCGCGTCCAGGGCCTGGCGGCGGGTCTGCCAGATCTCGCCGCCGTCTGCGGAGATGGCGAGCATGCTATCCGGGGCGTGCTGCTCGAGCTGGTACCCGCCTGTAGGGACGGAGTAAGCAAACGCAGAGCTGTACGCGAACTTGCCGTATTTGGCCTGCGTCGCTTTAAGCGGGTAGTGGCAGGCTTGGCCTGACGACAGGAGGAACGAGTGTCCGCCGCGCCGGACAGTGATGTGTTTCGGGTACGTGAGGGCGGTGATCTCTGCCAGTGCCGCGCTGGGGTATGCTTCTTCGGCCGCGGTCCAGAACGGATGTGTCTCTGGCAGGGCCAATGGGGTGAACGACAGGCAGCACCAGTATGGCGAGCCGGGGGAGTTGTAGTTCTCCGTCACGTACATGTTCGCGTAGCAGTAGCCCAGACAGAGCGTCCCGTCGCTGTTGAAGATGTCCTCTTTGGTCGACCACCACCGGAAATGTCGCAGCAGGATGCCTCGCACCACCCCCCAGGTCAGGGGCGCAGGCAGCTCAACATCGGCAAAGGCGAGAGCTCCCCAGAATCCAACCATGGCGAAGCGGTATGTCAAGGACCGGCCAAAGGCAATTGCGCTGCCTACAATTTGCATCAGTAGGGGGGTAAAAACAAAAAAAGAAACATCTATCCTCCCAAGACTGATAAGACATACCGTCTGGATTGAAGTAATGCACGAAGTCCCTTGCGAACTCCTTCGCGCGAACCCGATATCTCTCAGCTCGCTCCGGGTCAAAGTCCCCCGCCAGCTTCGAGTACAGCAACTGTAGGAACTGGATGGCAAAGGAGCCAGAATAGTAGTCCATCTGATGGTGGCTTTTGGGGCCATCGTTACTCCAGCCACCGCCGACATGGAACGTATCCAGATGGTCCATGTCTGCCTCGATGCGCTGCAATGAATAAGGGGCCCCATTCTTTCTTAGCCCAAGATTCGCAAACACTCGGAACCACAGCCTATATACAATGATTTAGCAGACACCCCGATACTCTCGCCCACCACCAGCAAAAAACTGACCAGTTTGTGTTTGGCATTTCCCTCGCGTTGATACTCGCCAACCAGGCGGCAACATTGTTTCTCTGGCTCTCAGTCAATGGATCCCAGAACTCATGCGGCGCAACCGCCAGCGCGTATCCAATGGGACACATCTCGACCATCCGTTGGTCCAGATCCTCGATCTCGCCCCAGAACTCCGGGCTGTTAGGGTCCGTCCCGTTGATAAGACCTTGTCGCCAGCGAGCGGCTTCAGAATACTGATACCCGCCGGCCAGCAGGGAGCCCAATCCCCAGAGCGGACGGGCAAACCCTTCGATCTGGGCCCCGCCCTCGTCGAAACGGGTCGTCGAAGACCCGATCTTGATACGGCTGCATCCGGGAGTGAAACGGGGGACTAGAGGGTCGAGAATCGCCTTACACGCCTCTTGAAAGTCGGACCGCGTCTGGAAGGGCGACTGGCTGAAGGGTTGGGAGGGGGTTCGGCCGTTCGCTTGGACAGACATGGCGGTGGATGTGAAGGAGGGGCAAAATGAACGAAACGCTCAGTGAACAGTGTTCATCTTTTCCTTGGTCTCTCCTCCTTCTTATGAAGGCGTCGTTCCCCTCCCCCGCTTGATCTGCTGTGAACTGGGATCCTCGCTCATTGTCCCGAGGAGCCGATGCGTGGTAGAGTGGTCGTCGGAGTTGAAGCGATTCCTCCGACGTGGGCAGTCGGCGATGAGGTCCGATATCCTTCCTTGTGGTTATCCATTTAATTTCACAATATTACCACATCCAAGAAATGCTTCATCATAGATAGAACAATGAATTCTAGTGGCGTTTCATGAGACTAGAAGATGGTCTAGTAAGCAATGGCAGCGCACTATTTCTTGGTATAGTGATGTGAAAAATAGGGGAAGGCAGAATGGTCTGAAGGCGAAGATGATGGGATAGTTGGACTGACTAGGACTATAGGAAAGAAAGATTATATCAAGTACGAGTTGCATACGTAACTATCGGTCCAGGTATCTAATTGCGCCAAAAGTATTCAAGATATGTGGACTTTTTCTTCCTTTTTGTTTACCCCTTATTCATCGCTTTTGCAACAGCCACGGCCTGAGTCGTATGATATCTATGCCGAAAAACAAAAAGACGAAAAAAAAAGAAGCAAGTACATCACTCCACCTAGAAAAAACTACTTACGCAGAGGGAGTTTCCTTGGGGGCCATGGTAGGACGGGTGGGGATGGTCTTGGGGAGAGGGGGCAGCATGCTCTTTGCGCTCTCGCGGGCATACTGGGCCATCAGAGAGTCCATGACGACCAGGGCAGCCATGGCCTCGACGATAGGCACGGCGCGAGGGACGACACACGGGTCGTGGCGGCCCTTGGCAGACAGGACGCCCTCGTTGAAGTCGTAGGTGGCAGTCGTCTGGGCCTGGCCGATGGTGGCAGGGGGCTTGAAAGCGACGCGGAAGTAGATCGAGGCACCGTTGGAAATGCCGCCCTGGATACCGCCGGAGTTGTTGGTCTTGGTGGTGAGCCGCTGCGTCGTGGTGGTTCCCGCAGCCGTCTTGGTCTCGACCTCGGACACGACAAAGGGGTCGTTGTGGGTAGATCCAGGGATCTCGCAGCCTCCGAAACCGGACCCAATCTCGAAGCCCTTGGTAGCAGGGATACTGAGCATGGCATGGGCCAACTTGGCCTCCAGCTTGTCGAAACACGGCTCTCCCAGCCCGACGGGCACATTGCGGATGACGCAGGTGACGGTACCTCCGATGCTGTCCTGCTTGTCACGGAAAGTCTCGATCACCTTGGTCATGCGGGCGGCGGCCTCCTCGTTCGGGCAGCGAATCGGCGCGAAGGCGTCGACGGTAGTCCGGTCGATCTTCTCGATGAGGCTCAGAAATTCCGGGTTGGTGGCGGGAGTCGGGTGCTCAGCGGTGGGAGGGAACTGGTACTCATTGCCGACAGAGGAGACAAAGGCAACAATTTCCACTCCGTGAGAGAGACGCAGGTACTTTTCAGCGATGGCGCCCGCAGCGACACGACCTAACAGAGTCAATTAGTTTTTTTTTTTCTTTTTTTTTTTTTCTTGCTAGGTTGCAGTACCAATGGTCTCGCGAGCACTACTCCGACCACCACCACTGCTAGCCTTGACACCGTATTTCTCCAGGTACGTGAAATCCGCATGGCTTGGCCGGGGGTAAAGGTCCATTGTGCTATTTCCGTAGTCCTTGGGTCTTTGATCCTCGTTGCGAACCATCATCCCGATCGGGGTCCCCAGGGTAACGCCGAACTCGGTTCCGGACTGGATTTCCACACGATCCTTCTCATTCCGCGGCGTGGTCAGCGCGCTCTGCCCTGGCCGTCTGCGAGTCATCTGCGGCTGGATATCCTCCTCTGTGAGTTCCATGCCGGGCGGGCATCCGTCGACAATGCAGCCGACGGAGCGGCAGTGCGATTCACCATAGCTGCGACAAGGGTTAGCCTTCAGGCAACCAACCCACCCACAACAGCTTTCTATCCATCAACTCAACATACGTAGTGACGCGGAAATGCTCTCCCCACGTCGACATTGTGTCCTCGTCGAATAATCGATATTTCGTTAAGCGGGGGGGGGGGGGGGGTAGTACTAGTAGTTTGGCGGGGTACAGAAAAAAAAAAGAGACGACAGAGACAGTCGTCCTACAAGCAGTCAGCACAAGAAACCACACACAAGACACACATGCATAGAAGCCTCCAACATCAAGCTTACCAAGATCGTGAGTCAAGAACAGCAGAGAGCAGGACGTACGACGCAGTTGAAGCCGAAAGTGACTCAGTTCTCAACGCGGAGCCGAAAAGAAGATCCTCGTTCCGCGCTTGCCTGTTTGGGCCTAGTGCGCACCGACTGTCGGCGCTGCGAATTCGACTTGGCGACGGCGAGAGGAAGAAGGAGAGGAGGAAAGCAGAGCCCGCGGGAGCCGTGATTCAGGGCTCCAGAGACTGTCAATGCGTCATCTGGGATGGAGAGCAAGCCGTGCATCTTTGATCCCGGTCGCCAGGCCCGTGAACGCGCGCCACAACTCGGCCTTCGCCCCCAGCCGGTTTGCAGAGCTCGCCCGGCGTGAGACCTCGCAGCGCCAGATCTACCAGTCGCGGTCGACGGACCCCTATGTGAACCTGTCGATCGAGCATTTCCTGCTACAGAATGCACCGGCAGAGTCGAGTGTGCTGTTTCTATACGTCAACCGGCCGTGTGTGGTCATCGGCCGCAACCAGAACCCGTGGCTGGAGACGAATCTCGGCCGGTTATACAACGACCGCATTGCTATGAGTAATAACGCCTACAATAATACCAATAATGAACCTGTCCTGGTCCGCCGGCGGTCTGGCGGAGGCGCAGTCTTTCACGACGAGGGTAACCTGAACTACAGCGTGATCTCGCCGCGTACCAGCTTCACCCGCAACAAGCACGCGGAGATGGTGGTGCGAGCCCTGCATGGTGTAGGAGCCACCGAGACCCGCGTCAATGACCGACACGACATTGTGATGGATGTGATAGAGGACTCTCCTCCCCCTCCTCCTTCTTCTTCTTCTTCTTCTTCGTCGTCGTCGTCGCGCAAGATCTCCGGCTCCGCCTTCAAGCTTACCCGCGCCCGCGCCCTTCATCACGGAACCTGTTTACTCGACTCGCCGCACATCCGGGACCTGGGAGCCTTCCTGCGTTCGCCTGCTCGCCCTTACATTAAAGCCAAGGGCGTGGAGAGCGTGCGCTCGCCCGTGGCGAACGTGTCGGCGGCCTTCCTCGACGCCCCTGGGCTTTTCTCCATGAATGGCGTTGTGGAGGGGATCATCGCCCAGTTCGCCGCGCTGTACGGCGTTGGAAATGATGCGATACTTCGGGCCTCGCGTGCCTCCCACCTTGAAGGTCATGAGTCGGAGCTCTTCGCAGGTAGGGACTGGGTGGTCGGAACAGTAGGAGAGACGCAAGCCTCTGAGCCCGAGATTCAGGCTGGAATCAACGAACTTACAGTATGTTTTTCTTTTCTTCAAACTCAGCTCTGACAATTCAAATATATACCTTTTTTTGATATACTAACCATACAGTCTCTTGAGTGGAAATACACCCAAACCCCGCAATTCACCTTTTCCACTTTTCCCACCGCCGACGATCCACGCGAAAGATCTGCTCTACCTTCATATCTCCCAGAATCAGTAAGTCCCCTTCCAAATGGTTTATGGACGGACTCTAGCTCACTTCGCAAGACACGCGTCTTCCTCCGCCTCAAACACGGCGCCATCATCGAAAGCGAGATCTCTCTATCCGCTGATCCGGCTGTCGCTTCGAGACAGGCCGACGCCGTCCACGACGCCCTGAATGGACAGAGCCTGCACAAGCTGTCGTCTGTGACCGAGTGGGTGCATGTTCTTGATCGGTTGGCTCTTTCTCCTCGTCAATCAGGCGATCTGGACGACGATCTCATACGCCGATTGGCAGGCTTTCTTGCAGAGCAATTCGGATGTTCTTAGCATATTATTCTGTAAATCACTCATGTACACTACCAGACTACAAAATTTTAGAATACTTCACTACTCATACTATCATATGGCTCAATCTAGGCATGTATGAATGGTTTCCAGGTGATGTCTTGTGGTATATTCCAAAAAAAAGAAAAAGAGACAAACAAAAATGGGTATGTAGCTGTTGCCTGTCAAGTACCTAGTAGATAGCCAGATATTGGAGAAAATAAATGGTAATTAAAGGGGAAAAAAATAGGGGAATGGGAAAGAAGAAGAAACAAGGGGGGAGAAGAATAGAGAGAGATTTGTAGAATAGAGGTAAATGAAGAGAAGATAAGAAAATAAGGTGAAAGAAAAAGAGTTCGAGGAGAAGGGGAAGAAATAGGATAGAAGAAAAGATGAAAGATGAGGAATATAAATAGGCACCTTCACTGGCCTGTATTAACGCCAAACCTGTCTATTAAAGGAAAAGACGGCCAACCTTTTAAACATAAGTGACAGTTCAGAAATCTGCACAAGGAGGGAGGAAAAGAGGAGAGAGAGAAAAGAATATCAACCCTGCCATTCAGTCCCGACAAAGGAAGAATCGCCCGGGTTGACATTCATACCTGCCCCATACAGGTCTCCCTGGCCGGTGGCATATCCACTGCTAAGACCGGAGTCATCCTCTTCAAAGCCAAACTCGTTACCGGAGCTGGCATCAAAACTACTGCGGCCGCCAAAATCGCTGACATCGTCCGTCGTCGCGGGGATCTGGTCCCATTGCAACGTCTGAAGCGCAGGGTACTGGGCGAGCAACGCAGCGGGGAGGATGAAATTTCCGGCCGCTTGTCCATCGATGCTTGTTACCATGAGCGGTTGGGGGACAGGTTGCAGATGGCCGGCTTGCTGTTGAGCCTGTGTCTGCGATTGCTGGGACTGTGGCTGTTGGCCCAACATGGCACTGGCATTGGCGCGATCCTGAGACTCTTCATCCAACAAGGGTTTGATGCAGATGCGGCCGGCTTCTGATCGGAAATGGCGACCAAGGGCGTCCGCGCGTGCGAACCGACGCCCGCACCCCCACTGTCCGCCGCGGGATAGATCCCCACGACAGACAAACTTCTTTTCGCCAGAGTGGAGCCCTTCGTGTCGTTTGCGATCATGTTGACGTGCGAATGCTTTGCCACATACCGTACAGACAAATGGCCTCTCGTCCGTGTGTGTCCGCAGATGCGAGCGCAGGTTGTAGGCGCGTGTGAACCGCTTGGGACACAGATGACACTGGAAGGTCGCCGGGTGTTTTTGCACGCGCTTCGAATCGCCCACCGTTGTTCCAGGACGTTGCGGATCAGCGAGATCGAGGATATAGTTCCGGCTATCGATGGACGACGTTGATAGTCGGCGGTTCGACCTTGACGAAGGGGAGGGGTCCCGGGAGCTGGGATTGCTGTGCGTCCGACCGATCGGATCCAACGGCGATAATGATCGGGCAGAAGAAGCAGCCAGCGCGTCTAATCGGGATGCGCTCGATGAGGGTGACCGATTCCGAGAAGCCGGATGAGCGTATGGATCGGATTTGCTTCGCCCGCGGGATCCTGATATACCGTTAGATTGCGAAACAAAGAAAAAGGAGAAGAAGAAGAAGAAGAGAAAGAGGAAAATGGCTAAGCTCACTGATGGCAGGCGGACTCAGGGAGTCATAGTCGGCAGCTGGCTTGCCAGGTCCAAAGCTGGGGTTCCGGGAAGGAGGCGCAAATTCCACGTTTATTGATGGCGGGGCCATTTGGGATGCCTGTCCCATGTCGCCGACGGCCAATTGCGGCATGACAGCCCCGTTGCCGTACATATCGACCGAAGAGACGGGATATTGGGTGGTCGGTGGCTGAGAAGCGAGAAAGGGAATGCTCGGGAATGGTTCGCTGCCCTGCTGCGGCATCAGGCGTGGAGAGATATACGGGCTCTGGGCAGGACTGAAACCTGGTTGTTGCTCTTGTTGTTGTTGTTGCTGCTGCTGTTCCGATAAAGTGAATGACTCGATCTTCAAAGCATTGTCGTAGAAGCCGGTGTCGTTTTGGGCGGACAGGAGTGGAGATGGATTTGTCTCGACAGCGTCAAATGTGTCTTGTTGCGATAGATAGGGGGAATGCGTGGCAGAGGAGACTTCAGAGACCTCCGAAGGGGCACGGCGATGAGTTTGAAAGGCGGAGTTGCCCATGACGGCCTGCCAGTCCGGATGGGATGTCATATATGCAGCTGTTGCCGGATCCAAAGAAGTATGCCGGGAATGTTGCGGGGTATAGTAGGCCCCCGGGGTCGAGTTGGGAGGTGACATCGGGCCGGGTGACGAGTGTGGGGGCTGCTGCTGTTGCTGCTGGTCCTGCGGCGAGAGCTGGGGCGGCGTCGAGGCATGCGGCGAGGACAGGCGACTGACCAGGTCGACTGGGTTAATCGACGGATCAACGCTTAGGGGTTGTAGCTGCGGTGGCGGCTGTTGGACCTGAGGATCCAGCAACAGCGTGGAGTCAAAGTCTGCCGCGGCGGCGGCGGTATGAGAAGACTGGTTTGGATAGAGCGAGAAGTCAAAGTTGGCAGGGTTCGCATTGAGCAAGTTCGAGAAGTCCGTCTCATCCGGCTGCAGGTTCCGCAGCCCAGCCGACTGCTGCTCGAGTTGGTTCACGAAGCTGGTCTCGAACGAGGGCGCCAACGGCAGCCCGTGTGTGAAGCCCTGGTCGGCGGGGGGCGCGAGGTTCTGTGCAACGGGAGGGGCCGCGAGGAAGGAAGCTGTGTAGCCATAGGCTTCCGAACCTACCGGCAAACCATACGGGGGGCTCGAGAAGGCAGCAGAGGTGACAGAAGGGTCCAACTCCAACCCCGCGGTCGGGCCGTGATACTGCTGGTGATGAGGAGACGGACTGACGCTGCGGCTTGGATGGTCGACGGAGGAAGAGGAGGGCCCCGAGTCGCGACGTAGCTCTGGCGACGCCATTCTGCCTTGGGTGACAAGGAAGTGGAATGTTGGGAAAACGGTAGTGTCGCCTTAGGCTATCTATCTACCTCTAGATACCTAGTTATACCCAACTTGCTGGTGGGGGAGGGCGAACGCGGGAGGGGCGCAGATTGGCGGTAAAGAGGGCACCACAAGAGACCGAGAGAGGAAACCAGGAGAGGAAACGCGTGTCAAAACCACGAGAGGACAGCACGAGAATAACCAAGAATTGGATCTGATTCGTACGCAGTCAAAAGTCAGCCAGCACGCACGGTGGAAGGGTGGATTGATATGACCCCAGCAAGCACACACCGACCGGGAACGCCTTGCGATCTGCCTCGTGGCGCCAGCTTTCAGCCGTAGATTCCTGCGGACCTTGTTTGCATTCTCCGGCCGGGGGAGGCGCAAGGGTCAGTCTGGATGCTGACCAGGGCCCCGCCGTCTACCTGCGAGACGGTCGACGCGCGAGATCAGGGGCTAAAGGCGAGGGAGGGAGGAGGGGGAAGTTGGCAGAAGCGAAAGCGAGGTGGGGGAACGACGTTTGGACGGTGCAAGTCGAGGGGGAAGTGGGAGGAGGAGCGGGTGAACGTGACCGCACGTGCTGGAGGCTGGAGCCTTCCTTGAGCGGCTGCTTTTTCTCGCGAGTTTCCAGAAAGACTCTCGTTCTCACAATCTCGCCAAAGAGCCTTGATCGTTTACGCTGCAACCATGCAGACCTGACAACAACAGGAGTAAGCGAATCCTAGGGCTGAAAACGCTAAGCGGAGCCTGTCATCACCGAACCATGGCAAGTAGCCCGTACGGAGTACTGGATGCTAACAATAGGGGCCATAACAGGACCCTGTCTGTTTCAAGACTTCTAGTACGGAGTTTCTACTAGTTAGTTATCTACCTCATGCTATATCCTTCATACTCGTTACTAACAGTTCTGTAGATGATAGATGCCGAAGTTGCCAAGCAAGGATCTTGATGCCAAATGCCTCCAGGCAGAAGGATTAACAGTACTACATACCCCGTTCTTATCCCCACAGCGGATTTGTTACTCGGTGCCGTGGTAGAGACGGAATACAATAATTACTATATGGTTTCTGCATAAAATTGCTAATAATAGTTCCTACAGAAGTAGTGCTTAATACAATGCACAGCCACAACACGTTGATCAACAGTGCAGAAAAGAAGAATTAGAATAGAAGGAGAAAGACAAGATCGATCAACGATCATATACTCCCGTGAGGATCAGATATCGGCAAAAACAGCCATACTGGAGCGCACCTCGTCAGTATCCGAGCTGACCAGCAGATTATCGGCACAGCTGGACCCCAGGTCCGCGTTGCCCACCCAAGCAGGCTCCCAGTAGTAGAGCCCCTCGCCGCCGGTGACGTCCTTGACGACGGCGGCCAGCTGCTCCATGAACTCTGTCTGCCCGGCCGCGGAGAAGGGAATATCAGTCAGGTCGGAGGGAAAGGCGTACTCCGGGTCCGGGCAGGAATAGGGCCAGTTGGTCTCGACGACGAGGATGTCCTTGCCCCAAGTGGAGTACATGTCTGTGAGACTGGACTGCAGCGCGGTGAGGGTCGCCTCGTCGCTGTAAAACGGATAGAACGAGACGCCCATCACGTCAAAGTCGGTGGTCAACAGCGGGCCCTCGGCCAGCACAGTCGAGTAGAAGTATTCCTGCAGCTCCCACTCCCAGCCGTTGTTGAGATGGATCATGATCTTGGGGGTCGTCGTCTGCGTCGAGTCCTTGACCCCCCACGCGCCCGAGTGCAGCAGGCTCGCGATGTTGTAGTAGCTGTCCGTCGACCCCAGCGGCCACAGCAGGCCCGCACTAATCTCGTTGCCGATCGAGATCAGGTCAATCTGCAGGTCGTTCGCGGCGAACTCGTCGCACACCAGCTTCGTGTAGTTGTATAGTTGCCAGGTGAGCGTATCGATATCAGTCGTCGACCATCCGGAGGGGGTTGTCTAAACACAATCAATACAAATCAGAATGCAATAAGAGAGCTTATAGAAAGAAGAGCACCCTCTTACCTGCTCACTCGGACTCGCCCAGGTATCACTCAGATGTAAATCGAGATAAATCCCCATCCCGGCAGCCTTGACCCTCTTCGCCAACTCGATGTTATAATCAATGCCGTACGTCCCATCGGTCACCCACACACGCTGCCGCACAGAAGTCACCCCGTCCGCGACGAGGATGTCCTCCAGGGCTTGCACCTCGCCGTCCGCGTTCCGGTAGCTGATCCCGGCCTCTTCTTCCACCAAGAGGGAGGAGATGTCGGCCCCGACGTAGGTCAATGCCGACACGGCGGATGCCAGCCCGAGGAGAAGAAGACTCTTCATGATGGTCAAGAAGGTAGAGAAGGGAAGGTTAGAAGAAGAATACCCAAGAAAGAATACAGACACAGAAGAAGTGAAGATGCTGAAGTTCTGTTTTTGAATGGTATTTATACCATATCTGATACTTAGCTGCTACATTTCTACCCTACCACCTGTTACACCATAGATGTTAGGTGACCTGCCTAGGTACTAGGTAATAACTACATGCACTCCACTACTATTGATGGAATCTCGGGAAACCTCCGCAAGATAGATTATCTGCAGACAAACATGCATATCGCTTAAGAGGAATCGGGGAATTATTGGTGGACGGACGTCTTCCTTGACGGGAACGACGGAGTAATGAAGCATCAGTTCATATGATCAGTTCATATGATCAGGATACTCCGGAATATCGCACTGTACAGTTTATGCCTAGGTACTCCGTACTGAATGAACTGCTTATAATAGATCAGGAGAAAAGGGTGGGGATGTTTCAGGTCCGTCATGCCGTAGCTGCTTCGAGTAATACTCCGTGGTGGACAATCTACTTGACACCAGGAGTAGTACGGAGAACATAGTAGTACATAGTACTCCGCAGGAGACCTGAGCAATTCATTATGCTACATATGCTACGACTTGCGAGTATGCACGGTAATTGATCCATGTATCGTACCTCATAACCATCACACGTCAAATTACATACACGACCTGACCCGGTCAAAGGGACCCCATCAACGCCTTTTCGTCCTGCATACCCAACACCACGTAAAACAAAATGAAGCAAAGAAGGAGGTAGAAAGAAAAGAAGAACAAAAAAGGAGGAGGAAGAAGAAGAAGAGAAGAATATTGACCATGCAATATATATGTACAGGCAATGTATAATAATAATGTATGACAAGAACTCTCTAGCGAAAAAGCCGGCAAAGGAGCAAAAAAAAAAAAAATATTGCTGCCAGGGGCCAATTAGAAAAAGAGTAAAAAGGGTAAATGATGTACAAGTCGACATGTAGTATCCAAGATCCACCCGAGAAAGAAAGAAAGAAAGGGAAAAAAAAAAATCATCTCGAACTTAGGAACTAGAAGCCTGCCGGCTGTGAGCGGGCTTCTTTTTGCCCATCACGATGCCTTCGTCTTCTGAATCGTCTTCGTCGTCACAGTCGTACCGCGCCTCGTCATCCTCATGTGGCGCCCGCGGTGATGTTACCACATGCTGGGCCTTGACCGTCTCCCCCGTACGGAGGATGGAGGGAATCTCGCGAGACGGCTCCGGCAAGTCTGGTTCCGGGTCCTTGGTATACACATGAAGCCCGTCACCGGAAAGCGATGAGGCGCCGGAGATGACCGACGGGATGCTCGGGTGCGACGCGCTCTGCGACATGCCACTCGTATAATCGTCCACGGATGAGGACGAGATGGTCGCTGCCGAGGGCGGAGACGTGGTGAGACCGCCGGCGCACGGCGGTTCACAGACTGACAGATTATCCATTGCCGAGGCGGCGGCGTCGGCGGCGGCGGTGGGGGTGGGGGTCATCGTCTTGGGCGATACCTCCCGGGCCTCGTCCGGAGAGCTGGACTCGCGTTCGGGTTTAGGACCCGAACAAGGCTCAGACGGCGGCATTGATCGTTGACGGAGAAGAGATTCTTTGGCCAGGAGTAGGGAATCGGCTGACGATTTATCGGCCAGACGTGGAGAACAACTGCGATGGGAAAACTCGCCCTGGGGCGACAGGTAATGGTGACTATGGTGATGGTGGTGACGAGGAAGAAGAGGAGGAGGAGGAGGAGGAAGAGGAGGAAGAGGATGATGGTGGTAGTGGTGGTGGTGGTGATGATGATGATGATAATGGTTAGGGGGGTACGAATGATGGTCCTCGTCCCGTATGAAACCTGAGTGCTGCACCTGCCCGACAGCCGAGGCAACACTCAAGGCCAGACTGGGCTCGGAATGACCGTCACTGCCGTCTAGGGATGATGTCGCATCGAACGAAGGGGACCGTTCAGATCGCCAGTCGGCCGCGTGAAGGCTACGAGTTAGGCGGCGACTGGCGCCTCCAAAAATGGCGCCGACATGGCTGGCCCCAACGGCATCGAGGAGAACGGGGGTGCTGACCCGGTGGAGTGTGGGATCCATATCCAAGGGCCGGACCGTCTTGGTGGATTCTGCGGTGGACAGCGTCGACGTCGTGCGTTCCAGAGGGTCCGGGCGGTGATCGGGTGCATGGCTGTTGGAGGTAGGAGGGACGGTCTCTACCGCTGTCGCCTTGTTGGAGGAATCTGGAAGTAGTGGTGGTGGTGGCTGGAAGTAAGACGTCTGCCCGTCTCGCTCTACAGGACTGGCGGTGACGCTCTTGGCCAATGGATGTTCACCATCCTTGGCAGCGGTGCTGGCGGCGATCCGGGAGGAGAGCCGGAGGAACAACTCTTCATCACCGCGGAGGCTGGCACGACGAGGAGGACCCTCCCACGAGTGTTTCCCACTAAAGGTATTGTTGCTCGAGGCGGAAGAATGACAGGAATCGATGGAGTTGGCAGCACTGGGAGCGCGCTTGCGGCTGTCCTTGTCCTTGTCCCGGGAGCGTCCTGTCAGATAGTTGGAGAGGCGCGCCACGTTGGATCGCACGCG
Source organism: Penicilliopsis zonata CBS 506.65 (assembly GCF_001890105.1). Taxonomy (NCBI): domain Eukaryota; kingdom Fungi; phylum Ascomycota; class Eurotiomycetes; order Eurotiales; family Aspergillaceae; genus Penicilliopsis; species Penicilliopsis zonata. The sequence continues at coordinate 182,383 of NW_019208915.1, forward strand.
TTGGATAAAAGGGACCTTGCTGACGGCGGTAGTGACTTCTTCGGTCGAGACCTCGATCTTCTTGCCTTTGCTTTGGTAGCCCGGGTCACTCTCTTCGATCCAGGCGCGCGGGTTGGGCAGACCGTATAGGACCCAGGGGTGATGCTTGATCTCCTTGAGGGTGATACGCTTGACGGGATCTTTGGTCAACAGGCGTTTGAGCAGGTCGAATAGCTCGTCGTCGATCTCCTCGTAGGCGAGTTCATCGTCCATGCGCTTCTCGCTGCTGCTGCTGATGCCGCGCGGCCACTGGCTGGTGGTGCAACTGGGGTTCTCCTCGACAGGCTTGAGCCGCTTGCGGGGGATGAAGACGTCCTGTTTGACGATCGTCTGGAACATGCTGTACTCGTCGTCCGAGACAAAGGGGAGCCGCCCGAAGATCATGCCGTACAACGTCACCCCGAGCGACCAGACATCGATGGCGCCCGTGATCTTGGGGATGCTGCCGAGAGTGTCGACAAAGTCGTCGCCGGTGTAGCAGAGTTCGGGGGCGTAAAACGCCGGGGTACCGACCGTCTTGGACAGCTCGCGCGCGTCGTCCAGCTCCGTGGCGTCCCGCTCGCCGACCTGTTCCTCCTCCTCGTCGCGCAGGGGGCGACCGAGATAGGAGACGCCAAAATCGGAGATCTTCACGCGGTGGTTGGCGGTGACGAGCAGGTTGGCGGGTTTGATGTCCCGGTGGATGATGCCCTGGTAGTGCAGGTACTCGAGGCCGAGGACCGAGTCGCGAAAGGCGTTACGGGCCTCATTGATGGTCAGACAGGGGACATGGGACATGTCATCGTCGTCGGAGATCCACTCGGGCTCCGAAGGAGCGTAGCCCATGCTGCTCGAGGCGGTGCTGAAGCGTCGCTCGGCCGAGAAGTCGACATAGGGGCCGTACATGCTGCCCTCGATGGCGGCCAAGGCGTCACTGGTGCGGCGGTCGATGTCGGAGGTGGTGGAGACAAAGGAGTGGCTGGGCGAGGAGTGGTGGTCATCCGGGCTGAGCATGGAGCGGCTCGAGGTGCGGGCGATGGACAGCTCGGGCCCGAGCTCGTCGTCCGATTCCCCGCCATGCTCGAGACTCCAGGCGTGGATGCCTTGCTGCTGGGTGGCGGCCGCCTGGGCCTGGCGCCGTTCGCGGGCCCGGTCGCGCTGGTGTCGCATGCGCTGGGCATTGCGGATGTACTGCTGGGATTCTTCCAGGAACAAGGGCGAATCCTCGATGCCGGCCTTTTCGCGGTCGAGGCGGCGCTTGTCCATCTGGACGACTTCGCGGAGACCCTTCTTACGCCAGACAATCTCGCCGTTCTCGACATACTCGAGTACAATGTAGACCTTCTGGCGGTTTGGGTCGTCGATCACCTCCAGGAGACTGACCACGTTGGGGTGCCGCGCCTTTTTCAGGATGGCAACCTCCTTCTTGACCTTGTCCTCCGGATTGCCCAGTTTACCCAGTCGACGCCGCTTGGAGTACCGCTGGACGATCTTGATGGCGACCTGTTGTCGGGTGGCGACATGCCGGCCAAGTTTCACCTTGCCGTGTTCGCCACGACCTAGTTCCTCCAGGATCTCGTATTGATTGATGAGTTTATTTCCCGTTACCAGGTCACGATCCACCTCGGCGGTATGCGTCCTATGTTTTTAAAAAAAAAGAAGAAAAAAATCAATGAAACAGCCCAGGAAATGACAAAAGTTGAAAAAGAAAAACCTACTCTTTCGGGGGTTGGAGATGGGTTGGGTGCAAAAATGGGCTGCCGATGCGCTCGATATCATCCGAGGCGAGCGGCGGGGTTGTGCGCGGGCTTCTGACGGAGAACAGCCCAGGACTAGAGAGCGGCGTGTTCCCCGCGGTGCGGGAGACACGGGCGGCAGGGGTGGTAGGGGTGACGGCGGAGTCGGTGTGGGAAGGGTAGGAGCTGCGCGAGCGCACAAATGAAGGATAGTAAGTCGGATGCACCTGCGACTGGAGCACGGCGTAGGACTGGTCGGGGTAGACCGGGTAATCGACGGAATGGGGATGCTCGAAGCGGCGAGGAAGGGCCTGGGTATCAACGGTAGGCTGCCACAGCTGGTGCGACATGGACGACATCTTGGAGGAGGTGGAAGTCCTGCCCACCACGGCAAGGTTGGGTTCCGATCTGACGTCGACGACGGTGTCCTCGTTCAGAGCCTGTAGGGAGCTGGAGGAGGTTCGTGTCGAGGGGGGGCGGGAGCCGGAGGAGGAGTGATAGATGTGGGAGAAGTTGTGACGCAGCGAGGAAGCCTGGCCATCCAGCGGGTCATTGCTCGGGGCCAGTTTGGCGGTGGGCGGTTTGGTGACAGCTTGCCGGTGCCCGACAGTGGTAGCATCCAAAGTTGGGCCAGGCACCGGCCATTCTATTGTGGCAGCAGAAGTGTCGCTCCGATCCGATGCCCACCGTCGCTTCACCTCCTCTGTGATGTGACCATTGCGAGAAACCAACTTGTTCGACGACTCCGATCCAGCTCTCGAGGGCGGTCGCTCGGTCATCTTTTCGAGCCACCTTTTTTTTTTTTTTTTTCTTTATAAATTCGGTCCCCCCTCTTCTCTCCTTTTTTTGTCGCCGGGGGGGGCGGGCAGGGATTGTCTTATTTAAGAAAAAAAATTCTATATAAAGGAGAGGATCGATTCAGGGTATCACGCAAGATAAACAGGATCTGCAGCGGCGCATCCTCATATATATGGTTGTGTGTTGTTGTCTGGATGGGTTGGTGAGGTTTTTCCGGTAGTGGTAGTCCCCGTCTTCCTTCCCCCAGACACGGGCTTTTGACTCAACAAGCCTAGCTAGGAGGTCCGCACGGTAGATACGCAAGTGTCGGCATTCCTCACCAGAGGCGTATGCTTGGACGATCGACGATACGATGACAAGAGACTGAGAGGTGGTGGTGTTTGATCACCGTGTGCCGGACAGCGGTTTTCCGAGGGGAACTGGCCGGGAGTGAAGAGACCTGCTGCAGCACCCAACCCCGAAGCTAAAAGAGAAGAGAAAAAAAAAAAGAAGAAGAAGGAGAAGAAGATATGCTGAAGACGCAGACGAGATAAATATCAAAGGCAGCAACTGTTGGTGGAGAGAATTGAAAATGCGAGGCGATGGGAAGGAGGAAGGTGGCCGGTCGGTTTGGCTCTGCTCGGAAAAGCGGGCGTTAGTCAGTCAGTCAGTGCTGGAGGGGTCCAAGCAAGAACACACAGGGGGAGGGGGACAGACAGACAGACAGACAGACAGACAGACAGACAGGATGGCAGGCAGTGGAGAAGAAGAGCAGATGCAAAGGAGTGTAACTTTATTATTATTATAAGTAAGAGTTTTCGGAGATTAATTTGGGGGAGAATTGGTTGGAGCGAGGATCGGTGGAGGTCGAATGGTGGTTGGGAGGGAGGAGGAGGAGGAGGGAAGAAAAGGATGAGAATTAATAAGATTGGGCCGGGGCGGGAGCGGCTGGAGACATGCACAGGCATTAATAGAAAGACTAGTAGGTATTGGTATTAGTATTAGTAGTAGTATTTTATAGCTACTAGTTACTATATACTACTATATAGTTAGTATATACTGTCATACCCTGGGGTTTACTACAAGTGTATATTCTTATTATTATGACATGGTATTTCTTAGTGAAGTAAAATATGGCTGCATTCCCTTCCATCTGGTCATTACGTAGGAGACTTGGCCGTCTTTGTTGGATCATCCCCACTTGAAGCTCAGGCCGTCCAAGAGGGTAAAACTAACTACCTTATCTGATGACTGTGATAACTTAGTATGGGGTATACTTGGTAGTAATTAGATGTTTCATCTCAATAATAGTATAATAGTCATCAAGAGGTGACTTGCTACATGGTCAATAAGATACCTCATTAATAGTTATACCTAGTAACTACCTAGGTACTACCTAGTTAATTAGGTGTAGGCCTAATTCCTTCCTTCACCTTACTCTAGGTACCTAAACCCTGGCGGTGGCCAATCGCATATACTTGGAATGAGACTTATTAGTAACTACCTGATAGAAGGCAGTATTATTAATAACGTTCTAGTAAAGAGAATTCTTAATAAATTCCTTAGTAATACTATGTACAATAGTTAGTAGTAACTATCAGGTTTGACTGTCCATACTTTCATATTGATAGGGTTACATCATTGGGCAACAACAGTGTCTGCGGTGGCAAATCGCAGTAAGTCAAGTCCACCGAAGTAGCTAGACTGAGCACATACTCCCGTCTAATTTTCAAGTCTATATTTAATAATTAGTTGGGATTATTAGTGGCCTATCTAGTGCCAAAGGACAACAGTGCATACTAACCAACCTTGCCACGATACAAGTGGAGCACTAAAATACTACATCCGTTGTCTTTTACTTCAGATAATAGAGTACTATAAGTACCTAGCTACCTAGGTAGCCTATGTACAGGGAGGTACTACCTACCTACCTACCTAGACACAGGCACCTAGGTAGTACCTAAGTAGGTAAGAGGTAGGTAGGTACCAGTTAACTATGTCGGGTACTACATACTACATAGGACGATGAGCTCATGAAAGACACCCGTCTGGCCCGTGCCTCTGACAATCTGGATCTGATTGGCCAAGAAGACGCTTGAGCCACTCGGTGTAGCCTGTGGTCTGGCACTTTCTGCGCACAGACCGTGTCTGATTGGCTGAGACGGTGGCCCACATATGTCCTGGGAGACGCCAACCGATAGACTAACCTGATTTGGATTCGCTTGCAGTAGGAAGATATGGACATAGTACCTACCTGGTAGGGAGGTACATAGTAGGGAGGTACATGGTTAATAGACAAGACATAGTAGCAGTTACCTAGTAAGTACTGGAAGTAATTTCCTCATACTTGTAAGAGTGTATGTAGTAGACTACAGAGTACTACAATCTGGTAGCTAACTAGGCATGGTATAAGACATCATAAGTATTATAACCGGGGTATAATAGTGTATCTAATTATCTGTATACTCATCTTCTATGCTAGTAAATACTAGCTCTGCACTATCGACTCTGTACCTAGGTAATAGGTATCATGACTCAGAGTAACTACTCTACAGGAATGCTCTGTTATCTACATTCAGTACGGAGTACTACAGAATAGAACTACTATTGGGTAGGAGACTCCGACTCTGTCCGTACTTGACTCTGTCCTACCCTACCGATGATCCTAATATCTTGCTCATGCAGTACGACAGAATAAGCCTCCAGCAGACCTTGGCGTGGCCTGAATCATTGCCCTTCAGAGTGATTGTTATCTCCAACTTCTGTCTGCAGTAATGGTATGATAGTAATGAATAGTTGGAGTAAGTTTAGGTATCTTTTTAGTATCTTTTATAGGTAACTATTCCATAGTTGAGGTAGCATAGTAATAGTAATCAGAATATCCTACTATAGTTCTATCAATATATAGTAGGTAATACGAGGTGCTTGTGGAGCTGCTACTCGATCAGACTAATTATTACATGCTTTGCTGATCACATATTTAACAGTAAACAGAGTATTATAGTTAACTATATAGTAACTACATAGCTATAGTACTATGACTATTATCTTAATACAGCAGAGAACTACCACTTAGGTAAAAGTAGGCTAATATCTTATTTCCAGCAACTCTACGCGACTATACCTGTGGTTTAATGACCTTCATATCAAGATATCATGGATACCCAAGCCACCTGTGTTACCTCAACCAGGCAACTTATAACCAACTATTTACCTTAGTTAATAGATTAATTACTTGCTACTTATAACTGATAATTTATTAGAGTTACACCTCTGTGTGGTCGTTTCATCTCCCACTCCCCGCCACAAATAATCGTTGCTGCGACAACCGCCGTGTTTATCCCTCTCTTCATCCACCACATGCCCCCCCCCCCCCCCCCCCCCCCCCCCCCCCCCATCGTTTCATCGATTCGACTGCGATAATGGCATCGTGATCCCGGATGGTCATACTGCCGATCCACGGTTGGAGGACGCGTCTGGGTCTCGACTTGATCGTTGACCGGGCTGTGGGCGGGTTCCTTGATTATTGTTTACTGTAGCAATATCCTGCCTGTCCTGTCCATAATATCTTCCATATCCTACCTATCCTTGTCTATTTCATCGATTCGCATGTCCTCTCATATTATAGAAGATTACCCTGTTTATTGATTTCATGAAGGAGGATCGGCAGTTTGCTGTCTAGATGCATTTCCTCTGAGACAAAATCTGCTGCTGCCTTGGGGCCGATCTAACTCCGTGGAATGCGCACCAAGACAGATCCTATCGGGTTCTCTGATGGACGCTTCTCCTCACCAAAAGCCTGGGAGCTCGAGCACGCTCGTCTCCATCACCATCAGGAGCAGCTTTCTCCTCGGTTTTCTCGCTACCCTCCTCACACCGGTCATCGCTGCCACCTCCTCCCTGCCGCCGCCGCCCTCCTACGTCTTCCTGTCCTCCCGTTATAATGATTCGCTCGCCTACCTTCTGCTGTCGAACGAGACCCAGTCCAGTTTCGTCTCGGTGAATCTATCGACTACCGTCGACGCTTCGGATTCCCAGTACTCCTCTGTCTTGCTGGAAGACCTGCCCTTCCAGTCCGGCAATTATAGCAATCATGCCTGGGTGCCCGTCGTCGACCACAATGGGTCCATCAAGGTGCATGCGGGGAACTGCCATGCCTCGCTGGACAAGAGCACCGTCTGGTATTTTCATCCAGATGATTCTAGCAGCATCGGGAATGGTACCTGGGACCGGCTGCCCGTCAACAAGGTGAGCAGCGCTGTCGATGCCGCTGTCTTTGGCCCAAATCATCTCGCTGCGGGCTTTGCCTACGCCGCAACCAATACCATGCCCAGCACCATCTACGCCTTTGGAGGCATGTGTCCTTCTCTCAACAGCAGCAGCAGCAGCAGCAGTCAAGATGTTATCGCCACGGCCAACTATTCGCAGTCGATGCTCGTCCTGAGTCCCCAAGGTGGTTCAACATCCTATAGTCTGGCCACCACTGGTGATCGTGCGCCGCCCATTCCTGAAGCTGGTTTCACAGTGACACCGCTACAGCCAACCCACGCGACCACAACAAGTGGCAGTATGTGGCAGTCGCAAAATTTCCTTCTCATCGGCGGGCATACCAACAACGCCTTTATCAACATGTCCGAATTCGCTCTGTTCTCCTTGCCCCAGCAGAGCTGGAGCTTCATCACGGTCGACCCCCAGACCACTACTACCCGGAAGACTGAGCTCGCCGTCCGCGACGACAATGTTGTCGCTACTGTCGAGCCCCGGTCGGGTCACACCGCTGTCCTGTCCTCCGACGGCAGCAAAGTGGTCATCTTCGGCGGCTGGGTGGGTGACCAGACCGTACCTGCAGAGCCCCAGCTGGCGGTTCTGGAGTTGGGTGCACAGTATGGTGGCTCCGGTGACTGGGCGTGGACCACCCCGTCATCCTCCTCATCTTCAGACCTTCTAGCCGCCGCCGGGATCTATGGTCATGGAGCAGCCATGTTGCCTGGCGGAGTGATGATGATCGCGGGCGGGTACACGATTCCCCGGTCTTCTTCCTCATCAAAACGTTCCACTACTACTACTACTACTACTACTGCTAATTCGCAGGTGCTGTTCTACAACCTGACGTCGGGAGAATGGGCAGCCTCATACACCAATCCTAGTTATCAGGCAAAGAAGACCACTGCTTCCTCCGCTTCGGGCTCAAGCCTGCTCCGAACCACATCGCAGAAAGCCGGGCTCGGCGTTGGTGTCGGGTTGGGGGTGGCAGCCATTGCAGCCGTGGTCATCTGGCTCTGGCTGTTCGCCCGGAAACGCCGCAGCCGCCGCCAGCGCGACGACGAGCTCCGCAAGCTTGCCATCGGCGCCCAGCGGGCCCATTTCTGGAACGAGCCGCACTTGTCGAGCAGTTACCACGGACCCATGCTGCAGCTCAGTAGACCAGGCTCCTGGACTAGCGGCGGACCGGGTCCGGACAACAGCTACCCGTGGTCTGGCAACAGCACCACGACGAAACAGGAATATCCCAGCTGGCGCGAGAGCGGCGAGACCGCCGTTGAAGCGACCAGTCTGCTGGTCGACATGCCCAGCCCGACCAAGAGCAACCGAGCCAACACCCGGCACAGCAGCGTGAGCTCCCGCTCGTACCGGTACAGCGAATACCGCAAGAGTGATCTTACGGGAGATATTCATCCTATTGACGAACGGGAAGAAGATGAAGCGAACCTGGCAGCCATTGCTATCCACAAGAAAGCCAACAACAAGAATTACATCAACAGCAGCAGCAATCGTCAAGGCTACTCAATGTGCGAGACTTCCGATCCATTCGACGACGCCGATCAGGCCACAATCGAGACCCCCATTGTCGAGGCGGCCGCCAACGCCCAGGCCTGGCTGGATCTAGCCGAACGTCTCTCCATGTCGGCGAAGAGCAGCGACCGGACCAACTCAAACCTCTCGGACAAGTCTGCAACGTCGGTCTTCTCCGCCCGATCGGAAACCAGCCTGCACAGTGCCCGGGACCGACCCCCGTCGTCCTCGCTGTACCTCATCCCCAGCCGAGACTCGTTCCTGCGCAGCATCGCTGGCAGCAGCAGCGCCACCGCCGACTCCTTCTCCACCGCGCTCACCTCGCTCTCAACCTCCCAGGCAGAAGGCGACCACCTACTCTCAGAATCTCCAACGAAGCAAACCACCCCTGCCTCTGCTACGAGAGCATCCGAATGGATCGGGAGCGTACGTCGCGCCCTCACCGCCGTGAAGCGTGTAAATGTCATCGACCGAAGCGCAACAACAACAGCAGCAACAGCAACGACGACGACCTTCGGAGTCGACCGGCGCAGCTCCTCTTCAAAACCGTACGGGGCAATGGGCGTCGGCACCGGCGCAAGCACCGGCGCCAATAACCCCAACTCATCGATCGTTCCGCGCCGAGCAGTCAGCGCCTCGGCCGAACTGTTCCGCCGCAAACAAGGCGCCAGAGATTGGGGTGCCGATCCTGACAAAACTGCGGATCTCCCCTCGTCGCCGTCTCTACGCGGGCCGATGTCCACGCGCGACGACTTTGCTTTGTTGGATAGTACCCTCGCCGTCTCCTCCACCACCACCACCACCACCACCACCACCACCACTCCTCCTCATCAGGTCGAGCTTGATGCCGATGGTGATTGGGACGTCGAGGCTGCTGCAGAGGGGAGACGCGTACAGGTCACCTTCACCGTGCCGCGGGAGAAACTGCGCGTCGTAAATGCCACGGCGGGCGATTTGGATAACCTGTCCGACCTGTCGATTAGTCGGAATACCAGTGTAGGATAATCTTCTTCTCTTCTTCTTCTTCTTCTTCTTCTTCTTCTTAACTTCTTGTTTTTTTACGTTTTCTTTACTTCAGCGTGATACTCGTTGGGACTGATATGATACCATGTACACTCGTTAACTAGATATGATACCATGTACACTCGTTAGGAGTGATATGATAAATGAAAATGATAGCAAGAATTGATCTAGATGTATGAAACCAAGTAATACAATAAGGTAATGCTAAGCTAGCTCGACCAGCTTCTCCAATCTGTCCACCCACTTGGAACAAAACTCCACGTCGGAGAAGCGCTGGGCGGATTTTCTCGCCCGCAGACGCATGGCAACCTTCTCTTCGACGGGTAAGGCAAGGGCGGCCTCGAAGGCGGCGGCAAACTCCTCCTCGGATAAAGCGCGGAAGCCCGTTGCGCCGTCGCCGAGGTCGACGACGATATCCTCGCGGGGCCCGCCGGAGTCGTGGACGACGCAAATCAGCCCTGCAGCCTGGTACTCGACGACGCAGATGCCAAAGTGTTCGTTCCACATGCCGTTGACGCCGACGGAGGCGGAGCCCAGGTGCGAGAGGATGGCCGGCCAGCTGGCGTCGCAGAGGAAGGTGGTCTGGTCGCGGATGTGGAGTTCGTGGGCCAGTAGGCGGAGGTTGTAGATGTGTGTTTCGTCCGGGCTGGCGTGGCGGACGTTGCCGATGAGGACGAGTCGTGGGTCCGGCAGCGAGGCCGAGATGGGATTCTTCTTGCGCTCGTCGAGGAAGCGCGCAAACGACCGCAGCACGAGGCCGTGGTTCTTCTCCGGCCGGAACTGCGCAATGTAAAGCAGCACCGGCTGGCGGAGCTTTTCGCTCTCCGCGTCCACGGCGATGGCGGCCTCCAGCTCCGACACTGCGGTCGGCGGGAATATCACGGTGGGTTCGGCGTGCGGCTTGTGCTGCCGCGCGGGGCCCCAGAGCTTGCGGATGTGCGCGGCCGTCCACGACGAGTTGCACATCACCACGTCCACCTGCCCGCCCATCCAGCCGTACAGCCGTGCAAACGCAAGCCAGTACTTGCGCTTCAGCGTGCCGCGTAGGCCCTTGCCCGTCCCGGCGTTGATCCCCTTCACCCCGGTCTCGTCATCCAGCGACTCCAGCATGTCGGTCGAGATGGTCGGGTAGTGCACGTACGCGCCCGTCGGCACAGACGGGAACAGGTACTTGCTGAACGCGAGCGTGAACGCGTAGCCCATCGTGTCGAGGAAGATGTCCGGCACCAGCAGGTTGAACGCATCGTACGCAACCACTAGAGACCCAAGAGCTTGGCCCAGTAGTGTCAGGTATGGGTACATGCTCGGAACGACATACTTGCGAGTAGTCAGGTACAGAAGGACAACCGTCGGGGCGTGCAAGCTGATGTTGAAGCGGTTCTGTACATAACTCCAATTAGACTGGTTCAATGCTTCTTTCTTTTTTTTACAAAAAAAAAAAAGAAAAATCGCTTACCTCGACTCTCTCTAGCATAGCTGCCTTGTTGACCTCGTGGTCTCCGGTATAGATAGCACAAATCGCCTTGGGCCAGCGTTTCTGCGTTGCTCGCACTGCCTCCCAAAGGACACGTTCTCCGCCACCACCGGCGTTGCTGTGTGAAGATAATCGTTAGCAGTCGATCAACAAAACCACTAGAAAAAAGGTCAAGGTCTGCTCGTACCAGAACGGATGGAAGAAGCCCACAATCCCATCCCAGTCGTCATCTCCACCAGTCTTGTTGCCCGTCGTCTTGTCGCTCGAGCTGTCCACCTTCTCCCAGTCTTCATCATCGGCGGGGGGTCGCAGGGACGACTTGGCCTGTTTTGCAAGGTATTCTTCCTGTTCTGCCCGCACCCGACCGAGGATAAACTCCCTGCGAGACTTGGTGCGTTTCTGGATGAGGCACCCGATGGAGCGGAGCAGAAGTTTGGGGGTATATATAGCGACTGGCGGGATCAGGTTCAAGGCACCGACCAAGACGAGACTGGTGACTAGCGACTTGGTCACAACGATAGCGATGGCCAAGACAAGAGCGCTGAGCGAGAGCATGATGAAAGCCATGGCTACCGACAGATACGAGTGGGTGAGATGTCTATGATGGGGAAGTAAAAGGGAGACTCGCCCATAGTAAACATTCAACGCTCGTCGGGGCAGCTCCAACCGGAGCTGGATTCTCTGCTGTGTTGTTTGAAGTTGTCCTTGACGACCTGCTTGAGCTACTCTTAAGTTATCGATAACTCTCGGGGATACGTCAGCCGTATTATTGGTGTGTATGGTATTGTATGTTACGATACTGGGTACTAATACAGGTAGATTACTAGATACCGATCTGTCATCACGTGATATAATTGTAGCTGCATTGCAAAAGCCCGATCCGCGATGCTTCAATAGACTACCAACTATTGTGCTAGGGATCAGTCCTTCGCTTTTTATATTTATCTTCTTTTCTATAGTTGCTGAACTCGTTAGATTATTATTCTTTTCCCTTTGCAGCCATTGTACGCCATGCGGTCTCTCCGCCCTCTACACACAATCCGCGCTTCCAAGTCCGGCTTCCAGCATATCCGCCATTTCCACCCAACCAGGCCATCACCGTTCGTTCACGAGGTCCTCGAAGTCTCTTCTTCGTTTCTGCATGGCGTCCATGCAGTTAGTGGCCTTCCGTGGGCCTTGTCGATACCGTTGTCTGCTGTTTTCGTCCGGATGACCGTTGCCCTCCCGCTGCAGGTGTATACCAAGATACAAGCGCACAGAGCACAGCAATTAAACCCGCAGATTCTGGCATGGATTGAATCTGAGCGGAAGAGCTTACGCGTGGATAATAGAAAGTTGGCAAAGCCGTTGCTGCCCGCTCAACTCACACGCGAACTGAACAAGCGGTTGAAGGAGGAAGTGCGTAGGCTGAAAAAACGCTGGCACGTTTCTCGATATTATGTAGGGATGAACTTCCTACAGGTGCCCATCTGGATCTCTGTCATGGAGAGTCTTCGGGCCATGTCCGGGGTTCAAACGGGTCTCCTGGGGTATCTGACGTCGATTTTCAGCTCCTCGGCCTCGGCCCAAGAAGCCCTGCAAATACCGGTCGAGTCTTCATTCGCGACAGAGGGTGCGCTTTGGTTTCCTGATCTTCTGGCTGGAGATCCAACCGGTATTCTCCCTGTGTGTCTCACAGCATCCATCCTTCTGAACATTCGGAGCGGATGGAAAACGAAAACGGCAAAGGAGATCGCAGACCTACCCAAGGGGCTGGAGTTTTCCAAAGCACTAGCATTCAAAGGCTTGAAAGGGTTTCTCCAGCTCTTGGCCCTCAATATTGGTCTCTCTTTCTACGTCTATCAGATGCCCTGTGCACTGATGGTCTACTGGATTACAAGCACAAATATTGCCACGCTGCAGTCACTCGTGCTGGAGAAGTACGTGTTTCCCAAGTCTCCTTTCAAACCAAGAAAGAAGATGTACATCGGCTTGAACAAGCCGCAAAAAACGACTTCAGACCTCCCTTTGTTCTTTTGAAGAGGCCCAGCTCTCTTCCATGACCTCAAGGGGGAAAAGCCGGCGATTGCACCCGCAATCAAAACCCCATGACAAAACATTACCAAGGAGGTTCTGAATTGGTTTTTTCCTTCATCCGGAAAATCATCAGGAGACTCAAAACGACCATCATGCGCACACCTACATGTGTGTCGTATGATCTTATGATCGGGAGTTTTTTGAAATCCAGAATCCAAGCTCCGTCTTTGGCTTATTCGACATCGCTCTGGTGTGTTTTTCCCTTATACCGCCGAGAATGCACCAAATGAGCTTGTTCTGCAGATCTTACCAGCTTTCAACTCCAGCCCGTGTCGGAGATGACTTTCCGGGCATTCGACGGTCATTCCGAGTTGATTATAACCTATCTACCTACCTAGGTTAAAACTTACGCTGTGCTTTCCCGTGTCATAAACCAGCTGGACATGGCCCTTGTTCTATCGCAATGATACCCTGTAACTTATACAATGATAGAAACATTACTTGACTCTTGCCTCGTTGCAAGTACATTCTCTTTTGTTTTTTTGGTCCATATTCAAGAGATATATCTGTTTCTTGGCCGTGTAGTCCCATACCTAAAGATATAACTCTGATGAAAATGAATAAATACCTTAATTAGGTTGAAGACAGAATATACATTCTTGTAATATCATGAGTGCCCCCTTCATGAGCGAAGGCCAATAACTAGTGTTGATGTCTGTTCTACAGTGGTCTAAATGCATGTTGAGGTTGAAAAGGGTATCTTATTCCCTGCGCATATATTTATTAGCAGGATGATGAGAGAATAAATACATCCATTAGATCAAGATGCAGCCGAAATTCCATTCAACGCCAAGAACGATATTATCAAAATGCCAAGCTTGGTGTTGGTGTCCCTGGTGGAATCCCTCCAGGATCTGGGATAATGACAGATCACAAGGCTCCAGGTGAGATGATCAATTGAGAGAAGACGGTTCTATAACTTTGCCTTTTGCGCTTCTTCCGAGGCGCTAGCTTCCTTGTTAATGGAGATAGTACGGGTATCAGGGCCCTCACCGAAGAAGATAACTTCAACAGTCACATCGTCACTGTTTGTAGCGTTAGAAAGATTCGAATTCCGACGGATGTACAGTGGAGGGGTCTCATACCGGTATCTTCGTGAATAGGGACTCGGCAGGGTCAACAGTGCACAGAGCATATCCTTGTCCTTGCCACCCATAGCATTGCGGACAAGATGGGTCGCGGCATTCTTATCTTCCACGACAAATCGACTTGCAGCGCCCGGAATGTCATACTGTTGCTGACGAATAGGGCGACGCTGGCCGTCTGTCACAGTTTCCTTGGGAGCCTCGACGGGGAGCTGCTTTTTGTCAAAGCCGAACCAGCTCTGCAGCCACGCGCTGTTGCCTCCATTTGTGGAGCCGGATTTCTGTTCCTCAATCCATTGGCCAACGAGGCCGACCACTTCCTCGTTGCTCAGCATCTCCCATAGGCCATCGGTAGCCATGACCACGAAGTCACCCTGAGAAGGATCGATCTTGGTGGTGGTGATGATCGGCTCGGCAGTGACATAGGGAGGGGTTTTGAGCAGCTGGTGAGGAGTCCTTCCGAAAAACTGTCGCTTGATCTTTTCCTGGGTTTCCTTGCTCCACTTATAGAATGCATCACCGAAAGAACGGCTCGGCTCCAAGTTGCCAAGGATTCTACCGTTGCGAACGACATTTGGCTCTCCCGGATGTTCTTCTCTCAGACGCTTCATCTCAGAGGGGGTGCCGCCAGTCTGGTCTTCTGATAGAGGGGTGGCGGTCCATTTTCCATTGGGACCCCGACGGCCCAAGACAGCCCGAGAATCGCCAGCACATGCCACTTTCAAGTCCTTGGATTGGGAATCATAGAATGCCATCAGGGCACATGAGCCGGAAAGAGCGGGCGCGAGAAGCTCGGCCGCAGCTCGGCGTGAGTTGGATTTGAAGACTTTCTCAACACTGTTATATACGATGTCGTTGTCAAGGCGGACAAATCCCTGCTTGATAGCTGCGTCGATGGCGTCAGAAGACGGAACAAGAGTGGAGGATTCGGCGGTAGCGGCCTTGTATGTGGTATTCAGTTCTCGGGCCACGTATGAGATCAGAACATCACGTAGCTTGGCAGATGTAGTCCAACCCCTGGGCATAGTAGTTAGATCGATCGGTCATGGATGAAAGGGAGATGCAGAAACTTAAGA
Organism: Penicilliopsis zonata CBS 506.65; assembly: GCF_001890105.1. Lineage (NCBI taxonomy): Eukaryota > Fungi > Ascomycota > Eurotiomycetes > Eurotiales > Aspergillaceae > Penicilliopsis > Penicilliopsis zonata. The sequence continues at coordinate 197,441 of NW_019208915.1, forward strand.
CTCACGAATGACCATCGAAGACAGTCCAAAACATCCAGTCGCTATTTGTTTCGCCGTCTTTGGTGGAAGCCACGGTGGACGGCACCTCGACAATCTTCTCAGCATGATCATCTTCGATTGGCGAGTTACTAGGGACCTGAACAATATCATAGCGAACCACCCCTCGGCCGCGGTTCACCAAATACGACTCTTCATTCCTCCTCAATTTCTGCGTCGCCTGATCCGGTGTCAACATTTCGAGAACGCGTCGATCCGAATCGTCTCCGTGCTTGGAAAGAGGCTGGTCTCCCGATAGCGTCGCCGTGTAGAACTGGTTGTTATCCACCAGGAGAGCACGACGCGTCGATTCCGCAGTCTCCTCGGGCAGTATACCGGGCGTCGTCCCGGTCGCTAATGAGCGTGTCTGGGTCGTCGACGTATTAACGAGACTCGCCGCGGAGGCTTGCGGAGAGTTGCCGCCCTGGTAGGCATACCAAGCACCCGAGGCAACCACCGTCGAAATCACGGCTAGAGAGAAGTTCCGGATGTGCATGGAGGACTGTAAAGTAGCAGGAAGAAATGACTGGGTCTTGCCGGCGGCTGAAGAAGCACGGAGAGCCAGCGCTTGGCTGCTGGAGAAGGATACCGTGCAAGGCTTCCTACCAGCTACCCTCCATACTGGGACACGACGCGCAGTACGGAAAGCCTGGACAGCAGCACGACGCATTGAATCTGCAATGCTTCAAGGGCACAGTAAAAGATGGTCCAGCCAATATCACAGTAGGATCAAACAGTGTTAAAAAAAAGAGAGTGGAGAGAGATACCCTTTGGAGATCTGGTCATGATAACGGAGTCCTCCCTCTATAAAGTTACCTATTCACTCCTCCAGGCTGACTAATAGGGTCATGTGATATAGCACGTGACATTATTAAGATTATCCCAAGATATGCACCAGACCCAATTGAGATGTGTCGTCATACCCCTCTTACCTGTTGATTCATTTCTTTGGTGGGGAGCCAGCGATTGGTATCTTCCTTGAAACTGCGAGTAAAGGGAATAAGCCATTCACTTACTGTTAACTTACCTGAAGCCCCCCTTCAAAGGTAGCCCTTGGGATTCCCTGGATGTCATCTCGCGCGATTCGCAAGCTGCAAAAGCTGCGCGAACAAGAGTTACAGCAATCGTCGCTAGGCGCCGAGAAGGACAATGATGACAGTAGCGAGGATGAGATGGTGACCCGGCCCTCAAAGCCCAAGTTTAACGCCTTTGACCTGTTGAACACAGCAGAGGAAGAAGACGACGACGACGATGAGGAAGCTGGGGTTCAGGAAACGGTAACTCTGCAGCCGGAGCCTCGGTCACCTACGGCCACACCCACCGAACCTAGCAAGAAAAAGAAGAAGAAGAAGAAGAAGAAGAAGGCGAACGCGTCTGGAAAGTTCCTGCCTGCTAATTCGGATGATGCAGAGCTGGATGAGATCGATCGTGCCCTCCAAGAGCTAGCCACAGATGGCCGTTCGTCGCAAGCTGCTGCTCAGTCGACGGCGGCCACCGTATCAGAAAGGGAGGACTACCCTATGAGCCTGGAGGAACTTCTTTCTGTGGAGCCCAAGTTTCTCAACGCAATGAATGAAATGCGGAAGCTGTTTGGGAATGTTGTGCTGGAAAATTTCGATCAGCCACAGAATGAAGGAACGGGCCGGCGGCGAGAGAGAAATAGGGAGACGGTTGACCTTGGTCAAGCTTTGACTGGTCGATACAGTCCGGCTAGTAGAGGTCAGAGTCTGGCCGGGGTAACCTTGCGACGGAACTTCCTTATGCAGGGCAAGGGCGAGTGGCCGCGAGCGCCTAGCGGGGGTCTGGGGATGGAAGTTGTAGAGAGCCTAGCCAGTGGAACGACTGTGTACCGAATTCTGCACAATGCTGCATATCAGGATGTTCAGCGACAGTTTGAGCTGTGCGTGGAATCGATGGATCCGCAAAGACTGATCCATCTCCTCCAGTACAACCCGTACCACATCTCAACCTTACTCCAGGTCTCTGATATTGCCAAGCACCAAGGCGACCACGCAGTCTCGGCAGACCTGCTTGAGAGGGCGCTTTTCAATGTCGGCCGTTCCGCGCATTCTTCTTTCGGCACCCAGCTCAAAGCGGGCCGCGCCAAATTGAGCTTCACCCATATGGAAAACAGGGAGCTCTGGCTTGTTGGATGGCGATACATTGCTAATCTGGGCATGAAAGGGACGTGGAGAACGGCATATGAATGGGCGAAGCTGCTGCTCAGCCTAGACGAGCTTGATCCTTACTCGATAAGCTTGTTGATCGACCATCTCGCTCTCCGCGGCAGGGAATACACGCATTTCATTGATCTCTGCACAAAAACAAGCATGAAAGACACATGGAGCGGGCTACCTAACATCCAGTGTTCTCTTGCGCTAGCGTATCTACGCCAGGACAAGCGAAAGGAGTGCCGAGACCAGCTTCGTCTGGCTCTGGCACGCTGGCCTTGGGTCTTCTGCAAGATCGCGCAAGAGCTGGAGATTAGTCCCATGCCGAAGGCAATCTGGGGCCGGATGCCGCCAAACCCTTCACATGAACTGCTGATGGAGTTGTACGTTGCGCGAGCCAAAGATCTGTGGAATACACCCGAGGCAAAGTCTTTGATAGTGGAGGTTGCCAATACGGTCCCGGAAAACGATGAAACCGCCTCCGATGTAGCACCGGAAATCACATTGAACATTGCCCGCCATGTCATCCTGTCAGACATTCCCCGTGTTACGACTCATCTGCCCAGCCATTTCACCTCTGGGCGGATCTCAGCATCGGACCCTCTTCCCCCCTATGACTCCCAGGCCTTTCAGCAACAGTCGGACCCAACACCAGCGTACATATCGCGGATCCCGGAAATGGGTCGACCGCAGTGGCTGCGCGACCTGTTAGATCAGCTCAATAACGGGGCTCTTCATTTCCCCCGGCATGAGGCCCAACCCACCGACGGGGAGGAGGAGATCGATGTTCCAGCGGATGGCTATCATACGGAAGAGAACGACGATCAACCGGTCGGCCGAGCCCCTCTTCCCTTGGGGGATCACGAAGAGGGAGTGCTGGAAGAATGGCTTATAGGAGATGGTCTGATTGGAGTACAGGAGTTTTTACAGCAATATGGCGTCGATCGCGGCAATTGGGGCGAGGTCGTCGACTTTGCCCCATTGCTTGACTACGTCGAGGGCTTGGGTACTCTTCCCGTGTCTACGCGCCACGGGCTCATCCATGGACCGATCCATGATGTTCTGGGAGACATGGGGGTGGAAATACTTGAAGAAGAGCTCCAGAACTATGATGATAGTATGGATGGTTAGCTCAAGCATTCAGAAATATAGATATTACTTCCTAGCACTTAGGACATTAGCCTTCCCTTCTACCTTTTGTGTTATAACAATCTAGTGTCTATCGGAAAAGAGTTTAGATGATGAGTTCTACTAATTCGAGGCGACGCGATGTTGAGAGAAGAGAACAATAATACCTACACCGGACTGGAGATTGATATTATGATAATTGTATACTTGAGGGAAGCTGTCAATAAGCATAACCCGACCTAATATAGCATTTTAGTTGAACAGATTAAAATGTTTTTTGACTGAAATTATATATGGAGTAATAGTGGCTCACATTATCAGGTATAAGTATATATAGTATTATCCTATTTTTCCTATTTTTATATGATAGTCTGTTTATTTACTCTACAATGCTAGCATTTTATATCATCACCACATGTGGCTTATAGTTACTGTACCTGCATAGAACCTCATGCTATAATTATTATATGTAGTACAGGAGAAGAAATTTTTATTAATGTGTAACCTATAACTATTTGCTATATATTTATTATTTACTCTCATATTATTATCACTGCATATACTGTTCTATTTTTAATTAAATAATACTCCCCCTTTTCGCCCATGACGACATGGAAAAAATTTCGACGCCCTGCAGGCATCCCTTTGTTCTCGGCCGTCTCCGATGCAACGTCAGGAAGATTTCCCCCTCCATTGTAATCAACTACTTATTGAACTTAAATTTCTTCTTCTTCTTCTTCCCTGGAATCGGTTTCCGTGGGTTATTATGTACTCCGTACACTCATTCGACGTTGTCACTCTCTTAGTCAGACAAGCTTATCGCTCAGATTCGCTCTTGGACGGCGTCACTCTCCAGGCGGGGGATCCACTCGAAGCTCTCTCCGTCGTATGATTCTATATTGGAAAAGTGTCTTCATCAAGGTCCCCCTGACATACGTGGGACTATATCTCTGTTGTTTCTGCACCCCCGGGTAGTCTGGATGCGGTTGATGGTAATAGACTACACACCTTTCGACTGTCTTATCTTTAGCATCCCCAATCGCATCGAGTTTTGTTGAATCCGCGGGTGGTGGATTGATTTGTCTTTGCGCCTCTACAGACAGAATGGCACTCTCATGGGCTGTGGGTGCCATGAGTACAACGACAATGGAGTCGGTACCGTTAACGTCTCGTGAAGCTGCGTCTGGGATCCTTGGCTCGGTGTCCCTGACGTGCTGGATTTTCTTGCTGGTGAGTCCCCGGTGACTCATTCATTCTTCGCTTGTTGTCTCGAGAGATCTAACTTCCGGTCTCTATACAAAAGGTTCCCCAGCTCATTGAGAACTACCGCAATGGAAACGCAGAAGCCATATCACTGCTGTTTCTCGCCGTGTGGTTTATCGGCGATATCACCAACCTCATCGGAGGCCTCTGGGCTGGGCTTGTCCCCGTTATCGTGGCCATTGCCGTCTACTTCTGCATTGCCGACGGAGTACTCATCACCCAATGCCTCTACTACAAAGCCCGCAACGAGCGCCGGGCAGCCCGCCATCACCGACGCCATTCCTCCGCCGAGGTGCCCGACCCTCTTACTCCGCTCCTCGGCCGGCGGTTTAGCGATAACCTGGGCTTGCCGGGCTCGCGGCGTCGGTCGTCTGCGTCGTTGCCGGGCGGGTACTCCCGCCGCAGTAGCGAGGCCGAGATTGCGCTGGCCAAAATCGTGGAGGAGAATGAATCCGGCTGGAGTGCCTGGCTGAAGAATACCGCCAGCGTGCTGGCGATCCTTGTCATTGGAACGGCCGGGTGGGCTGTCGCGTGGCAGTCGGGCGTCTGGTCTCCTACCCCGCAAGACCATAACGGCGGCGTCGATATGGCTACAGGCGCACAGATTCTGGGGTACGCAAGTGCGGTTTGCTACTTGGGGTATGGTTTCCCCCCCCCATATTCTCCTGTTCTTCTAGTGAAAACTAACATTGGACCCTCCCTCAGCGCTCGACTCCCCCAAATATATAAAAACTACTGTGACAAGTCCTGCGAAGGTAGGCCGTCTGGGTCCAAATTCGTCTCTGGTTCTCAAGCTTGAAGACACTAACACCTGTCCAGGATTGTCTCTTCTGTTTTTCATTCTCTCCCTGCTTGGCAACCTCACCTACGGTGCAGGGGTATGTATCTCCTTTCCAATCAGGCAACATTTTCTCAGACCTCACGATTGACCCTTCATATCACAGATTCTCTGCCACTCCACGGAACAGGGCTACGTTATGACCAATCTTCCCTGGCTGATTGGATCACTGGGAACAATGGTCGAAGACATCACTATCTTCGTACAGTTCCGTCTGTACGCTGCCCAAAGCCCCCAACTGACGGGCGCAGTTGTATGATGCGATCCCTGAAGGAGTATTCCATCTACATATCGCCGGAACTAGCACATTCTTTTCTTTCTTTCTTTCTTTTTTTTCGATCATCTATTTTGTTTGGTGGATATACTTGACTTTGTTTGAAGTATATATAGCCTGCGTTTTCTTCTCGTCTGCATATAGCAAAAGTGAGCGTCGTTGGGACCCAAAAAAGTTAGGGACAAGGAGGACGGACATAGGGTTGGAAAAAGTCGTGGGTTTTTATTTGCTGGCAAGGGAATGGATTTGGCGTTGGAATTGTATGATTATTTACTCCTGTATCATAGCCACTGTGTGTGTTTTTTTATTCCAATCACATATTCAGTCAGACAGAATTGATGGTATACTCACTTTATGCAGTAACTACTACGGAGTACTAGAACTACCTGATGGAAATGGATAATATGGAATCATTTCATAGTCATGACAGACATGACATGATCTGAGCACCGAGGGCTAGCTAACAAGCAGGAAAGACGAGATAACATATCATTATCCGGAGATGGGGTAGGTCAGGTATTATTTTCAATTTTTTCTCCTTTGCCCCCCGTCCTGGGTAGAACATGCATATGCCAGTGTAATAACTCCTGAAGAAAAAAAAAAAACAATTAATCAAAGCAAAAGGCAAAAACAAGCTGAACCGGATATCTAGCGGCCATCCGATGCAGCATTCAAGAGATTTTTGCCCGTTCCTTTAATTGATCCTGCCTGTTACGACGCAACCATCATGCTAGCATAGCGCCCAGTCTCCAGAACATATCCTTGCCCATTGATTCTCTTTTTGGTTTCCTTTTTTCTTTCTTCGTTTTGTTTTCGTTCGTTCGCGGAGTATCGGATACAAGGTAGTTGAGGGGGAGGAGGTGGTGAGGGAATCGAGAGAGAAAAGGAACACAAAAAAGCCGAAAACATAGGATGCGCTTAGTCGAAAAGACCGAAGCCCATGTCCTCGTCGGACTCCTCCTTCTCTGGACCATTGCATTAGCTGACCATTCTTTGCTTCCCGTCTCCGGACTAGCTACGTACCTTCTTCCTTCTCCTCAGCAGCCTCGGCGGGGGCGGCCTCAGCGGCGACACCACCGGCAGCGGCGGCAGCGGCGGGGGCACCACCGGAGCCAACGTTGGTCAGGAGGTCCTTGACGTCCTTGCCCTCAAGAGCCTGCGGAAACAAGCAGTGTAAGCAATTGATCCCCCCATGATCACCATGTCGCATATCAAATTCTTTTATTATTATTTTTTTTTTTCAAAGTTGCTGGTATTTACCTTGGCGAAGAGGGTGGTCCAGATGGGCTCAACTTCCTGGATCTTGGCAGCAGTCAGGATGGTCTGGAGCTTGTCGGCCTATAATCACAAGAAAAAGATCTGGTCAGCCGCAAGATCAACGATGTTTTTTTCTCTCTCCAGTTCCCTTGGTCCCCTGCGATGTCTTGTTTCTGTCGCATTCTCATATATTTTTTGCTTCTCAATCCCAAACGCCGAGATCTCCGATCAGGGGACCTATGACCAGGGAAAATTGACACTCAGAGGAATGACAGTACGTACGGTGACCTCGACGCCATCATCGGCGAGGATGAGGGCCGCGTAAGAGACAGCGAGCTCGGCGGTAGACATGGTGGTCGAGGTTGGCGGGACGAGGTGAGCGTCGGGAGGGATGGGTTGGAGGTGGGAAGTAAAAAGTGAAGACAAGACGATGTTCTTGAAGGCGCACACACTACGGGTTCGCACTCGGCGGATCTGCCCAGAAAGTGTGTGGTTTAGCCCTCGCTTAGGGCTCGCCCCGAATAGGCTTAGTCCGACAGCCCCTCTCCCGTGACTTGGCTGCCTCTCCAAAATAGGAATAGCTTGGTTTGTCACCGTCCGCGATGCGATCATCGTTATCGATCACGATAACTACTTCAGGACCCCCCCTCTCTTCAGTCTTGCTCTGCCTCTTGCATGGCCTATTGTTTGGAAACGATTCAAGTTTAGGACTACAGCTTCCGGGCCTCTTTTACCTGTTGATTCTGCTGTGTTTTTTTTTTTTTTTTTTTTTCGCGATTCTCCCACACCTTGGTGGTGCCTTTCCCTACAGTTAGCTCTTTGCGGCGTCATGGACTCCCCCGCCGTCCCCGTTCCGCTCGATCCGCAAGAACAGCCCATTCTCGAGCGCCTTCTCCGCACCCGCGACTCTCTCTTGCTGCTCAAGCAGGACAAGTCATCTTATATCAAGTCTCGGGATGTGCTGCCGCTCTACGAGGAAGTGATCGCAGAGGTGGAGAAGCTCAATGCCGTGCGCAAAGAGCAGGATGAGCGGGTTGCCCGTAACAGACGTGCGTAGTACCGTGAAAGCTGTTCCGCCGGATGATAAGAGACCATTAGACTGACTGTCTGCGGGTGTGTCGCGTTCCTTTAGTGGATTATGTGCTGGACGACTGCTTCCAGCTGATCTCGCTGCTTTTCTTGACGATTGGAAAAAACAATGAGGCCCCCGCAGTGTACGCTCAGCTCATTGATAAACGATACGGATGCCAAAGCTGACATTTCATTAGATACTCCTTAACAACAACAGTTCAGGTAATCTTCATGGGATCTTTCTTGTTCACGGGATATTCTAAATGTGGCATGTAGCGCCTGCTCGATCACCTGGAAGAGGCCGGTTTCTACGGAGCCAAGGACCTCAGCTCCGTCACGAAGACTCTACAGAATATGTACTCGACGCTGGACAGAGGGCGGAACACATACTCACCGGCGCTTCTTACATTTCTCGAGAGCCGAATGAGGCATTGTCAGACCTCGTTGGATAAGCTCCAAAAAGGCCTTACTGGCCTGTCCCCAGAGCTTCTTTCTACCCATGAGACATTGATATCTATTCTTCGATCTACGTCCGCTGCCAACACTCGTTCGAAGGTGAGATAAAACAATACGGACTCATGAACTGGTTGCAGTTGACGGAAAGCTGGCTGATCCTTTCTTTTCTTTTCTTTTCTTTTTAGTTTTCCACGTCTGAAGTGAAGGCGCTTCAAGAACAGTTGAAGAAGATTGCAAGCACCATGAAAGATGGCAAGTTTGTCAGTGCGGACGGTACACTGCTTGCTGGTCAAGAGGGTGTGAAGATGCTTATGGAGCGCTGTCAAGCATGGACTGAGATTGTTTTGGAACGGTATGTCATGATTCTTGAAAGACGACCGAGAGCCAAGTCCCACTGATTCAGCGTACATCTAGTCAAGGGAAAATCGACGAGAGGTTCCGAGACCAGTACGAGCGGCTTGTTGAGATCCGGAATCAACTGGACCGACTGTCTGTGACACAAGCGTGGTCTCTGAGAGAGACCGATCTATTCGGTTACCAGCGTAAACTCGACCGAATCGACGAAGCGCGGTCGAACGGGAATTTTGTCGATGCAGAAGGCCACCTGGCTGATATCCATGCTCAACGCGTAGGCACCCCCGCCTTTGACAAGGAACAAATACTTTAGTCCACTGTGGAAGCTAACTGTGTCACAGACCTTGCTCTATCTGATCCGTCGCAGCTATGGGTATATCTATGCTCTGCTTATCTCCTCGGAGCCCGTGTCGGAGGCCTTGCTTCCCGTGTACAACCAGCTCCAGACCCTTCGGCGGTGTCTCGTGGAGGTCAAGGAATCGGGTGGTGTCTCTAATTCCCGGGAGCTCTACCCCTACAGCATGAAAGTACGTTTTAAGTGCCTTCTGAATATCCCGTGGCGATCGGCTAATCCTGTAGCTCAATTCTATCGACAACATGCGCGTCGATGGCAAGTTCTATGTTGGCACCGACATCCCTGAAGGCCAAGGCAGCGTCAATGCCTTGCTTGCAGAGTGTTATGATTTTGTGTGGGAACTGCGAGCCGCTGTAGTCGACGACGACGACAACGACGATGACGAGAATTCATAAGTTAGTCGGCTTGTTGGGATGATGGGATGTATGATGCCTGAAATTGGCCTTTTCTTCAGTATTTCACCTTTCTTGTGAATCTTTTATTTGAATTTTTTTTTCTTTTTTCTTTTTTTTAATATTTACTTGTGTCTGGAAGACTGGATCTTGGCTTTGGTTCTCATATTCGCAGAGAGCATTGTTCTATGGACCTGGAGGCTAATTTGACGACAACCGGCGTTTCTCACCCGGGGATGATATCTTGTTCAAATCTACCTATTCGACTGTAATTGATCATTCATCGCTGTACTGGACATATTCTTACTCCTGGCAAACTGATGCCAGTTATCCGTGGAGCATGACAGCTCTAACACCTGCCACTTGAGAGCTTAAACCTGAAAATAATAATCATCAAGAACAAAACCCTTTCCTTCCAATTCGATTATCAACTCATTTATGCACTATATTGATGTTGCTGTACTGGTTAACTACTACTTCAACACTCTGCTCTTATACAAGTCATGCCTGATAATTCCGGCAACCATATCCAACGATTACATAATTCCGCTGATAAAGGCGTGAGTCAAGCACGCATATCGCTTGCGTCATGTGACATTATTCCCCGGCATCGGCGCCCCCTGCAGCAGCTGGCCAATCAGCGCCAAGGCAAAAAAACATCGCTCACCTGAAATTCAAGAAGGCGCCCTGGAACCTGCCATCCTCGTCTACGTTCTGCAACGTATCGAGAAACGAAGATGGTGAGGCAGATTGTGTGGCAGCGGGCAGCTGCCTCCCGGCGGGTGAGTACATATGCATCGTCTCTTCCCCCCCCTTCCAGGGCTTTTGAGTTGATGGAACTTATTACTGACATCGCTTCGTCACAGCCGGTCCATGCGTGTCTGTCCTCCGCACGACTCACCGCTCGTCGCGGCCTCGCGACCGAGGCCTCGCCGTCGCGGATGCCCCCTTACCCGAAGATTTTGAAGAACCTGGAGCAGGTGCGCAGGGTTCTGGGCGCGTCTCGGGCCCTGACCTTGGCCGAGAAGATCCTCTACTCCCACCTGGACAATGCGGAGGAGTCACTGCTGTCCGGAACGAACAACGGCAAGGACATCCGGGGAAAGGCCAATTTGAAGCTGAAGCCTGATCGTGTCGCGATGCAGGATGCCTCTGCTCAGATGGCTCTGCTTCAGTTCATGACGTGCGGCCTGCCGTCGACGGCGGTGCCCGCCAGCATTCACTGCGACCACATGATTGTGGGCGAGCTGGGTGCCGAAGCCGATTTGCCCGAGTCCATCAAGGGAAACAGCGAGGTGTTTGATTTCCTTGAGAGTGCTGCCAAGCGCTACGGAATCGAGTTCTGGCCGCCTGGTGCGGGCATCATCCACCAGAGCGTGCTTGAGAACTATGCGGCTCCCGGTCTGATGATGCTGGGTACCGATAGTCACACCCCGAACGGCGGTGGCTTGGGCGCCATTGCCATCGGTGTCGGTGGTGCCGATGCAGTCGATGCTCTGGTGGATGCCCCCTGGGAGCTGAAGGCGCCTCGGATCCTCGGTGTCCGTCTTGAAGGCCAGTTGAGCGGCTGGGCGCGTCCCAAGGACATCATCTTGCACCTGGCTGGCAAGCTGACCGTTCGTGGTGGTACTGGCTTCGTCATCGAGTACCACGGGCCCGGTGTCGAGACCCTGAGCTGCACCGGCATGGCGACCATCTGTAACATGGGTGCCGAGGTCGGCGCTACCACCTCCATCTTCCCCTTCTCCTCCGGCCATGTTCCGTATCTCGAGGCGACTAACCGCGGCCACGTCGCCCAGGCGGCTGCTGAGATCGCTGCTGCCGGATCTAAGAGTCTCCTCCGCGCGGATTCGTCCGCTGAGTACGATCAGCTCATCACCATTGACTTGTCAACTCTGGAGCCGCACATCAACGGTCCTTTCACTCCGGATCTGTCGGTCCCCCTGTCTGCCTTTGCCGACACGGTACGTGAGAAGAACTGGCCTGCGACCCTGGGGGCCGGTCTCATCGGTAGCTGCACGAACAGCTCGTACGAAGACATGATGCGTGCCGAAGATCTGGTCAAGCAGGCGACCGCTGCTGGTCTCAAGCCCAAGGCCAGTTTCTTCATAACCCCTGGCAGTGAGCAGATCAGGGCGACCCTGGATCGCGACCAGACCCTCGATACCTTTTCCAAGGCCGGCGGCACCGTGCTGGCCAACGCCTGCGGACCCTGCATTGGCCAGTGGAAGCGGACTGACGGAGTCAGCAAGGGCGAGGACAATGCCATCTTCACGTCTTATAACCGCAATTTCCCTGGCCGCAATGATGGAAACCGCCGGACCATGAACTTCCTGGCGTCGCCCGAGGTTGTCACCGCCCTGACCTACTCCGGAAGCACGACTTTCAACCCGATGACCGACTCCCTGACCACCCCGGATGGGAAGAACTTCCAGTTCCGCCCCCCTACCGGTGCCTCGCTCCCTTCCGCCGGCTTCGAGGAAGGTAACCCCGACTTCCTCCCTAGCGCCGGTGTGCCCGACTCCACGGTGCAGGTTGCCGTCTCTCCGACATCTGACCGGCTGGCTCTCTTGGAGCCGTTTGCTCCTTTCCCCAAGGGCGAACTCTCCTCCCTCAAGGTGCTCTACAAGGTGAAGGGCCAGTGCACAACCGACACGATTTCGGCCGCAGGCCCCTGGTTGAAGTACAAGGGCCACCTGCCCAACATCTCGGAAAACACGCTGATCGGCGCTGTCAACGCGGCCACGGGCGAGACCAACGTGGCGTACGACGAGGCCGGAAAGCAGTACACCATCCCCGAACTGGCCGCCCAATGGAAGGCGGACGGAACCGAATGGCTGGTGGTTGCCGAGGACAACTACGGCGAGGGTAGTGCCCGCGAGCACGCGGCGCTGCAGCCGCGGTACCTGGGCGGTCGCATCATTGTGTGCAAGAGCTTTGCGCGCATCCACGAGACCAACTTGAAGAAGCAGGGTGTCGTGCCTCTGACCTTCGCCAACAAGGCGGACTACGACCTGATCGAGGCGTGCGACCACGTCGACACCATCGGCCTGTACGATGTCCTGCAGTCGGGCGGCCAGGGCAGCATCCAGCTGCGCGTCACCAAGCACAAGACCGGCGAGACCATCACCATCCCTGTGCAACACACTCTCAGCAAGGATCAATGTGGGTTTATTCTGGCTGGTAGCGCTCTGAACTTGCTGGCCAAGCGGGCATCTAAAGCCCAGTAACCGGCGAAGGAGGTACAGTTGTTCAAAAAGGTATTTTTTTTTATTTTCTTAACAAAAAAAGAATCCGAAAAGTTCGACATAGTATAAAAAGGATCTTTTGACTGAGCGTCGTCTACCGTCTGTTATTTTATTAAGCCATTGTGTTCGAATAGCTTCTTGTATAGATATCCAAATGCATTTGTTTCAGGATACTTCTCTCTCTCTCTCTCTCTCTCTCTCTCTCGTTCTCCCCCACTTCCCCGCACACATCCTCAATCAAGATATACAGCATCACATTGTCTCAATCTCATTCAGACACCGACTGCCCATGCCATGAGTGATACAGAGACTGTCCGCCCTGCGTTTCCCACGCGGGAGCACTCCCCGCTGCTCTCGTACGGCCTCCCCTTCCCCTCCGCTGCGGCGCGACACGTTTCCGCCATGTTCGGTGCCTCGCGGGTTTACGTGCTCTGCTCAGCGTCTCTGGCGCGCAACACCGACGCGCTGGACAGGCTGCAGGCTGCGCTTAGCACGGCGGGAGTCACAGTCGTCGGACTGCGGATCGGCATGCGGAGCCATACGCTGTGGTCTGAGGTGGTGCAGGTGGTCAACGAGGCGAGAGAGGCGGACGCAGATCTCCTCTTGACACTGGGAGGGGGGAGTTTGACGGATGGAGCGAAGATTGCTGCTTTAGTATATCACTTTCATTACTTTGATTACTTTTCCTACTTCTTTATTATTGAAGTTCTACTTGCTCATGCAGTATAGGCTCTCTCGAACGGGGTAACCACTCCAGCCGATCTTGCTACCCTGACCGAAGGCCCTGACAAACGAGCCGTTGTTCATCCTCCGACGATTCCCATCGTGTCGATCCCGACTACACTGTCCGCAGGCGAGTACTCCGACTTTGCTGGGGGCACAAACGACGCCACACGCCACAAGCACAGCTTCCAGCAGCCAGCGCGTGGGCCACGGCTCGTCATCCTTGACCCGGATCTGGCGGCGATGACCCCGGACGCGATCTGGTTGAGCACGGGAGTTCGAGCTGTGGACCACTGCGTCGAGACGCTGTGTGCGATCGAGGGTGCAACGCCCGCCACAGACGCGCTCGCCGAGAGGGCCCTCCGGCTGCTTGTCCCGGGTCTCCTGCGCTCGAAACGCGACAGTGCAGACCGCGAGGCTCGGCTACAGTCTCAGCTTGGTTCTGTCGATGCCATGGCGGCTTTCACGGGTGGATCAGTCGAGCTGGGTGCCAGCCACGGAATTGGCCATCAGGTTTTTCCCTTCTCTCTTCTTGTCATCTACCAATGGCTGCTTTCTCTTTTTCTCTTCTTGACTGCTCTAGCTGACTTTCTAGCTTGGCCCTCTGGGTGTCGGCCACGGAGAAACTAGCTGTATCATGCTCCCCGCCGTGTGCAAGTTCAATGCCCTCCACAACGCCAACCGGCACCGCCAGCAGCGGGTTCTGGCCTGTCTGACATCCGACGCGGTAGTGTCGAACGTCCTGCGAGAACGCTCTGTTGATGCCTCCCGCGCCGATCTGGGAGACGTCCTGGACGCTGTGATCCGGCAGCTGGGCCTGCCGCGCTCGCTGACGGAGGTGGGCGTGGGGCGAGACAAGCTGGATCCGCTGGCGCTGAACAGTCTGCAAGATCGATGCTGCAAGACGAACCCCGTGCCCCTAGAGACGAAGGAGCAGGTGTTGGAGATCCTGGAGATGGCGTTGTAGTGAATCAATTGATTTGTAATGGATGAGCATTTACCCCTCACCAACACCTTGTTTTACTCCAATTCTCAATTATTAATCCCCTACCGAAACGCATTGCGCCATATCTCAACCATATTGACCAGGTTTCCCTGGAGAGCCTCTTCTACTTGTCTAGTAGGCTCTTTGCTGCTATAGATCCTTGCAAATACCCCCAATCAACCCACATAAGAAAACCCCGCCCCCACTTCTCGAGCGAGAGAAGAGGCGATAGAAAAACAAGCAAAGGAACGAGAAGGTCAAGAAGAAGAAAAAAAAGCATAGAAAACAACATCAACATGTCTTTCCAGCCTAAGAACGTTCTCTTCTTCGGCGCCACCGGCGCGATCGGCTCCTACATCCTCGACGCTGTCCTCTCTGCCCGTGCTGAATTCGACCGTCTCGTCATCTTCACCTCCCAGACCACCGTGCAGAACAAGTCGACCCTCCTGGCGGATCTGAAGGAGAAGTACAAGGTCGAGGTCATCGTTGGCGATATCCAAGATGAAGATGCCGTCAAGAAGGCCTACGAGGGTGAGCTTGACCTAGAGAAGAGGTACTCTATAGTTATTCTATATCTAGACTGACAATTGAAAAGGCATCGACACAGTGGTTTCAGCAGTTGGCCGTGGCGCCATCGCTACGCAATTGCCTTTGATCCGACTCGCCAACGCATCCCCGAGCGTGAAATGGTTCTTCCCCTCTGAATACGGCACGGATGTCGCGTACTCGCCTGCCTCGGCCTCGGAGAAGCCGCACCAGCAGAAGCTCAAGGTTCGTGCCCTGCTCGAGAACAAGACCGAGGTGCCGGACCTGGCGTACACGTATGTCGTGACTGGTCCATTTGCAGACTACTACGTGCGTTTCTCGGGCGCCCGTGAGGCCGGCGGCTGGGACGTCAAGAACAAGAAGGCCACCCTGTTGAGCGACAGGGGGGAGTCGAAGATCAGTCTGACCACCATGAAAGAGTATGTCAGAAGTCTTTTCATAATAAATATATATAGAAAAAAAAAAGAAACTTCCTCGCTGACGTATGTAGTGTTGGGATCCTCACCTTGGCCGCTCTCCGTCATCCCGCTGCTGCCTTTAACAAGGCCCTGCGCGTCAACTCTTTCACCACCACTCCGGCCGAAATCCAGGCCGAATTTGAGCGCCAAACAGGCGGCCAGCCTTGGTCAGACGTCACTTATACCTCACTGGAGACCCTGCGCCAGTCTGAGGCCGCCGCCTGGGAATCCGGCAGTCCAGCCGCCACCGTCTGGACTCTGCGTCGTATCTGGACTGAAGGTGGAACTCTGTACGAGCAGAGGGATAACGCCCTCATCGGTGAACCCGCCATGCAGACCCTGACGGATGTCGTCTCCGAGGCCGTGCGTCAAGCATCGTGAAGACTAGGTCGAAATTTGTAGAAAATGTCCATTCTCGATATTATGACTTTTCATTCCATCATTTCACTCCTACCTCGTAACACAATTAACACAATTGGACTTGGAGCCATCCTAGCGTTTATTATGTATGATCACATTAGACAGGCTGGAGCATACGAGATTGGAGGGGAAAACATTGCAAAACATCTTGAGTTGTTGTAAATCTATTCTTTGATCTGCATTGTAATGACCTCAAAAAAAAATCGAGTATCGATAAAGCTTCATAGGCATCATTGGATGGGGGATAATTTCATGTTGATGGATATCTGACATTGGGGGAGGAATGATTAGGAAAAGGAAATGGTGGACGGCATGGAAGGATCTCGTAAATGCAGCGATGTAATCTTCAGATCAGAAAACGAAAACACAAACTTTAAATAGCTTTCATCAGGTTCACATCAACTACCACGACCGATCAGCATCTCCCACTAGCCTACTGGAAGTAACTCCGAATGGCCGCCTGGTTGTCCGGGTTGACGCCGGCAAGGATCTGATCAGCATTGATACCTGTGGCAGCAACAAGCTGTTTTGCCGAATTTGCAACTCGGACAGCGGTCTGCCCTTGAAGAGTCTCGGCTTCGAGGGCCTGAACGATATAACCGAAAACCTTGACGGCATTTGAAATGACAGCAGGGTTTTGCCTAAAAAAAAAGAGTCAATAAGCTAGCTGTCCACCAGGGGGCAAAAGAAAAAGAGAAAAGGCAACAGGATATATAACTTACTGGTCAATCAGCTGAGCAATGAAAGAGTATGCATATGGAGCTGCTTCCTCATCATAAGTGATGGGAAGAGTAGTAATCCAGTTCGAAACAATCTCTTGCGCATTCTGGACCTTGGAAGAGTTGTAGTGAAGAATCTTGGCGATACTGGCCGACGCGTTCTCAGTGGCAAAGACATTTTCCTCAGTTCGAGACTGCGAGTGCTGAGTCACTTGGAAGAGACTGGGGATACTGGCCGCGACAAAATCGCTCCAGAGAGCACCGCCCTTCTGGGCAGCGACACCGACACCGTAGGCTGCAGCTTGGCGGTTGGCGGCATTCTCATCTTGTAAACCGGCGGCCAGAGGCTGCATGATATGGTCCTTGTAGTTCCAGGACTGATCCCCACAGAACTCCAGCACGTCATCCATGATGCACAGAGCCCACTGGCGCTGAGTGGGGTCTGAACTTGTGATGAAGGCGTCATAAAATGGGAGAAGGCGTTGCCACGCGGGTAAGAATGAAGTGCCCTGGTTCTTGAAAATGGTGTGGAAAGCCTTGTTCATGTCACTGAGCAGGTTCTGGTCATCTTCCACGGCATATTCATAGTCGAGATTCTCTTCATCCGCGTCATCAGTCTCTGCCTTTTCTTCCAGGCGAAGTTTCACCCGGGTTTGATAGTCCTCCAGAGTAGACTTCGATGATTCAATGAAGGCCTGCATGTGCTCCTGGCTCAGACAATTCTTTCCAACAACCTCCACAGACTCATAAAAACACTGGTACATCTCTGCCAGAGTATCAACAGTCGGCTCAGCGCTCAGAACTTCAACGATCTTCTCGGCGACCTTATTCCACATGTCGGCGAATCCCGGAGACTGCTCGCCGTGGGCCTTCTTGTACGAGTTCAAGAGCTGGGGGATCAGCTTCGCAGAGGAGACACGGACAGGGTCGTGGAAGAAAAATGCCAGTCCGGGAACAGCAATCTTCTCCATAGTCTCCAGAACATAAGGCTCGAAAGCAGCTTCGAGAATCTGAGCATAGATGGTGATAAGCTCTATCGCGGTGTTCTTGTCCTCGAGGGCACTGGTCTTGATGCCGATGATCTTGCCCTTGAGCGGGACCAGTTCCCAACCTTCATCCTGCTCAACCTGGTCGATCTGGTCCTCATCATCTAACAGCTGGATGTCAGCCTTGGCGGCTGCGACAGCGAGAAGGGGAGGCATGACACCGGGCAAGTAGGGCACGAAATCCTGGCCGAGAACTCGGCACATGCGACCCCAGCAGTGCAGGAGGTACTGAGACTGCGGATCATCCGCATCGGTGATGTTCTGTTGGATGTTACCCAAAAGCTGGACTAGGTTGAGGGCATCTTGTCCCATCTTCTCCTTGCCAACGGCTAGGGCAATCAGTGTAGCACATTCCATGGCCTTGGCGCGCAGAAGCCGGTATTCCTTGGATTGCTCCTCCTTCAAGACATTGAACAACAAGGGCATGAGGGTCTCGTAATATTGGCCAAAGGCAGTCTCAGCGGAGTCGGCAATGGTAGCAATAGTAGAAAGAGCCTGCTCCTGAACATAGCGGTGAGGGCTACGCAGGAGTTGGAGGAGATGCCGGAGGAGCTGTTCAAGGTATGGCTCGAGAATCTTCCGCTCAGCCTCCTCGCAGAAGTTGACGAGAGCGGCAGCAGCATGGGCCTGGACACGGGGCTCGGCAGAGTCCAGAACGGGGATAATGTTATTGAGAACAGCGGCGTGGTATTTCTCTTGCATCGTTCCAGCAAAGTCGGTGCTCATTTGACCGAGAGCGTTGCAGCCAGCGTAGCGAACACGCGGGTGGGGATCCTGAAGAGCAGGCACAACCAGTGCCAAGACCTGGTCGAGTTCGTTGATCATCAGATCGCGGCAGCCTTCAGAGATGGCAGAAATAGCCATGAGGGCCGCATGGCGGTCACGCCAAGCTGACGAAGACATCATGCGTGGGATCCAGGCGAAAGTGGCTGGCAGAATAACCTGACCTCCGAGCTTGTTGGCCAAACGATCCATGCACTGTTCACCTGCGACATGATTGAGATCGCTTTCTTCAAGATCAAGCTATAATAAAATATAGTCAGCAATCGCCATTATTTAAAGATTTTACAAAGTCAATCGACAATCAACTCACATCTTCCGATGCATTCCACTCCGAAGCATCGTCATCATCAATCCCAATGTCGGTCATCAAGCTTAGGCACTGGGTGACCATGTCCTGAGCATAGACCGGGTCCTTCTTGCACATATTGGGAGCATAGTCGGCAAAAGTAGCCATGAGCTCCAGAGCGTTTTGCCGGACCTGGTCGCTGAGTTCCTTATCGGAAATAACGCTGATGCTGAATTTCACTAGGTGGTTGAACAAACTCTTGAACATTTTCGGTGAAATCTCAGCCAACTCGACGAGGGCCATGAAGGCAGACGAAAGCTCGTCGCTTTCAGACGCCTCCTTCAACGGAGGCAGGATATTGAGGATGTCAGGCATTAAACCGAAGAACTTCGACTGGGACTTCTTTGGGATAGAACGGAAGAACGAAGCAAATGCCTCCATGGCAGCGATTCGAACCTGCAAAGTCAGTTAGTTCAGTACTAAACCAACGGATAAAACGGCCGATGTCCACATACAGCAATGTTCTCATCTTTGAACCCTTCGGAGAAGACACCGAGAACGGCATCCTCGTGTTGCTTCTCAATAATGCCAGGGGTCGTGGAGAAGATCCGGAAAGCTGCCTCTCGCAGGCCAGATTCGGGGGAATGACTGGCCTGGAAAAGAATCCCCAGAAGCTCAGGCCATTGGTCTCCTATACAATCCAAATGGTCAGAATCACCAATTCATTTGTTTAAGCAAGCCAATCCATGTTGCGTACCACCATCGGTGTATTGTCTGGCGATTTCAGCCACAGCGTCTCCGATCTTCTTCCGGACGTCGGTCAAGGATTCTCCGGTCAAGCACGTCACAAGCTTTTGCCGGATGATCAATCTCTGTTCCGCATTGAGGAGGGAAAATAGCTCCTTGGTTTCATTTGTCACGGGGTCTTTCTTGGTCCGGCTGGCTATTTTCCGAAAGAGCACTGCAGCGAAGGAACGAGTCTAGTCACATAAAAAGGAGAGAAGAAAGGTCGATTAGAAGCCTGTATTTTCATCTGAAATGGCAGTACAAGGAGAAGGAAAGAAAACACTCCCAAAGCTTGTTGACCAGTTCCTCTCAAGACATACATGCCCTGGGGAGCCAGAGAAACAAAGGGATTCATTCATAGGGAGGGAAAAAGCAAAGAAAAATATATAACTTACCGAGGCCTCCTCTGCACCCTGGAGCTGTTCCACCAAGCCCATTAACAAGACATCAGGCCTGTTCTGGATCCAGTCATTGTTCAACTGATCTTCTGCCTGGGATCTGACTTCATTATCGGCGGTGGTCAAGGCGCGCAGCAGCTGCGAGAGCGCGGAGTGAACTTCTGGAGGGAGCAATGACATCTTCGCTAATCTGACTGCCACAGACAGTCTAGCTTATGCCAGCGAGATTGCCCTTTCAGAGGAGGGGTGGTTGGCAAGGTCGGGCTCAGCAGAGCGGGGAGAGGTTTGGAAAGTTTTGTTTTTGGTGGGGGGAAGCCACTAAGGGAGTTGGCTGGGTTGCTTAAAACCCGCGAGAACGGTGAATCGGGCGATCTCTGTCTCGGTTCAGCTCAAGGGCAGACTCAGCATCACCGCTGAGTGAGGAGCTGCTAACACGAGAAGGAGCAAACGTCGGTGGGAGAAAGAGCGCGCGTCGAAAATGTGGGATGTGAAGCCAAAATCCAACCCAGGACCGAAGGGGACTTTTGCTCGGGATCTGCCAATCAACGCCCGACTTTCCATGCTCTGCTGGGCCATTATGCGCTAGTCCCGAAGCGGGGAAAGCGCCATTGTCAGGCATCTTTCTAAGGCACCAAGGCAGTTATTCTGCTTACTCTCCATCCATCTATAATAATAACTAACTACCTACCTGATTATCGAGAATCAATCCATCTTGACGCTAGAAGAATTTTATATATGTATGGAATCCTAAAATCACTAATGACAATGGCTAACAGCGGTATCCAGTCAATATCAATATTAGAAGGAGACTAATGAAACAAAAGACGAGACGCAAAGAAACGAACTGTGGGTGTATTCGAAGGGACAACAACGTGAGGATTGAAAGGGGAGTCAGAGACAGATGTAAACACACAATCTATCTTTTTTGAATAATCAAGAGATTAATACACATGGCAATGTGCAAAGGGGGGCCTGTCTGCGGAGCGATTATCGGCTTGTGGCGCGGCTCAGGATGAAGACGCCAGCAATGACTGCTGCCAAAGTCACGATGGCACCGGGCAGCAAGAGGTCGTTGGGCACGCCGGAGATATATTGTTCCTCGGGGAGAGGCTGGGGGAAGGCCTGTTGCCGGGGCTTGCTGGATAGAGGCAGCTCTTCCGACATCGAATCCTCCGGAACAATAGTAACGCTCTTGGCGTCGCTCGGGATGGCCGCCTTGGAAGGAACGGGCTGCGGCTCGAGGGTGGCGGGAATCGGCGGTTGGGAAGGGTCATGGACAAAAAGGTCCACCTTGTCCTGGTGAGACCTGCGGGTGAGGGCAATGGCATCCAAGAGATCTTGGTCGGTAGTGATGGAAACAGTATCTCCCTCGTTGTCCAAATAGCTCAGGGCATAGCCAGTATTGCTGAGCCTACCCTCTTCGCAAGTGGGCACACCTCCGACTGCCTCGACTTCGGGACCGAGTTTGGCTGACACTAGCGCAACAAGTTCCACAACCCCAGAAGCAGGGAGGACGTTCACACGGTGAACACGACCGCTAGGGGCCTTGAACTTGAAGGGGAATGTCGCGGGCTCCTCGGGAACTTGCTCCACCATCAGAGAGTGCTCATCTCCTTGGTGCGAGGCAGAGTCATTGGGGAGGACACTGTCGCGGGCATGATAATCATGCTTGGACATATCCGGGCTGAGAACAGAGCGATGAGGCGTGTGGGGTTGGGCGGCGCTACCAGAGACCATAGAATCTGACTCGTGATCCATGGACAGCCAGAACTTATTCCAGGCGGGGCCCTCATCGTCGTGGCCCTGCATAGAATTGATCTACAGATAGGATATATAAGTCAGACGTCAAGAAACCACATAGATACAGCACATCAGGGGAGCTTACCTGCTCAAGGGTTGCGTATGTGAGCTTCAGCACATCAACCATTCCAACAATCTCGCCAGCTTCGTTCATGACAGGCAGGTTGAGGTAATGGCCATCTGTTCAGAGAATGAGCGTTGGATAATCTTTCTTTTTTTCATTGTGATGTAGAAGGGAAAGAATAAGGTCACGAACCATGCATTTTGCGGAGAGCAGCCTGGATGCTCATATCCGTAGGAGCGAAATCGGGGTGTGGGGTCATGACCCGGACGACACTGCAAGTGGCGGGATCAAGGCCAGGAGCAATCACACGAAGGACAATATCCTTGCTGGTGAAGATACCGGTTATAGATCCCTGGTCCTGCACCAGGAGAGCGGTGGTGTGGTGTTCCTTCATCAGCGCCGCGGCCTCCTTGACGGAAGTGCGAACCGAGACAGTGGTGGGCGGGAGGCCATCCAAAACAGTTTCTAATGTAGGCCCTGACATCTTGGATCGCAGTGCTTCGACATACTGGATCACCTGCTGGGGCTGCGAGGACCCCAGCTCAGTTTGCACACCTTCTAGCGCGTCATACAGCTTGCGAGACGAGCTGTAGGCACGCTCGAGCTTCTCCATGGCGTCGTAGAAACACTTTGTGATATCCAAAACACCCGATATATCCTGGTTCTCATCCATGACAGGCAGGTGTCTAAAGCCCTTTCTCACCATGAGGTCGAGGGCATCCGTGGCACTGGTGTCGGTGCGAGCACACAACGGATTCTTGGTCATGATCTCCGCTACAGTGATCTCCCGGGCCTTCAGGCCAGCACCCACAACACGAAACGCCAGATCCTTGGCCGTGAAGATACCAGCAATCCGGTCATCGTCATCTGTAACGAGCACACAGTCTTCTCGCTTCGCTGCCATCAATTGAGCGGCCTCGGCAATGCTGGTGTTGGGCTTGATCTGGAGGGCCTGGCTGGGCTTCAGGGCCAAGACAGTGCCCGGAGGAGCCTTGCTGCTACGCTTCGATCGCGCTGGGTTCTGCTTCTTCTTGCTGAGGTCCGCCTCCATCTTGCGTCGAATGGCCTAGGTAGTTGCCAATGAGATCCCAAAGTCAGTCCAACCATCCAATCAGAAACAATCTATTTGCTCTCCTTTCTCCCTGCCCGTACCTCATCACGCTTGGACTGGTTCTGCCTTTGTCTACTGGCCGAACTCATTGCTGCTGAACTCCCCAGATCACTTCCTGCGGTTTGCGTCGTCGACTCGGTCTTGGGTCGGGGAATGTGGGACGATGGGCTGTCGAAGTCGGGCAGCCTCCCTCGACCGATGGTTCTGGTGTTGTTGGGGGTGCCTCGGAAAGTGCCTCCAGGAACAGACATGTTGATCGCTAGACTCTCAAGGGATAGCTAGGCAAGCAAGATAAAAGAAACTATGGCCCCTGTGATGGGGATTCCAAGCTAGGAAAAATGGCAGGCGTAGGGTAAGACACAGTTATGGGTGTCGGGCGATCGGGGCAGGGGTGCAGTAGGCGTAGTACGAGTAGTAATCGCCCACCAACGCGCGGAAAGCACGCACCCTTTTCGTCGGGAGCCTCAGGATAAACAAATGGCCTGAGGCTGCCCTCCTTCCAGTGAGGATTGGAACGGGCGCTAGGCTTGTTTCGGGGCGGTCACGGCGGTGTGCCAGCTCCACGTGATACACCATACGATTGTGGGCTGACCGCCTTTATACATGCCTGAGGCATCGAGAAACCACTGCAACATCCCGTGACCGGGGCTCGCTTAAGGGCATAGGGCTACCCACCCACAACGACACGACACAACCACATCACGAGAGTCTCCGTTCCGTGCGTTCGACAACCAAACCCGACGACAGCCAAGTACGCGACAGCCTCCCCCTCTCCAACACCTTTTCACCCTCTGACTTTTTCCTGCTGCAGAAAAATCCGTCAAAATGGTCAAGAAGAGGGCGAACAAGTAAGCGGACCCGACCCTTTATATTTCCCCCCCCCATTGTCGGAACAAAATGCGTATCTCTCGATTTTCTTCTCGCCTCCGGCATTTATATATCGCCTACGTCGGGGACCGATGATGGGATGTGGATGCTCCTGGGCAGTAACCGGGGAGAAGAATTCGACGACACACGTTCAATTGTTTCGAGTCACAAATTGTGCGAGCCAACGGAAACTGACAAGATCTCTTTGTTTTATATAGCGGTCGCAACAAGAAGGGCCGCGGCCACGTCAAGCCCGTCCGTTGCTCCAACTGTGCTCGCTGCACTCCCAAGGACAAGGCCATCAAGCGCTTCACCATCCGCAACATGGTCGAGTCCGCTGCCATCCGTACGTTCGCACCTTTCCTTCCCCCGAGAGACGGAGAGCTGGAAGGATGTTTTCCATAGCGAGAACATGAAGAAAGAGGATGAACAGAAGAAACCTAGCTGGAAATTGGGTGCATGAAGAAGCGCGCTGACATACAATTGCTCTCTACAGGTGATATCTCTGACGCCTCCGTCTTCACCGACTACGCCGTCCCCAAGATGTACCTGAAGCTCCAGTACTGCGTGTCCTGCGCTATCCACGGCAAGATCGTCCGGTATGCAACATCCGTCGTATTCCTTGAGAACCCATGACATCGGGCATGGGGAATATTAGTAGACAATATATCGCTAACATGTACTTCTTCTACAGTGTCCGCTCTCGTGAAGGTCGTCGCAACCGTGCTCCCCCCCCGCGGATCAGGTACAACAAGGATGGCAAGAAGCTGAGCCCCCCTCAGGCCGCCAAGTCTATGTAAAGGAAAAACAAAGAATGAAAACACTCGGGATTAGTGCAGAATTTCCCTTTCCGCTAGTTTTTTACTCTTTTTCCCTTTTTCCTTTGCCCCTTTTTTTTTCTTGGTCGCGAGTGGGTTTCCAAAGCTTCGGGGTTTGAAAGGCAGGCATAATTGTTCGCTATGACCGAGAGACGAACATAAAAATGAAAAGAACGTCGGTTGTCCACACAAAAAAAGGATCTTCCAATCGAGGAAATGATGACGATGAAAAGACTAAAAATTAGGACGGGAAATAGAAATAAGGGAACCTCCTACCCTTCCTTTCCACTGCCCCCCTCTTGTATCCCTCGTTGTCCTCATAGATGGCTCGTAGAGACCTTTTCAGATTGAGGAAAGGAACCCCATGACAGAAGTAAGCGCCAGTGAAATGTTCGTATTCTAGATCATTCAACATGATTTGGCCATCGCTATGGTTATCTATACTGATCACTTGATTACAAGACCATCTATTTGAGATTGCACTAGTGCATCGGAGAATCATAACGATCTATGTACTCTGGTATACTGGTATTGGCGCCTCGGCAACTGACTATATTTTATCCTATATACATATACACCCTAAGGATATAGATACCCCTTCTCGAAATAATTCCCATACATATCCACCACCCCGCTTCTTCCCTTGGGAGCCGCATTCCGCACAATCTTCACTTCGCCCCTCCAGTGGCCCTCGATGTAAGGAGGCACCGATCCTTTTGTCAGCCCTGGCGACGGAGATGGAGACCGCCACGGCGACGAGAACGACGGCGAGGTCGGTGTCGGTGAAAGCAGGGTCAAGGTCGACGGACTCGCCGACGATGCCTCCATGGCGCTGCGCCTCCTCCGGTCTGCCTGTACCAGACTTTCGAATTCGGCTTTCTTCCGGCGTCGAAACGCCGCTAGCTCAGCGACCAGGTCAATGTCGGCAACTTCATCATCGGGAACAGCAGTACCGGCAGCAGTACCATCCAAGACGCTAAAATCAGCCAAGGACCCCATCGATGACGATGCAGGCATAGATGTTACTGTCTCTCGCCTATGGCTCCGCTGAGATGTATTCTGGTTTGGCTGGCGTTGATGATGGCCCGGTGACTGGGGACTCGAAGGGAAGTCTGAGTTTGACATGCCAGAGTGGGTGGATTCCGTGTCGGACACAAGGCTGACCTTTTCGTTCAAAATGGCCATGGGAACGTACTTCCCCGGGTCGTTTCTGGGGATCCCGCACTCTTCTTCACCAAAGAAACTAAAATCAGACATGGCTGCGGACCAGAGGTTCTCGGAATCCCGATCTCCCGTGCTTGATTTAGAGATCCCGCGTTGGTTCCGAGGTTTCCATGAAGTCAGTTTTGACGGTCCTTGAAGCTTCGTGGTAGGGGTGATTTCAAGCACTAGATGACGCAGAGAAAACAGTGTTCGAGCGCGGTGCAGCTCAGCCTTTAGTCGAGCTCGGCCGGGTGGCAGCGAGTAGTCTGATCCTGCTTGAAGAGTCGCCAGCAACGCCTCGTTGGAGCATGCAGTAATGAACAAGATGATAGAGTCGATAATGCCCGAATTGCGAGAAACATGTGACGGGACATCAGTCAGTACCAAGGTTTCCAGATGAGGAAGATAGGAAGGGTGAAAGTGCAGGAGCATGTTATCTTTGTTATTATGTCGTAGCGGAGGACCCTGCCTCTTGGGCCGCTTCGAGAGGAGTTCTTTTATGAGCCGACTTCGAGGATCGCCACTAGCTGGTTGTGAGCTCGCTTGCGCCGTTGTTTCAGGAAGATCGATCTTGGTAGATGATAGAGAGGCGAATGGGCCCTCTGTGATCTGCGGGGATGAAACAAGTTCCGCTTCCCGAGCATCAAGAAGAACAGAAGTGCTGTCCTCATTGGCTTTGGGTTCAACTACTTCCGGTGCAAATACCGAGCCTCGTCTAGGAAGTGGCTTGTCTTCACATAAAGCGGGTTTTTGAGGAGAGCCCTGTGTAGCGGGCGACGGCGAAGCCGCAGGTTCAACAATCGATGTATCAGCCAGCTCATATCTCGTTAACGTGTCCGCTGGAAGCTCATAGATTTCCTGAGCAGCGTCCAACTCAGCGTCGTGTGACGCATTAAGCTCCGTGTGGGTAAGAGCACCCGAGAGCTCAGGCAGCAGATCATTCGAGGAAGTGGTCGTGGTAGCAGGAGCATCGACTGTAACAACTGCATGATGGGCTCGTAAATAAGTCAGGTTGTCCTTCGCACTTGAACCAAGGATGGGGATTAGTTTCTCGGCTCCCGGTAGTCTGTGAGAATCTGTGGAATGGGCTGCTCGAGGTCCTTTGTTGATAACATTGGCGGTATCAACGGTTCCAACATCCAGGACATGGAGTCTAGTTGAAGCTAACAGACTTGCCGCTCCTTCCACAGAGAGGTGGTTGCCGGAAATGTACAAGTGGGTGATACCCACATGGGGTAAATCCTCAACCATCAAACGACCTGTGACTGGTTGCGTCAAGATCTTCAGAAAGGCTTCATCCAAACTTGGACGTCTCAAGAGGTCCGAAGGAGAAGACGTAAGAGCGAACTGAGAGCCAGAGCCAGGGTCACGAGGGGCGTTGGGAGATAGAAAAGAAGCCTGTAACAGAGACCGTACAGCCATGTCTGTGAGAAGGTTATCTCTCAAGTCTAAGAAACGCACCCTGGTGCCAATCGCATTCGCCAAGAACTCTGCGTCGTTGTCTTTCAAGCCTAGCCCACGCAGTTTCAGGACTTGAAGGTTCGTGAGCTGTGACAAGGACGCCAGCACTAGGAGATCGCGAGCTGGCTTGGTAAAAGACAAATCAAGGTAAATCAACAGAGGGAATCGAATCAAAGCCTCTGCCAACCCTTGTGACGTCGTGTTTGGTTCCCGTTCTGCTAGGAGTAATCGAATGTTGTACGTCTGGGGATCATCCCCGGGCTCTACAGAGCGGGAATTTCTCTGGGGACTCTTCAACGCAACCATAGAATTGTGGTCGAAGAATGGGAGTTCAGACACCATTAGGGATTGCAGACAAGGCAGATACTCCAGGACCTCCCTCAACCATTCTGGTCGTGGCCCGCCATAGATCTCAGAGAGTGCAGGGGGCAGGTGAAGCGTATGGGTCAGCATGCGCACCTCCAGTCGTGCATACCTCAGGGTCCTCCTAAAGCGCGTCAACGCAACTTCTCCATGTCAGTGGCTGATTGAAATCTCTTCTTCTTCTTCTTCTTCTTCTTCTTCTTCTTCTTCTTCTTCTTCTTTTCTTCGTCCTCCTCTCATTCTTCTTTTCTCAAATGTAAGACGGGTTGCGCACCGTAGACGGCATCATTATCTGTTCCAAAATGTGACGCCGGATCCCCCCACAGAAACGGAATAAATAGCTGGTGCCATCGTCGACACACCAGCGAGACTGCACAGAGGTCTCTGGATGGGATAGAGTGGGCGATGATTACCCAGGCATCTCTGGCGACAGCAGTCTCGTACGATGGTAGAATTTCGTCCATGCTCAGCACTGGAGCGTTCCGGTTTCATCGTTTACGAGTAGTCCTTCAGAGGCAAAACTCCCCCTTTCTTTAGGAAATTTGTGGCAGAGCGACTACTCTTCTCGAGCTTTATAAACCGACAGGCTGCGTGTAACGCCACTCGGGCGCAGTGCTGTGGGGGACGAAGCCGAGAGACGGAGACGACGGTGTCTTTGCAGAGTTGCAAAGATAGAAGACCAAACGTGGAGATCGAGCTGCTATTCGCTGCGGCTCAGAAACCTGGAGCTCTGTGGAACGTTGACCCGTCGTTGAGAGATGGTTGAGATGCTCATATTGCTCAGGGGGGGTGGAGGAAAGAAATCCTACTGATTGTCTTAGTGCCCCGCGGCCGGGTCAGCGTCCAGCTGGTAGTCACGAGGTTTTGTCTATATATAAATCTCTCGGAATACAGGCCGAGAAGGACTTTGTTACTATATTTTTATTGCTGTATGGAAGTCCTACCATTGTTGTCTTTCATTCAAAAGTGACATAATCAGGCACACTCGTATGACGTCAACAGACTCTACTATAGGAAACCAAATACTCCTATCAAGACGAATGTCAAGCCTAGATCTCAGAGAGAACCCGTTTGGTACAGTCCAACAAAGACTCTCCCTCGCCTTCTAGCCGAATAGCTTTGTTCTCGAGCTTCCTGATCGTGGAGAATTCCGCCCCGTGTCCGGCCTGAAAATGCGCCGCAAAGATGAGATCGTAAA
The DNA here is from genome assembly GCF_001890105.1 of Penicilliopsis zonata CBS 506.65. Taxonomy (NCBI): domain Eukaryota; kingdom Fungi; phylum Ascomycota; class Eurotiomycetes; order Eurotiales; family Aspergillaceae; genus Penicilliopsis; species Penicilliopsis zonata. The sequence goes on from NW_019208915.1 coordinate 226,319, forward strand.
GACCATAAAAATCCTCCTTCTCGACACGCTCATATCCCTTCTTGCGCAGGGCCTCGGCGTCGCAGTGTTCTACTTTCCAGTCCGAGACGGTGGTTCCAGTTGCCTGCTGGACGGCTGCGAAGATGTCGTTCTGGCAGATGGTGTACTCGCTGATGAAGATGTATTGGTTCTTGTATTTTCCGGCTGGGAAAGCAGGCGGACCACACACTTTCCGACAGCCACAAGGCTGGTCGTGTCAAGTTTGTTGGTGCCATTGTCGTAAATGATGGCAGAGCGAGTCTCGGGGTCGATGCCCCGAGGGGCGGTAGGATGAGCAAGACACTAAAACATTTTTTTTCTGTTAGCCAGAGACTACATGGAGACTTTTTCTATTATCTTACGCGCCCAGTCATAAAATGGACCGGAAACAATGCTCGTCCAGGTCGTTTGCGGATGAGAAGCCACGGCCTTCTTGAGATACTCCATGATATCGACCTTTTGCTGATAGACCGGGACGGCTTTAAGGGTAGCTTCATTGGTGAGATCCTGTATCCAAGTCCACCTGTGTAAGTCGATGCTCTTTTTTTGCTCTTTTCCTTTGTAAAATATTGAGGCAAGACGACATACGCTTCCAAACTCTGAGGGGATGATTCGCTTCACGCCCACTTCGACAGCAATATCGATTATTTCCTTTTGAAAATCGAGCGAAGCACTGCCAACGGCGAGAACGAGAGCATCTTGTCTAGACAACTCCGAGAGAAGAGATCCCGAGTGTATTTGCCTTTGACTACCTTGACAGTTGGGTCAAATTTAGTCGTCGACTCGGCGCGCGAAAGGACCGTCACATTAAACCTGGAAGCGAGCAGCGCCTTGAGGATAGATTGACCAAGGTTACCACCTCCCTGTGGACAATTAGTTTTCGCTTATAAGACACGGCTGGTTGAAATACTAGCTCCAATCAAAGCCACATTCGAGTAAGGCGACATGTTGATGTTTTCCTTTCTTTGAGGATCTTGAATATATGTTGAGGAAGATGGATGGAATGGAAACCATACTGGTTTCACCACAATATTTATACCATTTCTCAAAGCATCACCAGCAAAGCACTCCGTCATCTTCAATCCACTGAGGAAACATCCGGAGATACTTTGTAGCCAGTTGATTTCGTAGTCTTAGAAGATGATCAATGTCGACTATGCTTGTTTGTATTATGAGGTATTTCTCCATCACTGCGCTGCCAATATCGGAATATCTCAGTCTGTCAGGCGCTTTGTGATATTTTTGAGGCCACATTGTCATCGCACGGACTCGAATTTCTGGATTCAAGACGTTAGACACGAGAAAATCGACGTCGTGGGACAGCGCTCCCGTGAAGGCACTTGAATCTAGTACTAACTTCAAGCATCAGCTGCACGAAGCAAGACGTTTATCGCCGCGACGTTCCCGCGAAGCACATATTGCACAAGCATTGGGGGCGAGAGCTGTGTCTTGTGTTGTCATGACTGTTGGTAAGCGAGGTTGGGAATGAGGATCATACGCCCGGCGGTACAGGATTTGGGGCGGATAGGGGGCTTTTGACAGTCACTTAGGTAGGAATATTGAAGAGAATAACACTAGCATTATGACGAATATGCCATATTGTCTGTGTATGCCAGACTTATAATAATAATTATTATTCTATTGCTATGAGATCAGCAGAGTAAGCCACTCGATGTTGTTCTCTGAAGGAATATGGCGGCGCCCATGACGTCAAGTGCTGAGCAAGTACAAAAGAGGTGTAAACAACCCGACTTGTGTGCTTAAACAGCCCCCTATCTATCTAGTATCTGCATGTTATATCCCTAGTTAAACGCTATATCCTCAGTAGGATGGACGATTGGCACCGCAATACCCGCATGATGCACTATCTTGGCGAATTCCTCGACCTCGACCCGAGCAAGTTCCATCACATTGAGGAGTTTGTCTCTCTTATCGAAGCCATCCGAGAGGGCTTAATTCAGATCGACGAAGATCTGTATATTCCAGATGACCAGATTAACCTGTTCTTCCTCTCTAATCTGCGGTCTCGCGCAGAATGGCACGACTGGGCGACCGCGATGATGCGCGACAAGCGAGTCAATCGCACCGGCAACATCTCTGACACTGCTAAGCGAATGCCGTTCTCGGAATTAGGCAAGAAAGCAATCTCCTATGAGAGCTCGGTTCAACGCAAACCAGCGCCACGAGCCGTGACGTTTGCTCCAGAGCCAGGGACCCATCAGAACATCACAGAAGGAAACCCGCAGGCAAAGGTCGAGATGCCCACACAAGACGAGATCAATGCATTTGTCGTTCGAAGAATGGATCCAAATGGAGGTAGTAGTACGAAGGGAGACCATCAAGGTAGCAGACATAGGAAGAAACCGAGTCAGGAGGAAATCAACGATTTTGTGATGCAGCAGATGCAGCAGGAGCAGCGAAAGAAAGAGCATAAAATACCCTGCAAAAGTCTCAGCCAGCCTGATATGAGAAGAGCCACCCGGTGTGCTTACTGTGGCGAGCCAATGCATCGCTCGAGACTTTGCTGGCGGCGTTGCAGGGCAGCTGCAGAGGAGGTGTAAACAAGACCCTAAGAAATGCATATTTATTGACAGTTTCTAGAGATAGGCCATGCTGAGATGACCTTTGTAACACCGAGAGATATTTTTATTTCCTAATAACTCCCTGGATCCAACGGGGGAGATCTTAGAGTAAACCACTAGGTCCATGACCTCCGAGAAAGGGAAAACCCAGTTGTTGAAGCATGCACTCTTCAAATAACTCATCGTTCTCCAGCGCCATGTCCGCAATCGAGCCGTCCGTTTCCAGCTGCATCTTCCGCAATCGAGCCCGAATCACCGCGCAGGCATCAGCCCATGCGCAGATAATCCCGGACAGACCTTCAAAGAGACTATAGGGGCTATCAGGCATCCGATAATCATTCAACGCTGTCTCCGGGGACTGTTTGAAAGGCTGTGTTTCTCGAGAATGCAAGAGCATGGCGAGGGCCCTCGAAAGGAAATAGTCACCTGAAAGGACACCCCCCCTGGTCACCGAGATGTCTGTGCCTTGCTGTCGCTCTTGGTAGTTCCTTCTCGCTATGTCCATATCATCTTGGTCATACTCAAAGCAGTCGTGCAGGAGAAGCAGAGGCCATGCGTTGCCTGCAATGCCGTGGCAGAGACTGCCGCCTTTGGAAAGAAGTCCTTCTTCCCATACGCTTTCACTGGCAAGATAAATGGCTTCGTCCCATTCCTGCTGCCAGTAGCGGCAGGTCAGGTACGCATCTCTCCGTGCACATGCCAAAAGCATCAGGACGGCAGGGCTCCCATGACAGATCTGCACTAGGGGCGAGCTTCTAGAGGACTCACGTGGTGGAATCGATGTAGGAAGGTGACCGTTGTGAGCGATACACACTCGACACAGACCAGTAATAGTCCCTGCAATTGCTGGTAGATAGTTTCGTGCAGTTCCCTCGTCAAGCTCTTCAAGCCGACAGGCCAGCAATACGCACAAGATACCAGCTGAAGGCATGTAGATTAGCATGAGCATTTCTTCCCGATTGATGGTAGGAAAACCTTACTCATTCCATGAGCCCTGAGCACAGCCACAACCGGTCAGTAAAAGCAGCACCCGCACTGGGGAGTAGACGGAAACTCTTACGCTCCCAGTCCATAGTACCCCTCATGCCACGGCCACATCAGAGGAAGGGCATCCTCATCGCCATGCGCCCGGACATATTCCGCAGCCCCCTGTCTCCCCGATGCAATAATCACATCAATAAGTTCGGGAACCGCCTCGAAGATAGGCAGGAATTTCTGTCTGGTCTCGGAATCAAAGACATGGGTCCTTATATGCACGATTGCCCACAGCAGCCCGGCTCTGCCGAAGAGAATCTCGTCGGCACCCATATCGTGGCCATGATAGAACGCCAGAGGTCCATGGCTAAGCGCCAACTCCACTGCCTCTTCCAGACACGCTATATCGCTTTGAGAGATCCCCAGTGCCGTCTCTCCAGCCGTGGCCTTTTCCAAAATCCGCATCACTAGCGCGGCGATGGGGGAATTCGACGGCAAGGGCGATAGCCGTCCGACCTGGAGAGGTATATCTGGACCATGGGTGGGAATTCGTTGCCTGGCAAGCGTTCGAAAATCAGGCAGCGAAGGCATATCATCAGGCTCGGCCAAGCAGGCAGACTGCTGAGCAAGTCGTAGAAACGCTAGTGCGATCCCTGTTTGTGGGAGTGGAATGCATTATCAGCTTCATGAAGCTTCTCGCAAAGGCCCCTCCCCTCCTTTGTGTGCAATCTGCACAGTCTCGGCTAGCTCGACAGTGTCACTCTTGTTAACTGTGAAGCTTTTTGACCAACCTAAGTTCCCGCTGAAGATCCCCCGTCCGTCATACTCGCCTACGGGCGGGTCACCTGCATGGATGAGCTGGACTCCTTCGCGGATCGCAACCCGGAGCTCTTGAAGAGTCTTCAGTAGGGTCTCTTGATCAATCTGGAGAGGCTGAAGAGTGTTTGGATAGAATTGTGGCCGTTTTAGAGACATGATGGTGTTCGATTAGATGGAGTTGTTGTTTAGGACAATATAGCTCGATGATTTGTCTGCTACAATAAGCAACAACTGCTGACGCAGAACAGCATCAGCAAGAACAAAGAGATCCCAATATTATACAGGGTATTCTCCCGCCCGCTTGCAGCTTACAGAGTACAGTGTTAATTCAATCATGGCTGCAGCAACAGAGGTAGGTGGTAGTCATTGATGCAGAACGTGGACCAATCCGGTTAGCGTATGTCCCAGTCCAGCTAGGCTGGTTTTCAATGGGCCCCATTGATCACGTGGCAGATATCTGACATAAGCAAGTAATTACGGCCGGATCAACAATGATCCATTGCAGGACGACATCTTCTCTTCTGCGTTGACCACATTCCGGTCCCGAGAATACCCAGCGGTCCTTGAAGTGCCCTCGCGAACAGACAACCTGCAACTTAGAATTAGTCCCTGGACTGGGGACAGCGCGCCGATTGCTTAACCCATGCATGGCTTGAGGAAGCGTCAAACCGTTCCAGCTCATTCCAGCCCGTCGTTCCGGTAACTGTTGTCTCCCTCTGGCTAGCGTAGCTGCGTCTGCTGTGGTTTTTTTTGTGTGCCCCAATTTTTGTGTGTACGCGTCTCTTCCATCCCCAGGCCGACTAATATGGTAATTAGTCCCGTGACCGGCGGTGTCCGGCCGAGGGCATCGACATGCCGGCCGTCCATCAGGACCTGGCGTCCGAGTTCATCCCGACCGACAGGGCCCTGTCGAAGACGATTGATCTGCGGCAGGTGATCCTCAGGGATCGGGTCACCGTCGCCACGTTGGTGCCGTTCTCGTGCGCGGCGGAAGTGCCCCGATCGCTGTTGAGGTACCTGTCGGACCAGTTGAACAAGGAGATCGAAAAGGGCGATACGTATTCCATGCTGGATGTCATTTCGCTGAAGGATTTTGGGCCGTATTGGTTCTCGAATTTCGGCGCCATCATGCTTTTGGGTGACATCAAAAGCCTGCAGGAAGTCCTGGCCATGGATCGGACAGCCAACTGGGCCAAGCTCTGCCTGGGCAGTTTCAATATCCGGCCCAACTATCCCGGCCGAAGCAGCCATATCTGTAACGGCATGTTTCTGGTGACAGATGCGGCGCGGAACCGTGGTGTAGGAAGGCTGATGGGTGAAGTATACTTGGAGTGGGCACCCAAGTTGGTTAGTTATCAGCTCTAGTCGAGTCTCGGGGAGAGGCGATTACAGCTTTCGTATGCTGATTGGTATCTGAATAGGGCTACACATATGCTATGTTCAACCTGGTGTATGAGAACAACGTCGCTTCCTGTCGTATCTGGGATGCGTTGGGCTTCAAACGCATCGGCAAAGTGCCGGGCGCTGGTAGACTGTGCGCCTCTCCGGGCGAATACGTGGACGCGATCATCTATGGTCGAGACCTTAACCCGGAGGGAGATGACCTGGTCACCCAGGACCGCTTCGATAAGATCCGATACTACCTCAAGCACCTGAAATACCCCAGAGGCGCTGACCGGGCCGAGAAAAGCCGGCTCAGAAGTGCAGCCACCCACTACAAACTAATCGGCGGCAAGGATGGCGAACCCGAAAAACTGATGTTGAAGGACAAGGAAGTGGTGTCTGATCCGCAGCAGCAGTACGAGATTGCCCAACACATCCACGCCCAGCAACACGCGGGAATCAACAAGACGACAGCGGCGATTGCCGTCAAGTACCATTGGGTGAGAATCAAGGAGACTGTCAGCCGGGTGATCCGAGACTGCCCACAATGCAGGGAGACACTCAAGATCTCCCCAGTGAACAATCACGAGGTCAAAGGTGAAGACGCCTCCTCCTTGCTGGCCGAAACTGGCCAAGCCTTGTCACAGAATCACAACCTCACTGCAGACCATACCATGGAAGATAAATCTGCCGACCCTCCTCCAAGCAGCACCCACTTTGTCACGGATGATGTCAGCGCAATGCCAGAAACCGTGGATGCGATGGGCGACTACACTACCATGCCCCTCGACCCGCAAATAATCGATATCAATTCCCATCTTCCTCGTTTCCAACACCACGCGGCAATAGCCGATCACTATGCCGAGGTCCACGGCCTTCAGGCAGCGAACTTTGGAGATCCTGTCCACCGGAATCCCGGTGCGGACTATCAGATGCTGATGGACGATGGCCCAGATCCGGATTCCCTGCGCCGGGAATCACTCGCCCTAGTCCATGGCCATGTCCATAGCCATGTCCATGTCCATGAGGCGCACCACGAGCAAGAAATGCTCGCCAAATATGTAGAACGGTCGGAAGATGACCTTGATTTTACGTGAGGTCGTCTCGCTGCTGCTCGGCAGCGCTCTGCCCAAGCCCCTATTATGAACCTTACCTATTAGTTACTATACCTCGCACCTATGGACAGTGCGTGGCAGTCCTGTGATTGACACATAAGAATAAATATAAAAATAATTCATCATCTTGTTATATTTTCTCTATCTTCCAAACTATTAATTTACCAGTCAGTCAAAAGTAATTCGCTGTGCTTGTACCTGACGAGGGGGGTAGGGTTAGAGCGGCCCACGATTGGCCGGGAGAAGCTCTCGGAAATTTTGGTCGAGATGCTCCTACGCCAAAGCTGTTGATGCGGACCCCGCGATTCACGTTGTTGCGAGTCTCCAGGCTTGGATTTCACCCGTGGACATTTTGTTCTTCTCTTTGCCTTTGAAAACCACGTTTGGGTAATTTTCCTTTCGAATCCGATCCGCACAAGATGGCCTTTGCCGGCCAAACGCCCACGATCGTCGTGTTGAAGGAAGGTCGGTCAAACCCGCTACTGGATTCCTGGCCTCAAAACGTAGGCTTTTGCTGACCGTCTGGAAAAAAATTCTTTTGGCGGATTCAATAGGCACGGACACTTCTCAAGGAAAAGGACAGATCATCTCGAACATCAACGCCTGTGTTGCGGTCCAGGCGACGATCAAGAGCACTCTCGGTCCCTACGGTGGTGACCTACTGCTTGTGGACGGTAACGGCAAGCAGACCATTACCAACGATGGAGCGACGGTAATGAAGGTGTGTATCGAAAAAAAATTATACTAGCATATATATTTCTATGTGTGTGTGTGCTGACTTGATAGTTGCTGGACATTGTCCACCCTGCCGCCCGCATCCTCACCGATATCGCACGGTCCCAAGACGCCGAAGTGGGTGACGGTACAACATCCGTGGTGGTTCTGGCCGGGGAGATTCTCAAGGAGGTCCGAGATCTGGTCGAGCAAGGCGTGAGCTCACAGACGATTGTCAAGGGTCTGCGGAGAGCCAGTGCGATGGCTGTCAACAAGATCAAGGAGATTGCGGTCGACATGATCGATTCTGCGGACAGCGAGGAGAAGAAGATCGAGACCCTCCGGCGTCTTGCAGGGACGGCGATGAACAGCAAGCTGATCAAGCGGAATGCAGACTTCTTCACAAAGAGTAAGCATGATTTGAACCGGCTAGGGAGAGAGAGAGAGAGAAAGAAGCTGACTGAATGAAAACTTTCAGTGGTCGTGGATGCCGTACTTTCGCTTGACCAGGACGACCTGAACGAGAAGTTGATCGGGATGAAGAAGGTGACTGGTGGTGCTCTTCAGGATACGCTTTTCGTCAACGGTGTCGCCTTCAAGAAGACCTTTTCCTACGCCGGATTCGAGCAGCAGCCCAAGTCCTTCAAGGACCCCAAGGTTGTCTGCTTGAACGTCGAGCTGGAACTGAAGAGCGAGAAGGACAATGCCGAAGTCCGCGTCGAGCAGGTGTCCGAGTACCAGGCTATCGTTGATGCCGAGTGGCAGATTATCTACAACAAGCTGGAGGCTATCTACAAGACTGGCGCCAAGGTTGTGTTGAGCAAGCTGCCCATTGGAGATCTGGCTACACAGTATGTTTCTTCCCCTTCATTACTTATCACACAACCCTTGGGACTTGTCTTGCTTACCACCCACGATATAGGTACTTCGCCGACCGCGACATCTTCTGTGCCGGCCGTGTCTCTACGGATGATATGGACCGCGTCTGCCAGGCCACCGGCGCCTCGACACAGTCTACTTGCAGCGACATTCAGGAACGCCACCTGGGCACCTGCGGTTCTTTCGAGGAGCGCCAGATTGGCGGTGAGCGGTTCAATCTGTTCTCGGAGTGCCCCGAGGCCAAAACCTGCACGCTGGTGTTGCGTGGTGGCGCGGAGCAGTTCATCGCCGAGGTGGAGCGCAGTCTGCACGACGCGATCATGATCGTCAAGCGTGCCCTGCGCAACACGACCATTGTCGCGGGCGGTGGTGCCACCGAGATGGAGCTGTCCAGTTATCTGCACAGCTTCGCGGACCGCAACGTCCCCCACAAGCAGCAGGCGGTGGTCAAGGCGTTTGCCAAGGCCCTCGAGGTGATCCCCCGTCAGCTGTGCGACAATGCCGGCTTCGATGCGACCGACATCCTGAACCGGTTGCGTGTGGAGCATCGCAAGAACAACACATGGGCCGGTGTCGACTTTGACCACGAGGGCGTCCGCGACAACATGGCCGCCTTTGTGTGGGAACCCAGCCTGGTCAAGGTGAACGCGATTCAGGCTGCGGTCGAGGCTGCTTGCTTGATCTTGAGCGTGGATGAGACGATAAGTAAGTTTCTCTCTCTCTCTCTTTCTCTCTTTCTCTCTTTCTCTCTCTCTCTTCATATCCATCTAACCACTCTATAGAGAACGAAGAATCGGCACAGCCGCAAGCTCCCACTCGTGGACTGCCTCCCGGTGCGGCCCAGCAGGCTCTCCGTGGCCGAGGACGCGGCATGCCTAGAAGGTAAGGCATAAACCAGGGGAAACCAGGGTTCAGTTCAGGGGCCAAGGGTAAAGGCATCTAGCATGAGGATAGAGGATCAAATCCGGTTGACTTGACACGACCGTTGTCTGTTGTCTGTTTTTGGACCATGTTCATAGAAAAAAAAACCACCATGGTAGATGTATTTACGAATGATTTGGCATGCACTGAGCACCCATGCCCGAATCCATCAGTGATGGCCTGACAGTACCACAAGTGACGACGGAGTACTAGTCATAGGCTCCACGCAGAGATTAGAGTCGCAAATCATCCTTATTATCTTAATTCATATAAAAGTATAATCTACCTGGAATGTCTCCGGGTCCATAGAATCCATCCATCACCCTGGTCTCTGGTTTGGAATTGCTTCAGAGCAGAGAATCAGTGGAGCAACAATTGTCCAGGGCTGGCTGAGCTGAACCTCTCGGGGAGGCCGACGGGAGACGGACACTGGCCAGTGGTCAGGAGTGGACAATACGTGACGATTCACTGGCAGCAACAGAAAAGGAGAACAAACAAGAACCACCACAAGCGGGACCTGACGGAGTACGGAGCAGCTAAATCTAGCCTGGCTCTGAATCTCTTTCTGGTGTTTTTATTTTTCTTTTCCCTTCTTGCGTCCCCCGCGTGTTTCTTCTCGAACGCGATCCGTGTGATCCGTACAACCGGCCAGTACTAGGTTCCTAGTACTCCGTACCTCCTTATTAGGTACCTAATCGAACGAGGAGGTAAAACTGCCCCTCTTCACTGTTGATCTGCCTGACTGCTGCCCTTGTCCACGTCAAGACCAATCGTCGACCGTCCTCGAGGAAACCGGGCAGTCTTGGAAAACCCATTGTGTTGGGTTTCTGGGTTTCTGTGCCAAGCCTCTCCCGCTGACAGAATACGTGATCTGACGCTTCTACTTCTACTGTACGCATCGGCTTGTTTTGCCCCTCCTATTATCCCCATCCTTGGGAGTTTTTTTTTTCTTCTCGCTTGCTCAGATAAATACTCACCTCTGGTTTCTTGACTCCAGTGCCTTCTGAGATCGCTCGCCACGTCATGTCGTACGGATATCCGGGTTACTCTGGGGGTCCGCCGGGCTATCCCCCGCCTCATCACCAGTACGCCCCTCCCAGCTATCCCCCTCCGCAGCAGCAGCAGCAGCAGTACCAGTGAGTAGAGAGCGCCGATCGAATATCTCGTGGTGTTGCTTGTACTGATGGTGGCAACTTTCTTGTCTCTCTTCTGTCTTACAGCCAAGCTCCTCCTCAGGCTCCTCCCCAGGGCTACGGCGGTTATCCAGGTCAAGCCTATCATCACCAGCACCAGCCTCAGAATGCACCTCAAGCGAACCCCTATGGCTATGCGCAGCCTTCTCCCCAAGCTTACCACGGAACACCTCCTCAGAACTCATATGATGTATGTGTCGAGAATCATTTCCTCCAAGCGTTTGCCAGCCAGGCTGACAGGTGGATAGCAGCAGGGCTATTCGGGATACGGACAGCAGCCGTCACACTCGCCGGCGCCGAGCGGGACACCTATGGGACAACAACGTGAGTCCGATCCAGCTGGTTCCTCCTAATTTTTTTTCTTATTCTTGTCGACTGAAATCCGATATATAGCCATGCACAGGACTCAGGCCCCGTCCAATCCTAATGGACCTGCACGTCCGCCTAGTCAGCCGGTTTCCTTCGGACAGGGTGCGCCCCAAGGTTATACTTTCCAGTACTCGCAGTGCACTGGAAAGAGAAAGGCGTTGTTGATTGGTATCAACTATTTCGGTCAGAAGGGCCAGCTGCGCGGCTGTATCAACGATGTGAAGAACATGTCCACCTACTTGAACCAGAACTTCGGCTATGCGCGGGAAGATATGGTGCTCTTGACCGACGACCAGCAGAACCCAATGAGCCAGCCGACCAAGGCAAATATCCTGCGAGCCATGCACTGGTTGGTCAAGGATGCGGAGCCCAACGACTCGCTCTTCTTCCACTACTCAGGTTAGCCATGGTTTCCTTTGTGTTATTTTGTTTTGTTTTACTCTCCCCCCGATTTCTTTCTTCTCTGTTAACATTTTGCGGTAGGACATGGTGGTCAAACCCCAGATCTTGACGGCGATGAAGACGACGGTTATGATGAAGTCATCTACCCGGTCGATTTCCGTGCAGCGGGTCATATTGTCGACGATGAGATGCATCGGATCATGGTGAAGCCACTCCAATCGGGCGTTCGGCTGACGGCGATTTTCGACTCGTGCCACTCGGGCTCTGCCCTGGATCTCCCGTACATCTATTCCACACAGGGTATCATCAAGGAGCCCAACCTGGTCAAGGAAGCCGGTCAGGGCCTGCTGGGTGTGGTGTCTGCCTACGCTCGTGGCGACATGAGCACCATGATGTCGTCAGCAATGGGTTTCCTGAAAAAGGCCACCCAGGGCGACGAAGCCTACGAGCGCACCAAGCAGACCAAGACCAGCCCTGCCGATGTTATCATGTGGTCCGGCAGCAAGGACGACCAGACCAGCCAGGATGCTCAGATTTCCGGCCAGGCGACCGGAGCCATGTCTTGGGCTTTCATCTCGGCCCTCAAGAAGAACCCACAGCAGAGCTATGTGCAACTTCTGAACAGCATCCGGGAGGAGCTGGCCTCCAAATACACTCAGAAACCACAGCTGAGCGCCAGTCACCCTTTGGGTACGTTTTTGTCCTGATCTCGCCAAAAATCATCAGGGCTCTAACTAACCTTTTCTCTCTCTCTTTTTCAGATGTCAACCTCCCATATGTAATGTAGATACCGCGTGTGAAAATAATCGGTCTTCCCACATTTTCTTTTCCCTTTTTTCTCGATTGCGATTCTTGTGCAAATTATACCTGGAAGAGTCGATACGAACCATATTCTCTTGATGGGTGCCCCAGCTGGACCTTCTCTTACAATTCATCTTCGGAGTCTTGTCTTCTCTTTCTTCTTTTCCTCCTCTTCTTTTCTTCTTTTTTCTGTCTCCGTCATCATCTATCTCTAGCCATCATGCTGAGCTTCAACGGGAAGGGTTGTGGAAAAAGGCGCAGGTTGCGATGCATACATTCATTAATAGCAATGGGAGAAGCTTTTTCTTTCCATTATCTTGTCCTGCTGTAAATGCTCTGAGAATATTTCTTGCTGTGATTTGATTGACCATGAAGGAAGCAGACACAACCATCAATCGACCGTACCTCCGTCCAACCCAAGGAGCAGAATTTCAACAACAAAAGATTCAAGGAAATTCCAGGAAAATAGATCAAATAACGAAAGACAGAGCAAGGCCCCTGTGGCGTTGATATGACGGTCTGACAGTGCTACCGGCGGAAGACTCCTCCGAATGACAGCAGACAGCTCTCAGTTGCCAAAAAGCGGCTCGGATCGATCTATGAACTGGACTTGGAGATACTAGTGAGTGCAGGTATCTGCGTTTAATCCTTTCTCTTTTTAAGCATTCGTTCTCTGTACATATGACTATTGAACCCTGTCATGCAGTCTTACCTCCAATATCGTCAATTCGGAAAACAACTGGAAAACCAAATTGTCGGCCGGCACGACCATGTCGACCAGGGCCCGGTCGATGGGACACTGCCCGGACGGGAGGAAGAAGAAGAGCGACACGGAGCCGAGCACTGCCTCGAGGAATCCGGCAGCTCGAGCATGATACACGGGCACTCGGTACGACTGGACATGGTGCTGGGCGGGGAGCTCGAACGCGGCGACTTCACGATTCCCTCGCATGTCTGTCCGTACCAGATCAGCACGCGCGAGGCTACAGGCGCTTCGATCGATGTGCGAGTCTTTGGCTTGCAGCTGGACCACCGACGCTGGGGCAAGACCGTCGTCATCGCATACGAGGGAGACCACGACCCCTTGGATCCACACAACTGGCGCCTTGTATGGAAGATTTCCACTACGTTCCTCGTCTCAATGATCAGTGCGCTTGGCGGCTTCGCCTCGGTGGACAATGGTGGAATTTTGCTCAAACTACTACACGAACAGGGTGGGAGTTTCGTGACCCAGGCCCTCTCCACTACGGGTATGTGTTTGTGGCTCCATGTCTGGGGGGGGAAGGGGGGAGGTTGCATTGACTCTTCCAGGGATTTATCTGTTCGGATACGGACTGGGAGGAATGATCACCGGTCCTTTCTCTGAGGTGTTTGGTCGCAATCCAATCTACATCTTCTCCCTGACCATGCTGTGCCTTTTCGAAATGGGTAGCGGCCTTTCGTCTACGATTGGCACACACATTGCTTGCCGGTTCGTTTCTGGATTTTTCGCTTCGGTGACCGTGGTGGGCTCCGGGGGCTCGCTGAACGACATCTGGTCGCCCATCCAGCGCGTCTGGGCGTTCCCCATCTACGCCAGCGCCACCTATATCGGGACCATAGTCGGGATTGTCCCTAGTTCCCTAATTGGGACGTCGCTCTCGTGGGCCCGGCATTGGGTTTCGTGGATCGACATCATCCTCGCCGCCAGCCTTCTCGTCTTCGTCCTCCTCTTCCAGCCGGAGACGTACGCGCCGTCTCTGATGCGGTGGAAGGCGCGGCACCTGCGTCGGTTAACAGGCGACAATCGCTACCGCGCTCCAGTGGAGCAGACCGAGGTGAGCTTCAGCTCCCGCCTGGCACATGCCCTGTACCGCCCTGTGATTTTCATGATACGCGAGCCCATCGTCGGTCTGGTCTCGCTCTACCTCGCCCTCATCTTCATCGTCCTCTACACCTTTCTCGCCGGGTACATCTACATCTTCGTCAAACTGTATCATCTATCGCCCGCGCTCGTCGGGGCTCTCGCGCAGAGCACCTCTGTCGGGGTGGCGATCTCCTGGCTGACGGTCCCGCTGGCGATGAAATGCGTCCAGCGCGACGTTGCCCTCGCCTCGAGCCGCGGCCACTCGCGCCCACCCCCGGAAATCAGCCTGTACATGGCGATGTTTGGGGCGCCGGCGATCCCAATCTCGCTTTTTTGGTTGGGCTGGACGGCTCGCCCGTCCATCTCGCCGTGGTCGGCGCTCGGCGCGTCCGCCCTCTTCGGGTACGGCTCCATCTGCGTCATCATCTCCATGCTGCAGTACATCGCCGATACGTTCGAGTTCTACGCCGCCAGCGCGATGGGCACCGTCTCGCTGGTCCGCTTCGCGGCCGCGGGCGGCGTCGTCACCGTCTCGTTTCCCTTTTACGAAAACCTCGGCGTCGGTGATACCCTTACCATCTTGGCTTGTCTGAGCTTTGCCATGCTCCCCATGCCCTATATCTTTTATAAATTCGGCCACCACATTCGTAGGCTGAGTATATATGCTGTCCGTTAATTGAATTTGGTGTAATTATTTTTCTACTCAACTTTAAGATGAGAAAAGCTGGATAGATTCTCATTATCAAGCGCAAACGATTCAGAACTTTTGCCTGGCCGTCCATTTCATATCTTCTACTAGTCGTATTCGTGACAACGATCATTGCAACCTTTTTGCTTGCAGAACCCTTCATTGAGCAGTGAGTCCACAGGAGCACTGGGAAATTTTGGTCTCCATGAAAACAGCTTATCGTGTTGACGGACCCCATATATCATATTTAATGTACCCAGCTTGAAGGGGTGGTGGTTTATATCCACTGTTCAGGGATACTTCGTAGTGCTCTCAGCAACGGCAAACCGGTAGGCCGAGCATCGAACTTTCTTTCAAAGCAGCAAGGTTGGGAATGGGTAGGTGGTTTTTTTTGTCTTCATGCCGAAACAATGACAATCTTTATCACCATCGTTTAGGAGCCGAGACCACTGTCCGCGAAAAGGAAGCGCTAACGGTCTCTTTCGCTTTCTTCCGTTGCATGGCAATGATCCCCGTCCGATCAGTGACAGGCGTCGCATTGATAATGCTGTCAAAGGCTTCGTCCTCGCTTCCGGCTGTTCCAGACTCTGCGTCCGAATCGACGAGTGCCTCTGGTCCAGGTTCAGGTCGCGCAATCTTCTCCGGTTCCGGTTTGTCCGTCGCCGAAGGGTTTTGAAAGGATTTTGAGCCGAGGATCTTGCGTCTGATCTCGGCCATCTGTTCCTCATCTTCGGAATCATCCGAGATCGCAAATGGATCTTTATCTTCTTCCTCTTCTTCCTCTTCACCGTTGTCGTCATCGTCGTCCGTACCTTTCTCTTCGTCACTGGCATCTTCATCGTCATCATCGTCGTTCTCTTCCTCGTCTGAGTCTGACGCTGGAGCTCGTCGATTGGTATTTCCGCTTGTCCAAATGTCGTCTCCTCCCTCGGCTCGACTATCTTCGTACTCCTTCTCAATCTTGGCCAGCCATTCTTCCTCAGCTTTCTTGATCTCTTCTTCGTTGGCGCACGCGGCATAGCGCTTGAACAACTGCGCATTGATTTCAAGGAAGGCCTCGCCGTAGCGGAAGTGCTTCAGGACCTCTTTGGCCCAGTCTTCGTGTCCGCAGATACAGAAGCAGGCGGCCAGGGCTTCGACACAGTTTAGACGCCATGGTTTACCGTAATTGACCGTATTCGCCGCAACAAGATAGGGTACTGGTAGAAGAGTCAGCAGGACTTCCTATATTCCAATATTATACTCTACCATCACTCACAGAGTCTTTCGCATCTCCCGCCAATGCGAGACCACGGCACCTCCTTCACGCGCACCCACGAACATTCAACCACCGCAGCACCGTACTGTTCCAACAAGTCTCGGTCGGCAGGCGATACGATACGTTTCGCATTCGGTCTAGAGAGTCGAAAGATGATCAGTCTTAGAAACCGAAACAGAGAAGCTGAGCATCCAAAACGTACGAGATGACAACTCCGGGAAACTTGTGACCAATCTGCAGCTCTCGCATCAACCCAAAGTTCATAAGCCTCTTTCCAGAGCATCTCTTAGGATCGCAGTGTCCCAGATCCCAACAAGCAGCCTTAAAGGGGGGCCTGGAGCCATCGGTCTCGTCCTCGCCGCGGGGTGCTGGGCGCGGGCGGGGTGCTGAGAATTTTTTGCCTCCTCGCGAGAAGTTGTCTTTCTTGTGTCGGACCATAGTGAATCTTAGGAATAGATAGAAGACAGTGATAATAATAATAATAATGAGGAAGTAGAATAATCTTCCAAAAGAAACACTGTTATCAAAGACGAAAGAAGAGTGCGTCTGCAGCTGGTGCTTGCAGGATGGTTGCCCGCCCACACGTGGGGACGAACGTGGCTAAGCAGTCCGTCATGGCCCAACCCGAAAGTCGCCAGCTTGGATCAACTTCACGTCCCTCTTCGCCCTCTAGCGCGCGCACCCTCGATCGCCAGCGTTTGACGTGCTGTACCGGCCGGTGCCTATCATTGGCTGCGAAAGAAACCTCTCTGCCTGCCACCTCTCTCGTCCCTCTCGTCACCCTGGAGGCGGCATCAGCACGGATGGCAGCTAGGGACCGTTTCGGTGCCTATGCTGACCCAAGCCTCTCCCTGCTCCAGCGAGCCATCCGTGAGTTGAATCGTCGATTCCACGCGTCAAAGAAGATGAATGGGTGCTGATTGTTATGTTTTTATCTCTCAAAAAGGGAACGCTTGTGATCCGCAGAACTACGAACCCAACCTAGCCTTGAACCTCGAAGTCGCGGACCTGATAAACACAAAAAAAGGCAATGCGTGAGTTTTGGGCTGGTGTCGCTAGCACAGGGCGCAGCGCGTTCTGACGGTATATAGACCCCGAGAAGCTGCCATTGAGATTGTCCACTTCATCAATGCCCGGAATCAAAACATCTCGATACTCGCGTTGGCGGTAAGTTGTCATCGTATCCTTTCTACAAACCGCGGTGGGCATCCTGGTGCGGGAGCTGACCAAGTCTGGCACATAGCTCCTCGATATATGCGTGAAGAACTGTGGATACCCTTTCCATCTGCAAATTAGCACCAAGGAGTTTCTGAATGAGCTGGTACGGCGGTTCCCGGAGCGGCCACCCATCCGGCCCTCGCGGGTTCAGCATCGGATTCTGGAATCAATCGAGGAATGGCGGCAGACGATCTGTCAGACTTCGCGGTACAAGGAAGATCTAGGCTTCATCAGGGACATGCACCGTCTGCTACTCTACAAGGGCTACTCGTTCCCGGAAGTCCGCCATGAAGATGCTGCGGTTCTAAACCCGAGCGATGTATGTCTTGCGTGTCGCGGCTTGAGGGAACGCTTTTGACTGACTGAATATTTTTCTTCTTCAAAGAATCTTCGTTCGGCCGAGGAAATGGAAGAGGAAGACCGGGAAGCCCAGTCGGCCAAACTACAGGAGCTCATCCGAAGAGGCACGCCTGCAGACCTACAGGAAGCCAACCGGTTAATGAAGGTAATGGCTGGATATGATAACCGACACAAAACCGACTATCGGGCCAAGGCAGCGGAAGAGGTTGCCAAGGTTCAGCAAAAGGCCAAGATCCTTGAGGAGATGCTCCAGAGTCAGAAACCCGGGGATAAGTTGGAAGATGGAGACGTATTTGAGGTAGGCCTTTTTGTCGTCCTGGTGATATATAGGGTACTGATCTTTTTTTTTCAGGAGCTTGCTGGCGCTTTACGAAGCGCCCATCCCAAGATCCAAAAGATGTGTGAGGAGGAATCGGACGACCCAGAAGCAGTGCACAAGTTGCTGGAGATCAATGACAGCATACACCGAACAATTGAACGGTATAAGCTGATGAAGAAAGGCGATTTTGACGGCGCGACCAGAATCCCCAAGGGTACGCTGGGCACGACGACTGGGGTCTCTAAGAATGCCAACAACGAGCTGTCTCTAATCGATTTCGACCCGGAACCGAGCTCGAACGGGAATAGCAACGAAGGAGCTGCTGCTCCGGCAGTGAGCTCGCTGGAGAATGACTTGCTCGGTTTGTCATTCCAGGATAGGGTGCCGGCCCCGTCGGGGGGGATCTCCCTGGGAATGGGCGCTTCTCAAGTGACAGAACCCATCAGTTTCACACCCTCTGTTCAGCAAACACCCGCTGCTTTCAGGTCTAGCTATGATGCCCTTGCTTCGCTCAACCCCTCCCGACCGACTTCCAAACCGTCGACTCCTGTTCCTTCATTGTTCCAGCAGCAACAACAACAGCAGCAGCCAGCAACAGCCACTCCCCCACCCCCAACAGACCCGTTTGCGGCCTTGGTATCGGCCAGCCCGCGCGTGGCCAGTCCGTTTACCCCCTCGGTGTCCCAGAGCCCGCGGCCAGGCGCGGTTTCGACTTCTCTGCTTGATCTTGGCGGGCTCCTCGACTCTGCTCCCGCGCCCGCAGCACAACCTGCAGCGGCGCCTGTCACGACGACAGTCGAGGACGATGAATGGAGCTTTGCCTCGTCGCTGCCAGAAGCCAGTGCTCTTCCCAGACAGAACAAGATGCAGGTTCTAAATTCGTCGCTGCGGATCGACTTTGCCGTGCGCCGGCCCCCGAACGCGCCTAATGGGCGTCAGATCCATATTGTGGCGATCTTTTCCAATACGACGAGCCAAGCGCTGAGCGAGCTGCACTTTCAGGTTGCCGTAGAAAAGGTATTTCTAGTTATTGGATATGTTGAACGAACGAGGCTAACTCTTCTAGGCATACAGTCTCCAGCTGCGGCCCCAGTCCGGCCGAGACATCGCGCCACTGCAGCAGAACGGAGTGCAGCAGGAGATGCTCCTGGACGGGATCGACAGCGGCAAGGGTAACTCGGTGAAGATCCGGTTCCGAGTGTCATACAAGATCGATGGGCAGATCAAGGAGGAACAAGGCATGGTGCCCGCCTTGGGGATTCAATAGTACTTACCTTAGAAGGTACCCAAGTGAGTTTCATGGAGTCTATACGGCATATACTACAGCACGTCTTCTTTTTTTTATTTCTTTTTTCTTCTCTCTCTCTCTATCTCTCTCTCTCTCTCTCTCTCTCTCCCTCTCTTTTTTCAGCACATAGTATCACCAATCAATATACATTATTCTTTTCTACCGTCAGGTCGATCTTCCGCTTTTGGTTAAACAAAGTCAAGTGTGAGTAATGGCGTTTCTCGGACCCGACTCGGTCGTAGGAATAAACCTACACACGGTAGTGGAATAGAAGGAATTGACTACCTGTCTACCTGGGGACAAAGAATTGCACCATCTACAATCTTGTGTTTAATACAGTCAATTCCTCGAGTACTCAATTATACAGAGTGAGATGCTGAGGCATATTTGGGTCGGAAAGCCAATTTGGCGTTGAACCAGAGATGACGACCAGCCCGGCATGCGCATCAGGTAATTACTCCGTGTATGGAGAGGGTAGATCTGCAGATCTCCATATATAGACTGGATAATTAATCATACGTAGAGTTCTAGTACTTTGTATTTATGCTTCGACATGCCTAAATACAGATTATACAGAGTACTATCCATGCAAGTACCTCTAATTGGTATTCCTAGTTTCAAACCGGTGTCTTCTGTCTTCTGTATGGAGATTCTTAAATTTGGGCTGTAATCATACTACATACAAACTTACTAGGATCTCTTGAGGACGGAGTACTCCCGTAGTCTCACTTGATTGATGCCGCTCATCCGAGTGGACTACGTAGAACGGGAGTAGTCCGTACGATCTGTAATAGACTAGGAACCACCTAGTCACGGGCGGAGAATTTCTCCTTGTGAGGGATTCTAGACCCATGCAGTCAGTGGCTAGTTAGTGCGTTTCGAATGAATAGGAGTTAACTAGAAAAACAGGGAATACTCCGAATAGTCCTAATGGAGGATGGATACCCCGAAGTCATCTCCGAGTTCAGCTGTTGACTACAGAGTAGTATGACTATGACTGAATAGATGAAGGATATTTGTAGTTAGCCATTTAACAGCATTGTATGTACTCCGTACTGTAGAGATATCGGGTCCGACTCGGGTCCGACACCGCACTCCGTACAAAGGACAGCCTTATTGCATTGTCAACTGCATAGCCACATCCAGCCTCAAAAAAACGAGATCTAACACACTAGAGTCCCACTGATCGAAGCTGTAGCAAGTCAGCACTAATTAATTGACCCATCGTACTCTGTAGATGAACTCAGCTGAGCCACATTCTTATTTGGTTAATTAGTCCGGCTATCCATATTTACGGAGTACTTGGGGTATACGTACGGTATACGCACTCCCAAGACTCCAGAGTCCATTCATATCATTATTCAGGTACTCCGTATTCTCGTAGCCATACTAGTTTGGTACATCCTACATGGTTAACTACTGGCTACTACATACATACTCCCATGTAGTACGTAGTCGTGCCATCGGGGGGGCCGATGTGGCGCCGGATGTGGAGTGAAGTGGATACCTTGAGATCGATATGAGTAGATCTGGTAGTAGTAATATTGCAATATAGTAAGAATAATGATGTATAGTTATGAAGTATACCTTGTTATACAATAGAATATAAGAGATCAAGTACTCCATACTTATTATAACTAGTACCAGTAGTAGTAACTATGTAGTAAATATGTACTAGTATGTAGTACTAGTATGTAGTACTATAGTATACTACATATGTAGATGCATTGTTTGCCACCGACCCACCTCAGCCTTAGCATAAGGATTATTTACTATCTACTTACTACATATATTGGTCTATAATACCTAGGTAGGTTGTCAAGAGATGATCTACATGTCCAATCAGGGGTCTGGATTATCATTTTCCGTTTCGGCGTTTGCCGGGGTTTGTTGATCTAGGCAATCGGCTTGTCCACTCTATAAACTAGCAGTTAAGCGAGGTGGAGTCTTCCCAGTAGTCTATCGAGTACAACAGACTACTTGGTACAGATACAGGTAGAGATAGCTACAGAGTACTATGTACTCATTACTCTGTAGTAGATACAGTCATGCGTATTTGTTATGACTGTATCTACCTAGAGCTGCTCTATCTATAAGGAGGTACTAGGTAGTAATGACTTACTAGTAGTTACCTACTACTTAGTATACGGAGTACTTGATCGACAAAAACCGGAGATTTAGTGACATGAGCAGGTGCGCCTTATCCGTCACGGTGGGTGTCTTTGATTGAATCATTATTGGTTGCTGTATCTTGGACGGGGGAAGTCCGTTCCTGTCGGATACTTCCAACGGAGTAGATAAAGTCCGAGTAAGAGGATTAGGTAGTAGGTCCCTTGTACGGAGTAATCCGTACTCCGTACTTTGTGTTAGGTACGGTATCTAGTATAGGTACCTACCTAGGTACCTAGTAGGTACAGTGGCCTGATACCTATGAATGGTTGGGTAGGGATACCACAGACTCTTCATCCACGGTACAAACTATCAAGTACCTGGTTCTATCGTCTTGCTACAGAGTATGTTTTTCATTAGTTATTATTAATATTATTATTATAGTCTGGCATACACTTGATAGTCCTGCCTAGACAAAGTCAGATTACGAGAATACAAAAGTACCAAGCAAGTCTCCATCGATTTCCTCCGTGGGGGGAGTGGCTTGAACTTTGCCACCAGCCTAGACTACAAGGAGAAGTGGCAACGGGTGCACGTGCAGCGACACGGCAGTTGTCCAGGCAGTTATTCACGAGTAACTTGCATTAAGACGTACAGAGCACACGTAGTTATGTAGTACAGAGTAGGTATGGGTAATATTCTGAGTATGTACTAAGGTATCTACCTAGTACATACCTAGTACTGTAGTCCACTCTGGACACCCTAGATCTGAGCTACTGCAGCCATGCATCCGGCTGCAGGTACACCACTAGTTGATACTCCATAGTTACCACCTTAGGTACCTACCTAAGGCACCTACCTATCTAAGTAGTAGATAGATTAGTATTCCATACTACCATACTAGGTATACAAAAGCACAGTCCTAAGGTACTAGGTACCTACCTGAGAAGGTTCCAACCAAGTTGGAGGTTACTCTACCTATGGAAGGTACCTACCTAAACAAGTTCAGGACAGGACAGAGGACGTGCCCGATTAGGCAAGGTTGTACTGACTGTAATCTCCCCTCCAATCATATCTCTTGATAAGGCCGCTCATCGCCGGCTAGTGCAGGACCCCCACCCTGTTCCCCACCCACCAATCGCCAATCACGGCAGGTGGTCTGGGCACAAGGATCTACCTAACCTTCCTCGGTTTAGCTGCAGGGTGAGTTTGTCTGTGCTCTAGGAAGGTACGGAGTACGGAGTAGGTAGTTACTTGTTACTGTAACAGGTACTCCGTACTAGGTACTACCTACCTAACCTATACCTACCTAGTAGTACTTACCTAGGTACTCCGTACTGTGTCCTCTGTAAAGTACGCATAATACTGCCAATCTCATACCTAAGGTACCTACTAGGTAGGTAGTACGAGGTATCTCTGCAATCCCGAGTGAATGGTTCTAGTCATGCGTAAATCCTAAACCTACTCCTAAATGCTGCAGATGTTGTAGTATAGTTACCTTATAATTACATAGGTTAGTAGCTAAACTAGTGGACTACGGACTAGGTTGCACGTTACAATGAATTCTCCACCCAACTGGCTGGACCAGATCGTAGCACACACACACTCTCTCTCTGTGTCTGTCTGTCTGTCTTGTTCCAGCTGTCCAGCGTCTGTCCCGGTCGCCCCCCCCCCCATCTCGCCCAACGGCCGTCCCATGGATGGACATCCTCCTGGGCGGGGGAGGGGAGAGAGAGAGAAGGGACCCATCTGAGAGCCCATGGACCGTGTGGAAATTGTATTCTGCAACCCAGACAATCATGATCGCCCGGGAAGTTCGTGTCCTTGGGTCCTTGGGTCCTTTTTGGCTGCCCTAGGGGCCCTCTTCTTCCCTTGTAAGCTCTGGCAGCTTCCCCGCCTATTTAACATAACCTCTTCCCTCCTTCTTCTTCCACCAAGGCATATAATTAGTACCGTATAGTACGTCCTATCTTGTTGTACTATTCTAGTACTTATATTTGTTGTACTATTATAGTACTATTATAGTACCTCTACGGTACTCTATTGTGCTGACGCCATGACAACCGTCTCCGATCTGGATCTGGATATTTCTCCAGTCCCTCGCTCGCGAGAGGAAAACCAGGAGAGGTGAGACGAATTTTTTAAAGAATAGCAAACTGCAAACCTCGGTCGTACTGACAATAATGGGATAAACTACAGAGCATTTATTGCTGCCTCACGACGGAAAGATCGCAGTCTGGATGCAAGGCTTGAATCTGCAAACCGGGCGTCGATGCTGCACAAGAAACGCACCGGTAAGGCCCTCCACATCACCAAGGAGATCGTCGAGAAGGAGGCCATGTACGAAGAGGTCGACGAACGGTACCAGGAGAAACGCATCCGCATGCTGCAGGCCCAGAATCTGCAGATTGAAGAGGAGTTCCAGCGCCATCTCCTCGCAGCCTTTGCCGCGCGTGCCAACGGCTCCTCCTCAGCGCTCGCCTCTCGCCGGGCGGCCAGTATAGGCGGCCCGAGAAAAATGAGCCTTGACTTGTCGGGCTTGAACGCTGCTTGCTCCTCTCAGAACTGTCCGCCGTCTCTGACCAGCCCGATGGTTCACGATTCCGGATACGGCCTCTCCCCCGCCGGCTCTCCCTTTGCTGCTGCTACCCCAGTGACCGCAGTCGCCTGCCACAGCCCGCACTCTGCCGCAGGCCCGATGGGCCCTTCTGCTGCTGCCTCGCCGTATCACCATCCCCACGGTCTCTCCACCGTTACACCAGGGCCCTTGCCCCAATATATCGCTGGCCCCCAGCAACCGCTCACTCCATCATGGCCCCAGCGCTCACCCGTCCAGCCTACATTCCGTTCCTGGCAGGGGTTTGCCGCGCCCGCAGACTGCCCCCCTTCTGTCGAGATGTGGCAGCAGCGGCTTGTGCAACAGTCGCATCTTCCGTCGCCTGAGGCCTCCACCTTCCGGATGCGGCCGTTCAGAGACCGGCTCGCCTCCGCCCCAGAGCTACCAGTCTATCCTACCACCACCACCACAGCTATGCCTACTCTAGCTTCTGCTACTGCTACTGCTACTGCTGCTGCTGCTGCCGCTGCCGCTGCCAGAAATCCCATGGTTCATACCCGTGCCCCCTCGGACCCTATCGCTGCCCCCAACTTCTCCGAGTCGAGCTCCCCACAACACCTTGACCTTGTCTCGACGGAAACCCTATCCACGCCTGAACTGTGTCCTACCCCGAATACCCCTCTCTCTCCAACCTCTGGGCAGATTCAATATCAGCAACAACAACAACAACAACACGATAATACTTTCCCCGTTTCTAATTCTACTTCTTCATTGGACCTGGATCTTTTCGTTGAAAAGGAAGGAGAAAACCTGATGGTCTCGTCGCACGATGACCTGGACCCGGAATTCGACGAGTTTAGTCGGTTCGCATGGGGACTGGGCCAGGGCCAGCAACTGCTTTTGGGCGACCACCACCACCACCACCACCAATTAGGACAGCTGGGCCAGTTGAGCACCCTGCCACCCCCCGCACGGACGGATACCTTTGGCTTTGACGACATTGTTTTTGACGAGTTTGCGACGAGTGTGGCATAGTCCGCTTACCTGAGCTTTCCTGAGCCGTCTTACTTCGCTGTGTATATTATTCTGTATATAGTGTGTTATAGCTTGTCCTTGTCTGCAAACGGATCTACCTGTACTTGGTAGTTAGTATACTACTATTATTATCGTATTATTCTACTTCACCATTATTATTACTATCATTATTACTACTATCGTTATTATTACTATCATTATTATTACTATCATTATTATTACTATCATTATTATTATTATCATTATTATCATTGTTGCTATCCTACTATTATACAGAATACTGTATGTAAATTACAAAAGTACCTGCTGCAATCGGAACTTTAATCGATTAAGGTTCCGGTGGGGCTCTCGTATCTCTCGTTTCTAACTGTCATAAGGTATGGATACAGATAATAATATATCTAATAACCAGATAGAATGTATCTATCCAGTCTATCCAGTATTATTTATTAATCTATTAAATAGGTCAAGTCATACGACTACAATATACTACCTAAGCATGGGCCAGGCCTAGATTAGAACCGTTAGCAGTAGGTAGCTTAGTAGTTACCAAGGTAGTAGCCAGTACCTACGGGCTAAGTACTAACTACCTAACTAACTAACTACTAGGTCTACCTGGGTATGCACTGGCAGTTACCCCACATAGACCATTATACACGGTGCAGATCATTGGCTGTACCCGCCTTCCTCTTCCGGCGTCTCGGCATAGCCCCGGGGCTAGACTGCGAGGGTTTCCATGGTTTCCCTTCCCATTCACGGACCTATCGCTGCTAGTAATAATCGTGAACCTTGAATGAAAGCATAGTGAGTCGGTCGGAATAAGGTAAGTCATTGTTGAGGGGGGGGGGAAGAAAAAAGAAAAGAGACAATGTAGCTATTGGAATAAAGAGTATGAAGATTCTAATTCAAATCAAAGACGGACTGATATGAAATACCTAGGGCACCTAATCTGGATCTACGGATCCTGACTCTCGGAAAAATACCGAGCTTTCAAACACGAAGATGACGGCCGGTCAAACCCCGCGACTAAACAACTCCCGTCCAATCTCCCCGCTGCGCCGCACGCTCACGCTCGAACTGCTGCTTCGCCGCCGCCGACTGCGTGTCTCCGCAGGATCAGCAGGGCTTAGCCCACTCGCCCGCGCGTACAGGTTCAGCATGTCCGTAAGGCTGACCACGCCCACCAAGTGCCCAGAGAGTCGTGATCCCGGCAACGCAGAGGCTGGGATCGAGGGCGCCATTCCGTGAGGAGTCGGGGTCACAGTGCTCGCCGCATGGCTCGTGTAGTGCTGCTGGACGGTGGGGGTCGGCGGAGGAGAGGTTGGTCCGGTCTGCGTCGCAGGCGCCGCCAGCGGGAGGTGCACGGCCGAGTGTGATGGAGTCGGTGGGCCGGACGAGGAGGGTGACATGGGATCCGTCACCCACAGACTGTCCAATTAGTATGCTGCCGCCGTATCACTAGTCTAGGCCTTACCGGTGTGATTTGGTCGCAACCACTTTCGCAATCGTGTGCGCCAGCGTTGAAGTGGGGTTGATGTGGAAAACCGGAAAAGAATCCTTGCCTTCAACAAGGCCGCGCGTGGAGAGGATTACGGAGATGAAGTGAATGCAGGTGTTGTGGAGAAGAGGAAGCGATGTCGACCGTGTCAAAAGCTAAATTATTGTTTTCAGTGAGATGATAAGCTAGGGGGGGGGGGGGGAGCTCGAGACGGAGCAGTCCAGACCTTGACATCCACAGTAGAAATGTTACCAATCACATTGGTATGGTTATCGACGACAGCGATTGAAGAGATGCCCTCGTTGTTCATGAGCTGCAGGGCTTCGGAAAGTGGCTTGTCCCCACTGAGATCTGAGATCAGCAATTTCGCATCTTGTACACACCTTGTACTCTTCCGGAGAACTCCGTAAACAAGGAAGGACAGATGGGCCTCACTTGATCGATATCACATTACCCGATCCAATTCGCAGTTCTCGTAGCTGCTGCGGGTACAGCTGGTCGATGACTGGGAAACTGCGCCCATTCTCCCACAGGAACTTGACGAGTCTGGTCTGGCTAAAGATGCCCACCACTTCGCGCTCGTTCTCCTCCTTGACCACCACAATCCGGTGTATACCCCCTCCAAAGAGTTTAACCGCCGTCATCACATTTTCCGAGGCAGAGAGCGTAGTGAAAGGCTCCTTTTTACCCAGACCCTTGACATCTTTCAGTGGGATCTTACTCCCTTCCCGGGCCTTCTTCGCCAGCTCCTGAAAGGACGTAATATGCTCTTCGTCGGGCTGTGTAATACCCGCCGCCAAAAGAAGATATGCGTTCAGATCGGAGTAGTCAAAGGTACCCACCGCCGCTGTATCCTGCGGTGTTTCCCGGATCAGGAGCACTGGGGCACCAGTCTCGATCAAAATCTAGTAGCGAAGGAAAGTCCTATCAGCTTTCTACACTGAAAAAAGAAAAGATAAAAAGAAAAAAAGCGGCAGTGCAGCTCTCACATTTGTTGCTTCTTCAATCCCCGTATCAACTTCGACGAATTTCAAATCGTCGGGCCTCACCAGCTCCCCGATCGAGATATGACGCCAGTCACGACCCGCAAACGCGGGGTCAGCTGGGTTTCGGGCAGGCGGATTATCAATAAGGCTCTGGATCGCAGCTTGTGTCAGGGATGGTTGTCGGCGCGAACGCGGAGATCCCGGAACTGCGCGTAAGCTCTCACTGAAGCTCTGGCCGCGCTGGTGGCTCGGCGTCGAAATGTGGTGGTTCAAGCGCAGGGATTGACCTCTCGTTGACGGAGACCGCGAATCCGTGCTCAACTGCTGCGATGCAATGGCCGGAACCGCCGTCGAGTGGTCGTGGCCATTACCACCAGGCTGATGATTATCTGCCATGGTTATGGTTGGAGCGGGGTGGGCGGGGATAAAACACGTCACGCCCGCGGAACGTGGTGAACGGTCAGGAACAGCAAAACTGCAGGATCTTGGTTGGAGAGTCGCAGCCGCAGGATGGATATCTCATAAGCAGTATTTGTTTCCGAATCGACAACGATGAGGGGGGGGTTTTTTCCAAGGAGTGTCGTTGGTCAAGGTAAGTGGCGAGACAATTCTCTGCTGCTGCCGTTGGCAAGGATTCCCGTGGGGTTTGTTTGGCAACGTTCGAGGCGGTGACAGCTCCCAACCAGCCAATCACGGGAGTTGTTTACATCAGGGAAGGAACGCTGGAGATGGAATCATCATGGATTTGGCAAGAACGAATAATCATCGCAGGAAGTCAGATAAGACTGAGTTGAGGTCATTCTCAGGTCCTCTTGTTCGCTGTCTCCTCACGGCTCTCTTGCATCCAGGCTGCGATTCGCTCGACGGAACCGGCTTTCGCTTTTTTTCTGGTGATACGTCTTCTGGTGAGTGTTGTCTCGAGTAGATGGCGATCGGGTTCAGGGTCACTTGCTCAGATATGAGCTGACCAACCTGGAATTCAAGAATAGGTGTATCACAATTCGGCTGGGAAACGGGATGCTCTTGACCTCGGGCCTCGTAGGACCTGTACAGCGACTCGGTGCGCAAGAATTCCACTGCGTTGGTCTGAGTCATGATGGTTGTCTTCCAGCCGCTACTTACCAACTGTGCCTTGCTCTTTGAGATGATTCCTGAGCAGCCGCAGAAGACAACTTGTGAGAGAGATGGGAACGAGTTCAGATAAGGCAGCATTGCCGGGGACAAGCCGACCTGGTTCACCATGTACAAGACGCGCAGGTGCTTGAACGCACCAGAGGAATCCGCGAGCTCGCTCCATGCTCGCACAATTCGATCACTGAGACCGGCAGCATATGGATTGTCAGGGCCACGATGTTGAGACAGCCCTGAAGGTGTGATTATTTTCAGCGCCCCCAGGTTTTGAATCATTGCGATGTCCACCAGTTCGGGTGTTTTGGCAAATTGCGTTGATACCGTCAGAACGGCAATCCAGCTGAGGGAGTCGCTCTTCACGAGACCTAAATATTTCCCCAGAGGCATCTTGGGCCCCTCGATCTTCATCTCGCGATGGCGAGACAGCTTTCTAAACTCATGAGGATATGCTGTCGCAAACACCTTCCACATATAAAATGTTTGTTTGCGGCTGCAGATGATCAGCAAGAGGTGTTGAAGGATGAACTTCCTGTAATCTAACCTTTCTTTTAGACAACCCCAAAGATATTCGGCAATACGCCATGGCACATGCTCGAATAACTTCGCATTCAGATTTCTCTGGTCAGAGAGGGTCTTCCTCATGGCCATGTGTTTCAGCGACGCTGAACCAGACAAACTGATGTCTTCCCATCCGGTGGTCAAAAATGGGCTCTCGTGGACCCAAGATGGACCGTTGGACAGCGTCACTGCTGAATCCATATTCATTTTTTTTCGCAGATATGTCTATCGCTAGTATTATTCCCTGTCCACTTCTCGACACGAACTCGACGCGTCACTTTTGACGCGCCCTTGATGCAAAGCTACCAGTCAGGTATTAGAGAGCTGCCACGACCATTTGCCAATCAATAATACATCTTAGAAAAACTCACGTTTTGTACTTTATCTGATCGCCGTGTGCGTTCTTAATGGCATTAGTGGCGAGTCAAATATTGTTAGAATTGTGCAGATGGAGTTGTTGCACAGTCACGTGTACGGAGTATATGTCTCTATTCAAATATTGATTTATCCTTCCTCTTACCTGCCTTGAATTACTACGACACGGCAATGATGGAGTTTGCAATAAATCTGCATAAAAGCATCAAGAGACCTCCTGTTTGGGGGATTTCCATGTCCAAAAAGCCTGCCAGCCAAGATCTACGCATTCACGGCATGAGCTCAACGCAAGCTCTCATAAAATTAGACGTCTGAATCCAAATAATGAAGGTCTGCGTCCGTCTTGAATGCTTGTCTCTCTTCGTCCGACGTAATAGATAATGACTTTTTCTTGTTAAGCTGGTGACTTGAAAATTGCAGACGCGATGGTATGGGAGACAGTTCCATCAATTGCATGAAACAGAGCAGCTTCCAGGAACACAACTTCCGCCAAAGAGATACCCTCGAAGCAGAAAAGTAGACGGCTCTCCCAAATTGTTCCCAGTGAGTAGTATCATTTCGAGGCTCTAGTGTCTTGACCGTACGTTGCCTGACCCAGGAAAGTGATGGCGAGGCGACACAGCCTGTTCGCGACACAGCCTGTTCAGGTCAAGTCCATTAAATCCTTAAGACATCAATATACATTAACATTATTATGTAGTGTTCTAGGTACATTATTATCATAGATCTGAATAAGCACGACTCTCCATCTATTATCGTCGTGTTTAGCCGAATGCAAACCCCACGGCCGAGTGAGTGTGAAAAGCTTGGATATCCCGGCGGTAGCAAGGAAAAAAAAAAAGGTCGTTGTGACATGTTGTAGTTTTGTGTCAAGCTGACAGTTGACGAGGTATTCCGACCGTCGCGGACTGTTTAACAGAAAACAAAGAGAAGAACAGAGCCTTTACCCCTGTGTTGTTCTTCATCTCAAAGAAGAAGAAGCGAACTGAAGGCGACTCGCGGTGTTGAATAGCAAAGAAAAGTGGCGTCTAAGTCATATTTTTTTGAACCGAATGAACGATATGGTGAAGAAATGAGTCTCACGCCTGTATCATCCTCGCAATCGAGAATGGCACGGTGGAAGAAGCTTTGAGCGTGGCACGATGGGAATGCCAGTTCCCATTCGACGTCAGGTCTCTACTAGAGGGCGATGAATCGGCATGAGGCTCCCCGTGGTTCAGATGGCACCGTGGGCAGGCAATCAGGCGATGTGTAGGCCACGAGTGCGTGAAAGAGTGTGTTGCATTGCGGTAGATATAAGGATTGATGTTGGTATAGCTGGGCGGAATGGTGGACGGGCCATTTGCTGGCAACCTGG
The DNA here is from genome assembly GCF_001890105.1 of Penicilliopsis zonata CBS 506.65. Taxonomy (NCBI): domain Eukaryota; kingdom Fungi; phylum Ascomycota; class Eurotiomycetes; order Eurotiales; family Aspergillaceae; genus Penicilliopsis; species Penicilliopsis zonata. The sequence goes on from NW_019208915.1 coordinate 257,073, forward strand.
CCCTGATGGAACTTGGCGATGAGCGGCGAGTTCGAGAATCCTGAGGAGAAGTCAGACCAGGAATAAACGAATGCATGGTTGATGAGAATTCATATCAAGGCATAGAACACAACGTCTATCTTTGAGCGCTGGGTACATCTTAAATAAAGCTAAGTCCACGAGTCACGCCCAATAGATCATCGTGCAGATCCACGCGGGTCCTTGCAGGACCTCACAGCTCGGAGAATAACATTGCCAACCACACGCTTCACTGCCACGAAGGAGGCGCGTTGTTGTCAAAGGGGGAACAGGAGACGAGAGGGAGGGCGGGAATGGAGGGCGAAAAGGAGGGAAAGGTTGGACGCAAGGCGAGAGCTCTCAGCCCTTCTCTCTCTTTTCTCCCTTCTCACCCCGCCAAAACCTGACAAACCGACACTCACATTTATTTTGGACCTTTCCAAAGCCTCGCTCTGGGAGGAAACAGCTTCTTCTTCGTCCGAATCATGAAGAGAGGACGTAGGGGAGGCGGGGGGCGATATGGAAGTGCGTGCAGTTGGGGATAACAGCCCGGAGTCTATCTCAAAACAGGTTATTATCTCAGATCCCTAGATATCATCTATTGCCCTGGGATATTTGCAAAAGAACTGATGGGATAGCGTCAAATGCAGGGATGTTTGAAATCTTACCTCCCCAGAAGGTGAGACTCTGCTCGTTAATCGTCAACACTGGCATGGTCATTCCACTGTCCTGTTTCCACGCCCCTCGAACGCGTTAAAGATGGAGAAGTCGTCACTGGAACAACAGCTGCCAGGAACAGCCGCCGGCGCCTGCCCCCTCTTATGGACTGAGCACAAGCATCACGAGGCTGATTTGGGCGTGGGACCCTGGAGGCTTTGAGAGGGGCCACAACGACGCCAAGAGGGAGAAATACAGGCTACACAGTACACAACTCCTCCATGATAGCCGTGCTCCGTATAGTACGGACTCTATAGGCACTTCAATGCTAGAGCCCCACCTGGTTGAGGGAGTTATCAGAGCTCAGCGTTCCCGGATTCAGCCTTATTGCTGGGATATCGCAGCATTACCCCCCGGTGATTATCTGATGGGTCTAGAGGGTGTTGGTGACTGAGATCAACGCTATGAGATTGGCTGTATGATGCTGGTGGATGACCGTCAGCAGGGTATAATTACCTTCTACTCCCTCGGATCCTTCTCGTGAAGAGCAGGGTACTACAATATGATGGCTCCAGCTGTTCGGCGGTTGACTCTTGGAATTCAAAATCGTGACCCATCTGCCTTGGAGAAGGATTAAAGATTTTCGAGAACAGGAGCCACGATTGACCACTCTGAATTGCACGCCTAATTTCACCCAAAAAAGAGAGGACCGTTGCTGGTCAAAATAGACGAGGCGGCCCCATATTAATAACAATAATCAACTTGTCAGCTCCAGCCTCCAAGTACTGGAAGCCGGCTGTGCATGCAAATATTTGCCAGTCATGGCAACGATAATAATGATGGGGAAGGATGTCGAACACTGGCTGCAAAGCGCTGCAAAGCGCTGAAACAGCAAAAACAACCGAGCATCTTTTGAATCGTTGCTTCTCTGTTGGGTCGCAAACCCTGCCTAGCACGCACGATTCGCTAGTCCACAAACATACTGTCTGGTTGTTCGATAACACGGTGTATCAAACCGAGGGGTCACCAGCTCACCCGGCTGAATGGACATGGGGTTCGGAGGTTGTTGCGTGCGTCTTTATTACTTACGGCCGGAGAGAGATGAGCACCCTAGTCACTATAACGGCTGACCTGATCGGACTGTATGGCGAATTAGGGATCGATGACAACGTGGAGGCTTTCTAAATCAGCTAGTAGTAACATCGGGGATTCCACTTCCTGTCGGAGTCTTTTCAAAGGCCTGATGGCCCGACGGATGCCAACGGAATCGGGAGAAAGGTGCCCGCTCTCAACTGGAAATCATTTGATGGAAGACAGCACTCTCATCAAACACTATCTACATAGATGGAACCACAAAGTATCGATGAATACCGTCTTTGCAGCCCGGATGGATGGATGGTAATCTCGGACATTAATGATACCATCGAGTACATCCAGCACGAGAACCTATTGGAATCGTTCGCATCACTTTCGCAGAAAAGGCATGTCCGATCTGCGGTATGCAGGGCTATACGTCTACATCCAAAGACAGTCGATGGCTGCTTGCTTTACTTATCAGCCTCGCTGTACAATCTGATTCCCTTTCCACCAGATCTCTTGTGCACACACTACCCTCAGGGTACATACTGCGAGATTTTTCGTTGATGGACTTACAAGGGCTCCTCAACTTCTTTCATCGAGAATACACAAGAGTACAAGGTGGTCCGGATGGAGAAATTCCGTCGATGGTTTCCCTGCAGACAGACCTGGAAAGTAACAAACATCTCGCACAGGTAAGAACAGGATTCAGCTAAGAGGTTCGAGACTGCTTTGAGATAATCTTAGGGATATGTGGACGATCTTTGAACGACCTGTACATCTATTTGAGCGTGTGGAAGAACTCGTGGCATGAGATCATGGATCCGTTTCAACGAAACCCCAGGGCTCGTCTTAACACTAACCAAGAATCGAGAGATCAATGGATTAAAGACACTTCCAGCCTCAGTGATCTCGAGAGCTGATGCCTGATAGACAGTGGCGATGATGATCTAAGAATTTTAGATCCGACTACGTCAACATGAAGAAATCCGGTGGTGGCAGCATACAGAATTACAATCTCCCGATAGATGTTCTTTGCTCCCAACTAATCCCGGACATCAAAAATAGTATTGAAACGACACTATGAAGCCGGCAAAGCCTGAGTCCACGACAATGGATAAAGAAACCTTTGTGCCTCCCACCATGCGAGCGTTGTACTTTTCTCCACCGCCAGCATCAGAAGAAACGAAGAGCACCACCGCGACAATCGCCTTCGATGCTGACTTCCCGACACCACAGCCATCATTTAACCAGTATCTAGTAAAGGTGCAAGCCGCTTCCTTTTCCCTCGATGAGCTCCAGGCTGCGAGGACTCTCAACCCGACGCTCTCGATCCCCCAGATCCCCGTACATAGCTTCTGCGGCACGGTGATCAGCACGCCGGTCGAAGACCACCAGAATCCGTTCGGACCGAGGTTCAAGATTGGAGATTCTGTGATCGGCTTGAAGAACTATACCCTCGACGGGGCGGCTGCCGATTATGTGCTCACGACGGAAGACGAGTTGGCATTCAAGCCGAGAAACGTCACGGCGAAAGAAGCGGCGAGCATCCCTCTCCCCGCACTGACTGCATGGCACGCTCTCTTCGCTTACGCACGACTGATGGACACTCTCATCGGCGGCACTCAGACGAGTGATGTCAGCGCTACTATTCCGAGGAGTAGCAGTACGGCAAGCAGTAGTACGAGCATTCAGAGCCTGCGGAAAAAGCAGCGCAAAAAGAAGAAAGAAAGCGGTCTACGCGTCCTGGTGACGAGCGCGTACGACAGTGACGCTGCGATCGATGTGATTCGGATTCTACGAGCGCCTCGCCACTTACTCAACCCCGGCATCGCAGCGGACGACGAGACCCCGGTCTGGATCTGCGCGGTGTGTTCGTCGACAGACCAGGAGCTGTTCCTAACCGACCAGCTGGGCGTTGACAAGGTGATGGTCTCCGGGTCGAATCTGGAAGACTCCTTTCGCGCCCATGGCTGGGAACCCGTTGATTTGGTGGTGGATGCGTCTGGAGCAGGTGAAACGTTCCGCCAGAGCCATTCGCCACACGTAGTCAAAGACGACGGGATGGTGCTTAGCACTGTCTCGTCGTCTGTGGATGCGGTGCGCAATGACCCACGTATCCAGGAACAAGTGGCCAAGGGGAAGCTGGGCAGCCACTTTGTCGCGGTGCGGCCGGACGGGCTCGCGCTGCAGCGGATCGTCGCCCTGGTAGAGACGAATGCACTTCGTGGCCGAGTGGATAGAGTCATGGACATGGTGGACGCGGGACTACGAGATATCCTGGGCGGGAGGAGAGAGACTGGGAAGCAGTGTAAGGGGAAGATGACGGTCATCCATGTGGATACATCAGATTAGCAAGATTATAGTATATTGGTTTAAACTTCTTTCTAGGTAGTCTTCTTCCTGGTAACAATAACCCTGGAAAAAGGTTACCAGTAAGTGTCTTCCACCTCCATCATCATCATTTCCTTCTCGTTGAGCTCTTCCTCATCGTCACGACAGCACTGACACTCCCATCCGCAACACCCCCCGCGCAGCGTACACCCGCGCAGACCTGCGTCCTTCGCCCTGGTCTTCAACCTGCATCTCCGATCCCGCGGATGACAATGCTGGAAGTGTTCCCTGATCCAGGCACCAGAGGGACACTCCCCCACGACAGCTCGGTACGCACGGCGATCCTCCCATGTCCGTTGTAGCAAGCTCTCAAGTCGCGACGTATGATCTCCCAGCCGGGGATCCCAAGCATGCAGGTCGTCGATGATCGTCTGCAGCTCGATCTCCTCTTCGCGGTGCCAGCTTAGCGTGACGAGCAGGTCGGTCCAGCGCACAAGCCAGGCTTGCTGGGCTTCTCGGCTGGAGGTTTTCGTGAAGAACTTGTTGAGCCCGCGTGTCAGCGAGGCGAGGTTCGGGTGCCCTGCGCTCAGGGAGATCTCGATCTTCTTTAACAGGCCCATTTGTTCAACCAGGCAATTCAAAGGGGGACAGAAAAAATATCCAAGTACCTAGTGGACTGGTTTAGTTGCACGCTGGGGGATATGTGTGTGCTCGGTGTTGCCTGCTTTATACTTAGTCTGTGACCAAATATGATGTCAGTTTACAAGATCACTCTGACCAGTACATTCGAGTTTCGAGCATACTCTATTTAGCTGTTTCACCTTTAAAATCGGTAAATAGGTGTGTTCTGTATTTTACTCAGTATAGCGGTTGACTGGAGTTGGAAACTACTCGTGGTGAGTCGGATATAAAAGTGGGTAGATTAAGCAATTATGCTGGATTGATAGATATATTATTTTCAATGCTCACTATATAATATTGAAATAAAAGAATGCCATAGCCATAGGTGTAATAATTAGCCTCTAGCTATACTAGAACAGTGAAATATTAAGATAGAGATAGAGATAGTATAGTATTCCTAGTATTGTAAGCTCTATATGGCGAGGAATGAGACTTGATATAGTATTCTAATGTCCCCTTCTACTTCATAGTTATAAAAAAGAACTGATTGATTGACTTTGTTCAATTAAAATTGCTTTTATATTTATCCTGCTTTGTGCTCCATCACTGCCAGTGCACACAATTCAGTTTATTCTATGGAACACCGCGACCTGGTATGGAAATTATCAAACGCAAGACAAGAAAAGGATGTTAGATGACAAAAATCGCCTACAGTCGGTCATAAAGTAATAAAGATCATTTCCACACAATGGACGGACTGTAGATGGCGGGCCGGTCGGGCTTCCATATCAATCCTAAACCCCATACATATGCTGACGAACTACATCAAGAAGAGAAGGGAAAGAAAAAAAGGGATTGGCCGCCCCCGAAGAGAGTTAAGGGTGAGCGGGAGGCGAGAGAAGGGGGGTTTCGAAGGAGGGATGCATGATAGAAGGATGCGATGGAGACAGGAACGTCGTCAATTCACTCAAAGGAGGGAATCCAGTCGGGTGAAAACGCTCAGGCAAGCCGCCACAATCTAGGCCGAGTTAGAAGAAAGGTGTACTCTCAATCAATTTCACTATAAACGTACCTCAAGTTGGAGTTCCTTATCCTGGGCCCGGTTGATTTCGTCATTAATGGCTTGGGCCAGGTTAGCCCCGATAGCCTGTCCGCCACCGGCTCGTCGACCAAACGGCCATTGAGAGTACTCTGCCAACAGCTCATCCACCTGAGCAAAGGCACGCTCCCGCGACTCGTGGCTCATGGTGACTAAAGCGTTCTCCAGCACATTGGCCGCATAGGCCGCGCAGACCATGGTCACCGTCCGGAGATATCTGAACTCGACGTCCTCGGGGAGCCACTGGTTCGCCGGGATGACCACTGTGCGGTTACTGCACATTGTGCGCACCCGCTTGTGTAGATCATCCTTGGCACCGCCGTCCGCAACAGGGTGCGTTGCCATATCGAAGAGGAGGAAGTTACGCTTCTCGGTGCGGAGGATACCCTTGTCGACGAGACCCTTGGCCAGACGTTCCCGGACTTGCTTCAGTTGATAGCCGATCTTCATCAAGTTCCACGTTTCCCCTGTCCCATTTTTTGCATATTAGCAAATGGCACATAGAAAGCTTTTGAAAAAAAAATATATATATGTACTGCCACCTACCGCTCAGCAGATCAATCCACGAGCTGACACTCATCTTCTCGCTCGACTTCATCATCTTCAGCGCCTCGTCCAGCAAGACCTCCCCTGTCAATGTGTCGTCGATAACCTCGATGATGCGATCCGCGAGCGGAAACCGCCGGCGTGAAGAGTCCTTTTGCATGCTTATCCGGCCACGGAGAGCCAATTCGATCACAATGCAGCCGCGCAGAGCGTAGGAGATATTCTCGTTCCAGAAGGAAAGGTAGCCCTGATCGCGCCACACATTAATTCAAGCTTATTATTTTTTCTCTCTCTTGTATTTCCCTCCAGAATACCCTACCTGCTTATCTTTCAGCCCCAGTAGCAGCACCTCCTCCATCAGAGTCAACTTGGGCTGCTTATTCCGCTCCTGGTTCTCGCTGATGTCGCGCGGGTCGAACGCAATCTTGTGTCCATTCTCTCCGGCCGTGAAAGAGGTCTCTGGCGTGCGACTGTCGCCGTTCCTGGGCGCGGGGGAGGAGACTCGACTGTTGTCGTCGTGGTCGTCGGCGGCCCCGGTGGCGCGGTTACCACCTCTCCGACGAGTCAAACCCCCGGATGAGTCCATCAGGATGCTTCGCTATCGCTCTCTCCTGAATGCAGATCCTGTGGAATTCTAGAAGAAAGTGCGTGGGTGGAATGGGGGGGGGGGGGGGGGGGGGGGGGGGGGGGGGGGGGGGGAGAAGGAGGAGGAGTTCGTAGTAGGACGGCAGCAAGGCTGAGGGGCTGTCAGGGGAAGGAGAGCAAGCGTTCGCTGGGCGACACGGAAGAAAGACACTACGAAACAAGTCAATTAGTAGCAGACGAGGTTGTCCAGATGGCGCTGCTCGCCGGGGGGTCGTCGTGCAACTGCCAGAGCAAGAGGCTGGAGCTATGGCAGCATTGCCCAGATGGCCTCGTGCTTTGTCGGGTTTGGCGTCGGAGGTGCCAAACTATCGACCAAACGGTTTCGCTGGCCGCATCGGCCACTTTTGGGACTTGCCGCCATCTCGTGCTTGGCGCGGACGACGTCAGAAAAATTGTCACTGGAGAGGGGAAAAAAGAACGCTTTTATCTATTGATAAAGAATAAAATTATCGTCAATTGAGCTGGCTAGATTAGATATTATGTTCCACTGAAGGGACACTGCTAGTGGATTCTATTCTTGGTGCGTACTGATAAATTTTGCTGCTTGCCAGATGGCCCCCGTCCAGTCTACTAGAGCAAAAAAATTTATAGATAGCATTCAAGGTGATGTACACAATATAGTAGAACGAAAAAACACTGGCGTGTATGTAGCATACAAAGCAGCATCCATGAGAACCACATGATACTCCAGCATTAGTGCAGCCTTACGCCGCCCTCCCCTGTTTCTAACCGGAGTCCCCAACCGTTTCCATTCCCTGATTTTATATCTAATGGGCTGGAGTCCGTTGTGTTAGTGGTAAAGACTCAAACGGAGACAGTATCCAAGTGAGGAGTGACTTACCATCAGGCTGAGAAAGAATGTACTCGACCGCCTGGTTGACTGTTGACGGTGATAGTCGTTAGCGCCCAAGCTGCATGCAAATAATGGTTAATCACATACCGGAGTGGATGGCATCGGCCTCCTTATCAGGGATCTCGATGCTGAATTCCTGTAACACCAGTCAGTCGAAGACTCTCGGTTCAGCATGGCATCAGTCAACCTACCTCCTCGATGGCCATCACCACCTCCACAGTGTCCAGGCTGTCCAGGCCGAGGTCGTTGGAGAAGTGAGAGGAACCGGTGATCTGTATCAACAGTTAGCCGTAAGATCTTTACTGGTCTCGCTGGATCTCGACTCGGGTGGTCGCCATCTAGTCATCCATCAATCAGTTCGGCTGAAGGAACCACTAACCGCGCTAGCATCGTTGACCTGTAAGCAAATAGCGAATTGTCAGTCAATGTTCAACTCAATTGATCGGATCTCTTCTCTTGTCTGTTTTTGTCTGTCTCTCCTCTCGTATCCTAAACACACCTTGTCAAAGTTCTTCAGCAGGTTGACTATCCGGCCCTCAACCTCATCCTTAGCCAGCCCAGCGGGGGCAGAATAGCACCGCACAGCCGGGAAAGCAAGGCGGGCAGCGAATTGAGATGGGCGGACAGCAGCAGAGCTGCGGATCTGGAAGGGAGCCGGCGTGCGAACGGCACGGGGCAGGGAAGTCCTCAGAGAGCGGACGACGGCGGAACGGAACATCTTGCCAAAAGATAAGATCGAGAGCCTTCACAAGACAAAAGGGGAGCGGGAGGTTCGTGGGCGGGAAAAGACGGTGCGCAGAGAACAGCAGCTGGGATTTAATGGGAGAGAAAGATGTTTCGTGCCTGCCCGGAGCAGGCAAGTTTGCGTTCTCGGGCGGCCGCAGCCGGTGGCCAATCAGCGCGCGGCAGAAAGGAATGACCTAAGCCGTCCTCGACCACCTCCAAAACCTCCCAGGTTGGTCTGTCTCCAACGCTGATAGCTCACCCCCTCCCCCCAATTGCTCTCTCCCACCACGCCCTCCTTCTCTCGCCCTCCATCCTATCCACGATGGTCTCTTCGACGTCCGTGGCGAGGCTGGTCGCCTACCGTCGTGCTTCGCCCGCTGTGCTGTCCTGCTTTCGCCCTGTGGGCTCCACCGCAAACTTCTCTTCCTCAGTCGTCCGGGCAGCAACCCCCGTGGGCCCTCCCCAGCCTGGATTCCGCCTGCCTCCCCCGAAGCGATGGGACCAGGGTGCTGAGTCTTCCCTTGACAAGGCCACCAAGTACTTCCTGATGGCCGAGCTGTTCCGTGGCATGTATGTTGTGCTGGAGCAGTTTTTCAGACCACCGTAAGTGCCCGCGTCTGCAGTCAATTGAAGTTGCGCACGCTGTTTTGCAGGTTTTATCGCTGGAAACCATGGAAATTGAAGTGCTAATGGGTTGGAATAATGCAGCTACACTATCTTCTACCCCTTCGAGAAGGGCCCGATTTCCCCCCGTTTCCGTGGCGAGCACGCCCTGCGCCGCTACCCGACCGGTGAGGAGCGCTGTATTGCCTGCAAGCTCTGCGAGGCCATCTGTCCTGCCCAGGCTATTACCATTGAAGCCGAGGAGCGCGAGGACGGCAGCCGCCGCACAACTAGATATGATATCGACATGACCAAGTGCATCTACTGTGGATACTGCCAGGAGAGTTGCCCTGTGGATGCCATTGTTGAAAGTAAGTGCTTGCCAATTCTTCTTGTTTTTGCCAGGTTTTCCTGTATTCTAACATGCGATTTCCAGCCTCCAACGCCGAATATGCGACGGAGACCCGTGAGGAACTTTTGTACAACAAGGAGAAGCTCCTTGCAAATGGCGACAAGTGGGAGCCTGAAATTGCCGCTGCCGCCAGAGCCGATGCTCCCTACCGGTAAAGGGGCGGAATTGGGGCGAGGCATGAATCAAGGTCGGGGTAGCCTGAGAATATGAACGACTTTTTTTTTAACTGAAGGGGAAGAAAAGAAAAGAAGAAGAAAAGAAGCTAGGGGAAGTAGAGTTCGATCCCCCTTTCTGGATGGAATATCAGGAAGGCCCATGAACTGGATCACAGGTCTAACACCGAATCCATTCCATCCTGTACATAAAATACCTGTGTTATCTGCGTGTGATCCTACCCATGTACGAGTTGGTATCAGGCGGGAGTTTCTACGGAAGGCCCCGCATATCATTTTTCTTTTCATTATTTCAATTTTTTTTTTCATTTTTCTTATGGAGCTCATCGAATACATTTCATTTGTCCTTACAGATGTATCCTCATGATGTATTCAGATAGCAACAAGTGTGTGGAAAACGTATTTGAACCCGGTAACAAGCGGTATTGATTCTTAAATCCCTTCATTCAGTATGAACAGTAATAGATCGCCTGCCTATGCTACATGGATAAGAAAAACTTCGACATTCAACAGAAAGAAGTAAAGAAGAAAAAAAAATGAATCTAACTCCTCCCTACCGTGGAACCTGAACGCCGTAAGCTCCAGTTCCCTCACGCCCAGGCCAAGTCAAGCAGACGTTGATGCCACCAAACCTTTTGATGAGCGGGTGGGAAGGGAAATGATAGGAGAAAAAAAAAAGAAAGAGAGAATGTGACTTTTTGGTTTGTATTTGTGCTTGTGGGGGAACTCAGCTCAAGGCGGTTGGGGTTTATTTCTTCTTGCCCCCGACCTTAGCCTTGAAGCTGCCTTCGAAGCCCGGCCGGGCTTTGCGCTTGCCGGCCGGTTTCTTGCCCTTGCCCTTGCCGCCGCCGGCGCCCTTTTCATCTCTCCGCTTGCGGAGGTTCTCTTCGCGTTTCATCTGGCGCGCCTCTTTACCCTTGGCGACCCCGTCGATGCGTTCCCTCCACTCGCGCTCCGACTTCTTCTTGGCGGTCTCCTTGCGCTTGAGCGCCTTCTTCAGCAGTGAGGTGTCGTCACGCACACGCTCGCCGTGCGCGCGCTTCTTGGCATTCAGCCACATGTCCTTCTCTTCGATGTCCGCCCGTTTGCCCTCATCCATGGCTGCCAGACGCGCCTGCTTGGATTCCGCAGCCTTGAGGGCCGTAGCGGGGTCCTGCGCGTTCTGCCGCTTATGTTCCCGCAATGAGGATAGACTGGCATCAGCTTGCTGGCCATCGGCAAAGACCACCCGGCCAAAGGAGTAGTTATTAGCCGATGAGCCGACAGACTCGGCAGGAGACCGTGGAGAGGCGAGAAGAGACCCAGAGCCACCGGGGGAGAAGCGGCGGGCCATGGCTTCGTCCTTTAGCCTTTGTTCTTCCTCCTTGGCCTTCTGTCGGAGCAGCTTCTTGTGGGCCTTGCGCTGCTCGGCCTTCTGTCGCCGGGCTTCGATCAGCTCATGACGGTTCCGCGCCGGCTTGCCATTGAGACCGTCCGCGTGGCGCGCAGCCCGAAGTTCGTCAAGACGCTTCTGTAGCCGCTGTTTAAGCTGTTCCGGGGTCGCTTTTAGCGGCTTGGGTTCGGATGTAGAAGTCTTGGAGGTGTCTGTAGGGGGAAGAATCGAGGAGATAGAAGAGCTGCCAGAATCGGGGTTCGGAGCGTCAGAATCGGGCGATTGAGGTGCCGAGGAGACAGAAGACGGGATTTCAGGCTGCTCGGCTTCAAATTCAACGGAAAAGCCTTCTTCGACAACGCCGTCTTCTTCATCTTCTTCTTCTTCTTCGTCATCTTCAGCTTCCGATGCCGAGTCTTCTTTGTGTCCATCATCGGTCTGTTTAGTAGGCTTCTTGCTCTCCTGTGCCAGATCCGCCTTCTTCGGTTCCGATTGCTGCTTTTCTTTCCTTGCAGATTCCTTCGCCTTCTTCTTCTCCTTCTGTGCCGCCTTTTTCTGCGCCTTCTTCTCTTCCTTCACCTTTTTGCGGGCTTGAGCCTCCTCGAGCTTGGCCGCAGCATTGTCAGACTTATTGACAGGCTCGGCCTGCTTCTGTTTCTTTCCCTTGGCATTTCCTCTGTTGAGGCCCTCTTTTGGGAGCTCGGAGCCTAGTTCGCTATCAGACGAGTCGCTTCCCGCTGCATCCTCATTGCGCTTGCGTTTCCGTGCGTTTTCTTCCAGCACGTCCTTGGCCGTCTTCGCCGACTCGGGGTCGAGCTTCGCCCGCTTCGCCTCTCGGGCTTGCTCTTTGGTTTGCTTCTTCCGTTGCCATTGGTCCTAGGGAAAGGATTCCAAGTTAACAAAGCGAACAAAAGAAAGGGCACAATAAAGCGAGACCATAAAGTTTGAAACCACATACACTAGTGTCGTCTCCGTAGTAATATTTGGCAGGAATCAGAGACAGCAGACCGTCAAAGGCCTGGGCATGGCTTCGCAGCCGTTCCTGTGAGGGATCGTCAATATCTGCGTGCCACGAGCGGGAGACGTTGAAGCACACGAACGTACCTCGAGGTCAGCCATCACGCTCTGTGGAATCTTAATCAGATACGCCGAGTCTGAGCCGATCAGACGGGATGCACAGGGCCTCGAACAGGGAAGCTGGTAAAAAACATCGAAAAATTTGGGTGGGCGTAAAATCTTGGCGTTTTGCGCTCACCGCCTTTGATCCCCGCTTGGGATGATTAAGAGACGGCGCATTCCAGGAGTCTTGCATGTTGCGGCGTGCTTCCTTCATTGATTATTCCTGGCTAGTTTTTAAATAAATCTCACTGTTGAGACAACCTGAAGTATCGCAGGATGGAAGACTGCGATAAAGCTGAAGTGGTGTCAACGGTGGGAATGGAGTCAATTTGATAGTTATTACTTTAACTACCAAGGTAGTAGGTAGTTAGTAGAAAGTAACATCAAATTAATGACTGGTGGGATGTCTATCAAATTACAATAATTAAAAACTAATAAGTTTGTTCTAGGGGAAACAATTGGCATAATTAGAGAGACCTGCCGGCAGTTTCAGATGCGGATAACTACTGAAGTCTCAAATCAACTTGAAGTACTCGTCACGCCAATAAGCATCACAAGGATCTCCAAAACGACAACAGGGCTGCATCGGGGAGGCTTTCCGAGGCTTCTCAGGAATACCAGCTCTTCCTGTTGGATCTCAGGGAGTCGGAGGAAGGAAGGAGACTATTGCAGGATGCAGAAACCATGTTCGAGCCGACCGAGGCTATCTTTGACCTCGACCAAGAGACATTGGATCAGTTTACCGATAACCCTCCTCGAGATCTGTTTGGATGAGTCTTTCTCGCGCGCCAGTGAGTCGCGGATGATTCGGTAGTTAGTAGCAACCCCTAAGTGACAGGTAGTTACATACTCCAAAGGCGCTGGAAAGCTGCCAACAAATGACAGCAAGATGGATGCCACAGAGAGAGGTATAACCTCAGCTAGAAACTCTTATCTCGCGGAGTCCTCTGAAAAACCTCTCGGACACCTCATCGCGATTGCTGCTCACCCGTCCCCAACCAGATGCTGAGGATAGCCGCCCGCCGCCGGTCACCCTGGGGTGGCCACACAGACATTGGCTCCGTGGTGCTTCCTTTCAACATCGTAGGGGGCCTGCAGATACTCCCGGCCGGAAACACCAACACGAGCGAGAACCGGCGCTATATCTGTCCAGAGCAGGGGTGCGCCGGGATCAATATTGGCGACGCAATTGTGGAGTGGATGGGAGACGTGCTGCGCAGCTCGTTGCACCGTGTTGTCAAGGTGATTCCCCCAGCGGTGGAAGGAGAACGAGAGGAGACACGGACGGTAGACGAATGCATTCTCTGGAGGACCCGGCACTTCGTAAACGGAGAGAAGCTGCAGACGCGAGGAGGAGGTTTGTCAGAACTGACCGGTTGATACTTCAAACGAGGCCGCGTTTGTAGAGGGACAAATTTCAGCAGAGTCCGAGGGTCATCAAGTATTGACATGGAACTCACCTTGTCGGCTTGGAGCGAAATTCCCTGCAATGTGAGTACTTTTTGGCTTGTGTTTTTTAGTAAAGATCAATCCAAATGAGTTGGTATCTATCAGCGTTGCAGACAACCAGTTCCTGTCCAGTTTTTGCCGCCACATCCAAAGAAAAAGCAACGCAGGCGCTAAGCATCATACCGGGGAACAAATTAGTGGTATACCTTGATGAAGGGATTGGCGCTTTGACGGCCTGATACTGATCTATCTTTACTCCGTACTGGGTCTGGACATGCCACCCTTAGGCTTTAAACCCATGTTTGATGATACAAACCTTGCTTGACACAATACCTTCGCAGAACAGGACGACGATGAATTATGGGTAGCTATTATTGATAGATTTATGGCGATCCTAATTCTAATACCCACTGTCAGCTTAAATGGTATCCTCTGTTTCAAATTAACCGCCGGGCAGACAGCGTTCCCCGGCAATAAGATATATATAATTATTTATACCAAGGATTGCTTCTCCAGATAGCAGCCGGCAATCTATTATTATTGTTTCAGTCACTAGCCCCTTCAGCCCACAAAGCCTTCCAAGTCAATAAATAGGTCTAACCTCTAGTCTAGAGACGTATTGTTTAGGTAATTAACGCCTGGTGATTGCTCCATATTTCAGTACTAAACGCATATGATCTACTCCGTAGGTATCTCTCTCCGAGGGGACAAATTATCTATTTCTCCGCTCACCCTAGCAATCTATCTCGACTGATTCGTATCTCAATTATGTATCTGCCTGATTTATTTCACGGTTGAGAAACGAGTCTCCACAGCAGAGTTCTGTTGCCCCAGCCAAGAGCCATTCCATGGACTGGTTCTGTATTTTACTATTTACTATAAATACACCTTTTTAACACATCACACTTCACCATGACCTACCTAAGTTGAAAATAGCTGTATTTGTCTCTTGAATTGAAGTGTACAAAACGAATGCTCTGATTAGGTAAGAAGTATAAAATGCTCCGAATCTTCTGGAAACATGCCCGATATAGTTAGTATCGGAGATATTCATCGGAAGAGAGCGGAAGACCCGTGCACGCCATAATACATAATTCCATACATTCGGAGTACGCTATTTGGCATGTCGGTATTAAAGATCTACTCCGTACCCCGTAGAGAAAAGCCGATGATGTTTCGACGGAGTACTTCGTGAGTTAGGTAGTAAATAGTTACTAAGTAATACTAAGTATAGATTGGGGCACTTCTGGTTATTCGTTTGCTTCTAATTCCATAATAATTAGCGTCCTAATACTGCATCTACACCGTACTCACCTAACTAGGTAGGTAAAGAGTAGGTACCTAAATTTACCTAGGTACAGCCTACTCAGCCACAACAGCGGTGGCGGTGTTGGTTGAGAGTCACTGAGGCAGTGTCCAACGTCAGCGTGACCGCCATGGAGGGGTTGAAAGATACCGCTATCGGGTATCGTATTGTCACACATATCATCTGCTCAGCTGGACGGTCCTCGAGGACTCGAGTTTGGAGATGCGAGCTGAAGATCATTGCGTCTGATTTGCTGATCCTTGCCAAGCATGTTCCATTGTGTCGTACTACATACAGCATGCACCATCCGCAGGCCCTGACAGGTGGCCAGAATACTCTGTGAGCCAAGGACACAAAGAGACGCTGGTCACGGAGTCACCGCAGGACGGTGGGCTGTGGCTTTGCAGCTGTACGGAAATATCATTACACGGCGCTGAGCGGTACCGGGCGGTTCTGGTGGGCATGTCGTGCTTGGCAAGAGCGAACCATCGGCGGGGTTGAGCTCATCAGCCCTGCGGGATGGTGTTTGCCCTCGAGAGGTATTTAAGGAGCACAACCCCTCCTCCCTGAAGAAATCATCCGTCCTTACATCCCACCCATCCAAAGAAACACACTCCATCTTCCTTCCTTCCTTCCTTCCTTCCAATCCTCCTTGATCTCGATTTTTCTACCATGTCCGGCTACAACCAGAATTACGGCCAGGAAGGCTACGGCCAGCAGGGCTACGGCCAGCAGGGCCAGGGCTACGGCCAACAACAGGGATACGGCCAGCAGGGCCAGGGCTACGGCCAGCAGGGCTACGGCCAACAGGGTCAGGGCTATGGCCAACAGGGCTACGGCCAGCAAGGTTACGAGGGCCAGCAGGGCTACGGCCAACAGCAGGGCGGCAGTGTTGGGGATTACTACGGTGGTCAGCAACAGCAACAGTCATATGACCAGCAGAACCAGTATGGTCAGCAGCAGCAGTACGGCGAGGGATCGCGTCAGTCTGGGTATGCACGATCTTTTTCTTTCTTCTCTTTTCTCTCGCACAAATACTAATGCCGGTCTTAGGTATGAGGGCGCTCCCGGTGAGGCAGGAGAGGGCGAGCGTGGTCTGGGAGGTGCCCTTGCTGGCGGTCTCGCCGGCGGCTTTGCTGGTCACAAGGCCAACCACGGTATTCTCGGCACCATTGGCGGCGCCATCCTCGGTAGCATCGCCGAAGACGCCTACAAGAACCACAAGAGACACGAGGATCAGCAAGGTCCCCCGGGTTACCCCGGTGGTCCTGGTGGCCCCGGTGGCCCTCAGGGTGGCAACCCCATGGACAGCTTCGGCAGCTTCTTCAAGCGATAGACCAACACCTGTCTGTTGTCCTGCTTTTCTTACGACCATCGCCTCATGATCTTTCTTTCGCCGCATCTTCTGAATTCTTCCTACATCGCTCATGGCGGTCTTGATTTACCATGAAGGCCCCACAATCCTGCCTTCGTGCTTCCATTACTCCTTGTATTCAACTCTGCATATATTGTTATGCCTCTGATGCTTTCTTACTTGCTCTTGTCATGATACAGGGTTGTGGCTGTTATGGAATTTCACCTCAAAGATACCGCAATAAATATTTCATCCTTCAATAAAAACTATCGAACTCGTAATTCTCAAAGAAGATTATACTGTATGAAATTATGCGAATCAATAATACTCCGAGGCGAGATTAATATGAGCAAGATACTCTGTAAATACTACAAACGGTTATTAACGGAGAAGGCCAAGGCATCAATGTGGCCTGAGGCATCAGCGCTGACCGCCAAGCCACATCAAAACTTCTCGGACAAAGGATCGAGACCTCAGAACAGTCGAGACCACCAGCCCATCATGATTGTCCGGCAAGTGTGCATGCGGCAGAGTATGTATAAGAATTCTGATTCTCTCAGCTTACATATCTAATCATTTTTCTAGGTCGCCAGCTCCTTGCCCTCAACCGACCCCGTGTTTTCTCCCGTTTCCTCTCAACCGATGAAGGGCGGTTTACAAGCATTCCTGAAATCCGGTCTGCCTCTGAGCCGGAACAGTACTCGCGGGATGCCTCAAGTAAGATATTCTATAATATATATATATAAGGCTGATGCTGACGTTTGATGTTAGAACAAAAATTCCGCAGCCTGGGCAGCGCCGTCAAGGAACCGTACGAACCGGAAGATATCCTGCGGAACCCGCCTACCCCAGGAGACATTACATTGGAACTGCTACTGGCCTCGCAAACGCACCTAGGCCACTCGACGTCGCGCTGGAACCCGCAGAACTCAAGCTACATCTTCGGCATCCGCGAAGGGGTGCACATCATCTCGCTGGACGTGACGGCGACACACCTCCGGCGCGCGGCCAAGGTAGTCGAGGAGGTTGCGGCGCGCGGCGGGCTGATCCTCTTCGTGGGCACGCGCAAGGGCCAGAAGCGGATCGTGGTGCGAGCCGCCGAGTTGGCGAGCGGGTACCATCTCTTCGAGCGGTGGATTCCGGGTAGCCTGACGAATGCGCAGCAGATCCTCGGCCACTGCGAGATGAAGGTTGTCAATGCGTTGGACGAGGTGCTTCCTCAGTTCAGCAACGGCAAGAACAGCACCGCCGGGGCTGGAGGGGCGGCGGAGGAGGAGGAGGGGGCGGAGCGCCCGGCCCTCAAACCAGATCTGGTTGTCTGTCTGAACCCGCTGGAGAACGTGGTCTTGCTGCACGAGTGCGCCCTCAACAACATCCCCACCGTGGGTATCATCGACACCGACGCCGACACCACAAAGGTCACCTATCCGATCCCTGCCAACGACGACTCCCTGCGCAGCGTGGGCGTCATCGCGGGAATTCTCGGCCAGGCCGGCTATGCGGGCCAGCTGCGGAGACTCCGTGAGGCCGAACACGGGAGGTTGACTTATTCTCCTACATTCTCTGCCAAGGAGACGTGAGCTGCTTTCAGTTCTTCTCTCTACAAATCTGTATTATATCATTCAAATTGTTGCATTAATGGTCAGTCCCAGTATATGATATATAGCATACTCCTAGTACATGATGTATATCTTGAGATACTATCTATCTAGAATCATCTCAATGCTCGGATCTAGCTATGCTTCACAGTATAAACGACACGCCCCCTATCATCTTCTCCCTTGTAAACAATCTCTGCATCACGATCAGAGACAACCCGTCTCTCGTCTCCGTGATGAAGAATGATATCCAGGTCCTTCCACGCCGGCACGAACCCGGCCGATTCGTCCCTCTCGAACCCGACGACGATCCTGTCCTCCGTCGAAGAGTAGGAGAGGGTATACCGTGCGATCTTTGGTTGGAGCGAGATGCCATCATCCTCCATCCACGTCGACTTGAACACGGTTCCATGCGACGTGCCCCGCGGCGGGAAGATCTCCACGCCACGATAGTCATCTTCCTCGGTCACAGCCTTTGAGGCACGAGTTTCGTCACCGGGCACGCGCGTGTGCACGGGTTTGCCCACGGGGATGGCCGCTCCGATCTTCGCCAGGAGGGGGATGCTTTCCTTCCAGTTGGAGGTGATCTGGACCCATTGCCCGGAGGCGAGGTATTCGTATGGAGCGTTCATGTTGACGAAACCGTAATCGAAGCCTCCGGAAGAAGAAGAGGAAGACCGAGGCAGATAGACTTCCGCGACGGTTTGGCCTGGCTGGTAAACGCCCGCGACGAGCATCGCGTCGCCAAACCAGTATTGCTCGTCACCCTGCTTGAGACGCGGAGACCAAACCTCCGGGTCGGACTCGTGGTTCCAGCCCACCCAACGCTGCGGCGGGGAGGCCGACAAGTGGCTTTCCAGGCCGAGCGAGTAGATGTACGGGAGGATCTCGTAGCGGCGCTTGATGGTTGCGCGCACCAAGGGTGTGATCTCCGGGTACATCCAGGGCTCGATCACCTCTCCGACGGCGTTGTTGGTGGGGGAGGTCTTGAAGCAGTTGATAGCGAAGCGGGGGGAGTAGATGCCCAGTTGGACCCAGCGGAGGAGAAGTTCAGGCGAGGGTTGGGGACCTGGTTGTATTAGCAAATTAGCAACCGTTGCAGACCAAACTTTTGTCTCTACGGATATGGACGTACCCTCGAATCCTCCAATATCATGCCCGGTACACTGGATGAGAGAGAGTCCCGAGTTCAAAGAGAGAGCGTTCGACCCCCGCATGCTCTCCCAGCTGGTCATGTTGTCGCCACTCCAGGTACTGGCTGAGTACCGCATCGTGCCTGCAGTGGCGCTGCGCGTCAGCACAAAGGGTCGCTCCGTCGGTTCCATGGCCAGCAGGGCATCATGAGACGACTTGCACATGAGCTCTGTGTGCACGGCGCGACCCCAGAGGCCGACAGCCTTGGAGGATATTTGGGTCTTTGGTGCGACCATCTCGTCGTCGGCACGGATCTCCCACTCGTCGTTGGGCAAGGTATACTCGTTGTTGTCGTTCCACATGCCGTCAATGCCCTCACGTTTGAGCTGCTGGACCCCGGCATACCACCACTTGAAGGTAAACGAAGAGGTAAAGTCAAGATGGCAGCCGTCGCCTCCCTCGCCGCCGCCAGCACTCCACAGACGCATAGTGCCCTCTTTGCCCGTCTCGGGGTTGGTGAACAAACCACCGGCATCAACAAGTTTCTGGTAGTCCGGATGCGAGGCCAGCACAAACGGTTTGATGTTGGTGATCAGCCGGATGCCTCGTGCGTGGTACTTGGCGATAAAGGCCTCCGGGTCCGGGAACCGGTGACGGTTCCAAGTGAAGACATTGCGCACTTTAGGTTCCGTCGCGGCGATTGAGTAGCCGGAGCTCATCTGGTGCGCTGAGCAGGGGATATCGTGCTCCACCAGCTTGTCGGCAAAGTCCATCATCCCCTGGTGGGCCGGAGGGTCATCCGTCACGGTGTACTTGTACCCGCCCGAGATGTATCCGTACGCCCAACGCGGCACCAGCAGGGGGAAGCCCATCAGCTCAGCGTAGGACCGCACGACCTCCCGCAGCGTTCGACCAACGATCAGGTACTGCTCGAGGCCGCCGTGGTCCTGGCGATAGGCCTTGAAGTGACCCCAGAGACCATCGATCTCGGAGCCCACGGCCCAGGAACCACGGGCGTGCGTGGTCGAGAAGATGGCCACACACCCGGCGGGCGTCGCCTTGATCAGCAGCGGGACATGCTTGTACAGGGGATCGGTCTTGTAGACGTCGTAGCCGAACGAATCCGTGGCTGACAGCTGGAAATGCCGGCCCGTCAGGTCCATGGGGGCTCGCTTCTCGCCCAGGCCGACGTGTAGCGCCTTCCGGTCGTGCACGCTGTAGTAGGCAATCCCCTCACCATCGGCGACGTACGAGCGAAGAGGCAGGTCCTTATGGAGGGGCGCCGTCTCTTCCCCAGTCCACGACAACGAGACGACCGGAGTCTGTTTCCACTCAACGACCGCTGTCACGTCGTCGACACAGATCGTCTTTTGTGAGGGAGTGTCGTTCTTGGTAGCAACGGAGGCATCTTGCAGGTCTGTCTGCGGCTGGCGGACACTGGGGTAGGGAGGCAGCGGGTGGTTAGGAGAGGAAAAGGTGACACGAAACAGACGTGGCCGAATAGCTTCGAACGTGAAGTCGAAGGGCTGTTTGGTGGTGCTCGAGCGAAGGTGCACCTGAGGGGAATTCGAGAGATCGTCCACAGGCTGGTAGCCCCGGGGGCAGGTTTCTTTCTGAGGCATGCTGAGAACTCCGATTGAACTGAGAAAACAATTCGCACAGTGAAAGCTACTTGGAGCTACGGATCTATTATTATTTAAGTATTAATTGCTGGTATTCCCTCTCACCACCAGTACTGCTTCCTGTCCTCCTCACCGTGAGGGGATAATTACCCCACGTGAAGCACCATACTCGGGGTTCGGGCTTCATCTCCGTTGATCATCTACGATAATTCCTGGCTTGTTTGACAGACGTCTGCGGCGCCGGCGCGGACCCAATTCTTACTGGAAGGGCGATTTTCCTCCCCATAAAGTGGACACTCGCTCTGGACCCCCGAAATCCGAGAGCCGCCAGAGGGAGACACCAAGAAGTACCAAGAGGTACCAAGAGGTACCAAGAAGGACCTAGAGCCAGAGAGCTCCCTATTCCGGTATGGGGGCTTTCGCGTATTGAGGTCACATGGACTGATGGCTTCAGTTACCGACATTCAGTGACTAACAGTATCCCTGGCCTCGACTGTCCTGTTCTCCGACTGGTATATCCGATAATAATGGCCGGATCTCGGAAGATTCCCCATTTCCCCATCTCCCCATGGGGATGGCACAGTCTAGCCTAAGGGCGTTTATAAGGGACTGCTGTCTCCTGTTGGGAGGCCTTCTCTTGGGTTAGCTCTCACTCTTGATCGATTCCTTACAAGTCCTTGAGCTTACAAGTTACTGAGAACTAGTACTAGCTATTTCTTTCGATGTCTGGAGTTACCCCCAAAGCCCAGGACGACCATGTCGCATCGATCGAACAAGTCGAAAGAGGAGGGGGGGTTCAGGGAGTCCAGGGGGCTCAACACCCTCCGGAAGACGAAGCGCTCGAGCTGATCAACGACCTTGGACACTCGACCCTCCTCACGCCGGAGAACAATGCCCGTGTGCTTCGCCAGATCGACCTTCGGCTCCTCCCAGTCATGCTGGGTATCTACTTCTTGCAGCAGATGGACAAGTCGACGCTGTCGTACGCCTCGGTCTTTGGGTTGATCGAAAAGACACACCTGCACGGACTGGAGTACTCATGGTTGGGGTCGGTGGTCTACGCCGCCCAGCTGGTCTCCCAGCCGCTCGTGGCATACCTCCTGGTCAAAGTGCCCCTGGGCAAATTTCTGGCCGTCTCTTGTCTCGCCTGGGGGATTGTCCTCTCGTGCATGCCGGCTGCGAATAATTTCCCCGGCCTACTCATGTGTCGCATGTTTCTCGGTGTTTGCGAGGCGGGAATTGGTATGATCATACTAGATACTACTGCCTTGCCTTACCTGCCTACTAATTGATGAGTCTTATAGCCCCTGCATTCATTGCCGTGACGCAGATGTGGTATCGACGACGTGAACAGCCGATTAGACTCGGATCATGGTATGCGATGAATGGAGTGGTTAACATGGTGAGACTTCAACTCTGGTTTCTTCTTTTTTCTGCTGCTCTACTTCTCTTACTAACTGGGGTAGGTTGGCAGTCTTATCACGTACGGTCTGGGGCATATCAATTCCTCGGTCTTCGCTCCTTATCAGGTAACTGCCTACCCTCAAAGTATAGGATACTATATGATCATGTACTGATCGAAAGATTATTTTTCTGTTCTTTGGATTGATCACTGTGGGCTTCTCGGCCTTCATCCTGTAGGTGCTTTGCCTCAGTTAGTATTGACTTACACTAATGAGCAGTTTCTTCATGCCCGATTCCCCGCTGAAATGCAAGTTCCTTAATGAAGAAGACAAGCTCATTGCTATCGAGAGGTTGGTGGATTCCTACAAAAGATGAAAGGCAGGACTAAGGGCAGACTCCGCATGAACCAACAAGGCATCGAAAGCCACCACTGGAAATGGGACCACGTTAAGGAGGCCGCACTAGACCTCAAGTCGTGGCTCTGGTTTTCCCTCATGTTCTCGATTTCGTATGTTGGACAAATCCTTGAGGATGGCATCCCCCTTTTACTAAGTGGAACAATAGCATCCCCAGCGGCGGTATCTCCACGTTTGGTGCCTTGATCATCAAGAACTTCGGCTACGACTCCTTCACCACTATATTATTCAACATCCCCTTTGGTGCCGTGCAGCTAGTTGCGACCATGGGCGGTGCCTGGCTGGCGACGAAGCTCAAAGTCAAGGGCCCCATTCTCATTTTCCTCTGTCTGTTCCCCATCGCAGGCTGTGTGATGTTGCTGCAGATTCCGCACACGGCGGCTAACCGGGGAGCGCTCTTGGCCGGTTATTATCTTGTAAGTCATCCAAAGAAGGAGAAAATTAGAGAGATAGGAAAAATATCTAACGGGTTTAGATCTCTGTATATCCTGGAATCAGTAAGGAAGCCCCTTCCCTAATCCGATCTTTACTGACTGTTTAGCCCCCCTGGTCTACTCGTGGTCCGCAGCCAATACCGCGGGCGAAACGAAGAAGAAGGTGACGACAGGTATATTCATCATAGGACAGTCTGCGGGAAATGTAAGTGAACCGGGCCCCCTACTCGCCAGACTTGTCTAATAAATCAGATCATCGGCCCAAACCTGTACACTACGGCCGAAGCACCACTGTACAGACGTGGACTGATTTCAAAGTAAGTCTTCTGCTCTACAAAATAGTGTGTTCACATATTGACCAGATAGCCTCGCCCTATTCTGCGTTCTCATCGTTCTCTGCAGGTAAATATCTCCCTGATAACCATAGACACAGACAGAGCTTTAACCGATCTTCTAGTATGAACATGGCGTACCTCTTTTTCCTCAACAAGAAACACGAAAGACAGCGCGTGGCCCTCGGCAAATCAAGCACTGTCATAGATGCCTCTATGGACGCTGTCACACACCAGGATAAGCAGAATAGTACCCTGCAGGCTGTGGCGGAGGATAATGTGTTCAGAGACCTGACAGATCTGGCGAACGAGGATTTTGTCTACGTATACTAGCCGCGTAACGATCTAAGCCAGTTTGAAGTATAGTCCAATACAAAGATCTATTATGAACAAAATGAATTTCAAAAACCATGACATAAAATAAACCGGAATTTGTAACTAAACCGTAGGAAAGCCATCAATAGCCGACATCGGTACCCCGCTTCCCCGGATCACCTGTCAACAGGCTCGACGGTCAAAAAGACTAGGGGTCTATCTAATGCAAAGGGAAATCTAGCCTAGCTAGCTTTTCAATTGACTACATCCATCTAGAGAAATGGAAGAAGAGTTCGTCTGCTTGCCAGCACCGACTGGAAAGAAGCGGATCCCAGTACGTCGTTTGTACCGTCGACTAGTACTGTCCATTATTGATGCTGACACCTGCCTAGAAAGCCTGCAGTGCCTGTCGACAATCAAAGGTAGATAGATAGATTATACCGATTACGAGGATCATGCAGTTTGCTAATCAATAGGTAAAATGTGATGGGGAAAAACCGTGCTCAAGGTACGACAAGATACCAATTGTCCTGTGTCTCTCGTACTGACCGCCTGTTTTCAGATGCCACAAAATGAAGAAACATTGTGTTTTCTTCGTCATCCCTAAGGATCCAGCAATAGAGTATGTCAGGCAGCCCTAGATTTCGTGGTCTTTGCTGTTGAGCCAATCGTTTATTTCCCTTCGTCTGTTTAGACGCCTTGAAAATGTCGAGAGCGAGGTCCACAGGCTGAGAGAACAGGTGGACGAGATCAGCTCTCTGCTCCGGCAGTCGGTTTCGACTTCCCAGGTCCTTCAGGAACTTTCTCAGTCGTCTCATGGGAGACCCGAGAGTCAGCAGGTGTTAGATTCAATGGCAATCACGGGATGTGAAGCAGCGAAGGCCAGTCCGGTCCACTCACACACTCATTCCCATCTGACTGGTGAAATCCCCGTGGCTTCCCTGCTGCAATCACCGTCTGGGAAGAAGAGGAAACGATCCGGATTCGAGGTCCAGAATGAACCGGTGGCGGATTTCATCAGCAAGGGTTTGATTACAATCGAGAACGCACGATCGTTTTTCAAGACGTACGTAGCCCTGGAAGCATTGATTAGTATTAACTACCTGCTAACCACTGCTGCTGCAGATTTTTCGAAGGATGCGTCAGTTAATGATGGACTTGATACAAATCGATCATAGGTTATTAATAAATGACAGGATAGATCCATTCCCATATTCGACCCGGTCTACGATACCTTTGAATCTGTCCGGGCGAGGAGCAGCATTCTCTTGAATGCCATCTGCACCATTGGCTGTCGAGTAGAAGCCAGTCAGTTTTGCTCTATTTTCTCCAAGAACACAGTGTGCCAATTCTGCCAATTCTAATGCTGTAAGTATTAGGGACTAGCTCAATGTCTGACCTTCTTCACGCCGAGCTTAAGAAATGGATCAACGTGATCATCCAGAATGAGCGATTGAGCTGCCTCGAATCGGTCCAAGCCCTGCTGGTCGTCGCCTGCTACTCAGCCGAACGGTCGTTGATCCTCTCCTTCGCTACGCGGATGGCACTCGACCTGAGACTTGAAGAGGCTTATGAAGAACTCACGCAACGACTTGCCCTCAGAGAGGAGGGGGGATTTTTCGATGTCGAGCAGCTTCTCATGCGGAAATCGAGGACGTGGTTTGGTCTCGTCGTGTTGGAACATATGTATTTTCCCTTCTTCCCCATCACAATCAAGTTCTAATGGGCTTTATGCAGATTACGCGTGGATGGAGGCAAGCCTCCCGGTATCCGATTACTGGGACATGCGCGACGGTGTCGTCTCTTGCTCGGACACCCGTCCTCGACTGTTTTGGACTTGCGCTTGCTATCTCAGGTGGAGGTGTGAACGATTTGATTGACATTCTCAGAAAATACATTCATTTTCTCAAACCAGCTAACCATATCTGGGTTTATAGTTGAATGTCTTACGAGGTAACTAATAGAAACCACAATCCTGTTCTGGATGGCAGCCATGCTGACCCCCCCAAGCCACGATAAACGATACGCTGGCCACTCCTACAGACCTCGACAAGGAAGATATTGTCGAGTTTGTCCACGGCACCAAGGCCGATCTAGATGTCTGGTTTGAGTGAGCATAAATTTACCTAGGAGGCACTTTTCTTTGGGGGGCATAACGCTGATCAATGACTGCAATCATCACCAGTGACTGGTTACGCATTATCGGTAAGACAACTTAGGTCATGTGTGTGTTATCACTATTTTAATGCCTTTCAGCGAACTCTTCTATAGACGAGCAACCGTACCTTGATGTCGCGGTGCGGGTGCAAAAATGCTGGGCCGAGATGATGATGTACTGCAAAGCTCTTCGGGCCATGGGGGTGGAGAATGTTGCGTAAGTACTTTGGAAGATACACGAAGAGAAAGAGAGAGAGAGAGAGAGTGTGTGTGTGTGTGTCGTGCTGATCTATATCTATAAAAATTCTAGGACAATGTCTGCAATTGAGCGGAATATCCTCTTCCTCGCCAAAGTCTCGGCGCGAAACCATCTACGCCTGATCACCGAGACTCCGCACCTATATCTCGCTCAGCTCAAGTATGCGATGGACTTTGTCTGGGCGAAATGCGCGTTTTGCTTCTTACTCCTTTTGAAGCTGTCCCGTCTGTTACCGGAGGGGGAGGACGAGAACGACCAGCTTCTCGCGGAGGGGAACAGGCTCGTAGATGAACTGACCAGGGTGGGCAATACCCCCAGCACCAGTACCAGTAACGGTACTACAAGCGCTGGTGGTGAGAACATGTATCTCCAGATCTTGCGGGTGAGTATAGAAAAGTACGGCCGCGCCCTGCGCGACGCACCCCCGGATCCTACCGGCCCAACGACCGCGCCCTTCTGGGACCTGTTCGATGCGCAGGCAGATCTGCAGTCTTTCGTTCCGGAGCAGTTTGTCTCCGAGTGGGATTTCCCGGGGCTGAATCTCTTCTACTTCCCGACGGGGTGGCAGGATTTCTTTGGCGAATTTTCCTTACGATTTGACTAGAAAGCTCTTTGGCAGGTGAAGTCGTATTATATGACCCGGGATGCAAATGACATATATGTATTTATAAACTCTCCATTCATCTATGTTAATCAAGCCAACGCTCTCATTGCTAGTTCGACCCTAGTCAATAACATTAGCATCATCATTAAACAAGCCCAGTAAGAAAAAAAAAGGAAGAAAACGTACACGGCAAATGTGCCCGCAGAAACAGGCATGGCTCGCAGCATGGTCGGCCCAATGCCCTTCCAGAATCCACCGAGACCCTCCATAGCATAGGTCTTGCGGAAACAGTCCCGCATGTTTCTGAATTGCTGCTGGGCGCCAAATCCGTCGGTCTGCATCTTACTCTTGACTACGTCAAGGGGATAACTGGCCAGCCAGAGAGCTTCGCCCGCCAGCCCGCCGTAGGTGGCGACCTTGATGCTGGAGATCTCCTCGCGCTTGACATTGTTGCGCTTCGCGTCCAGGTTCATCAGGTACTCGAAGGTCAGGAACCACATCCCGTACGCTTGCGCTTCGCGCAGCACGGTCACCACCTGTCCACGGTACAGGCCATGCGACACGCCGCCCTGCGCCGACAGCTTGCGGATACAGTCCAGCGGGCCGCTGTACAGCCGGTCTGCGCCGTGCGGCTGCGTCTGCAACCGGATACGGACGTGTTCGATCGGGCCGGATAGCACCGAGTTCACCACGCCCGCAACGCTACCAGCCAGGAAATACTGCCCGTACGAGAGCGTCGGGTCGGCGTATTTCTTCTGGTTGAGCTCTTCGAGGCGTCGCCGCGCCTCGTGGAACGCTCCAAACTGCACGCTAACCTATTCCTTGATTAGAAAAGCCCATCGGTCTTGTCTTGTCTCTCTCTTTACGAGACTCGGTCTGGACCTACACAAGCTCCAATCCCGATCAATGGCGTCAGCGTCCCCTTGTAAAAGGCCATGGGTCCCTCATTCTTGAGGATCTTGCCCGCGCAGTCCAGCGCGCTCGAGTACTGGGAGCTCGTTTGTAACCGGACCTTGACGATATCTACCGCACAATCAGATCTGCCGCACCCATTGCCTTGCACCATTACATACCAAACGGTTGACCTGTAGATAATTAGTACGAAGTTTCACCATACACAAAACGCAGACTGCCTCACCCAGAAGAACCTGTGCAATGCCGCCCGCAGCACCTGCGGCCAAGTCCTTGACCGTCCGGAGGCTACCGCTCTCCTCGATAAGCTCCACTTCCATGATGACTGATATCCTTCGGGGAGGGGGAAGAGGGGAGATGGGCGCCGGGCAGTGGTCACTGAGCAAGAGCAGGACAGGGAAACAGCTCGAGCTCTCAAAGCAAGCTCAAGAAGCGGTCGGTCCAGGACGCCCCTTCGCAGATCCTTTTATCGATGGCGCAAGAGCGCAGCGCTGATAAAAGGTTCCCCTCCCGGATTTGCGTCCTCCGATTCGGCCGCTGCGCCGATACACGTGACTGCTTCTCCGCGGCGGGCGGAAAAAGACCGCGGATACGGTATTATTGGTATTATCGCCGTGCTACTATGTAGTGTACCGCGAGGCCGCTGTTTATTACGTACTGCCGGTACTCTCCGCCGCAGGGCGCGGCCAAGCCAGCGGCTTTACCCAAACAGGGTTTTTGTCGTCTCCAGAAATAGCAACGACGACCGCAGAGGGACCGACGCAGAGAGAAAGAGAGGGCTCATCTCCAGGATGCAAAGACGTGCAGTCTCGGAGGTAAGCGCAGTTGCAGCGAAGGAAGTTGAGTGGTATTCTTTTGTGCTGACTGATTTTGTGTGTTGGTACAGCTCTCCCGCCGTCAGGGCGCCTATCTCTCTTGCACGGCGAGATCCAGTCCAGTCCCGCTGGCTCTTCTGTCCTACACATCTCGACGCGGTTTTCGGTCGTCGCCATGTACATGCGATTTGTCTGACTCGGGGGGGGGGAAGAAATTTGGGGGTGCCCGATGGGGGAGCAAGGCCAGCAAACCTGCGACGTTGAGCGCGGCGGAGCTGGCTCTCCGGGACTCGCTGGTGACAGCAAACAAGGCACAGCAGCAGGCGGCCACACCGTCGGAAAGCAGTGGTAGTCGGTGGGGGAATGGAAGGTCCAAAGCGCCGGCCTTGAGTGCTGCAGAGTTGACAAGTCGGGAAGCTCTTCTTTCCTCCTTGCGGCCCAGAGCAGACCACTCAAAGGGAACCAATCAGTGGCGACAGTCACCAAAGACATCCTCATCGTCGTCGCCGTCATCATGGTCACCCGAATATAACAGAAAAAATCACGATGCACATCCCCATTCGCCGTCGTTGAGACTCCACTCGATCCCTCTTGCCAAAGGCCAGTCGCATCCGAAGCACCCGGTAAGGATACCGGCAAGGCTGCGAGCTTTGGACTGGACATGTCCAGATTGTCGGACCTCCTGCTTTGGCAAACACAGCCATTGTCCCTCCTGCAATCTTCTGAGGCCTGAGTTAGAACCTTCACAACTTCGCAAGAAAGTCACAGAGCCTTCCGAGCAGTCGCTCAGAATTCGTCGGGTAAAGAGCGAGAAAACACCACGGCAGGACAACTACAACAATCGAGATAAGGAATATGGGCTACGACAAGATAGATTTGATGGAAGAGGAAAAGGCCGTGAGCCAGCGAACGAACGGGTGGATAATGCTGCCGCTGCCGCCGCCGCCTCCGCCGCCGATACCGCACGTGGCAAAAGTGCCACAGAGACTTGGTCATGGGATATTTCGTCCCTGGACAAGTTGAATCTTGATGAAGACAAATCTCGGTTGGAATGGGAGGCGGAACGCAAAAAGGATCGCAAGCCCCGTGGGCGGGAAAATGACGATGAGGAATACGACCCTGAAGAGCGCAGGCAGCGCAAGCAAAAGCGGAAAGATAAAGGCCATCGTCAACCGGCAGAGTCAACACCAAATCCTCTCTACCTCCCGGAGTTCATTAGCGTGAGCAATCTCGCAGACGTTATCGGCGTGAGGCCCGCTCAGTTCATAGAACGGATGGAAGAAATGGGATTCGAGGGCGTGACCTACAGCCATATCCTGGATGCAGAAACAGCCGGTCTAGTTGCAACAGAGTACAACTTTGATCCTATCTTCGACACAGCAGCAGATGATGATCTCGTGGCGGCACCGGAGCCCGAGAACAAAGCCGAGCTACCAAGCAGACCCCCTGTCGTGACTATCATGGGACACGTCGATCACGGCAAAACCACTATTCTGGATTGGCTTCGCAAATCGTCTATCGCCGCTTCCGAGCATGGAGGCATTACGCAGCATATCGGAGCCTTTACTGTGCCCATGCCGTCTGGCAAGACCATTACCTTCTTGGATACCCCTGGCCATGCAGCCTTCCTCGAGATGCGCCGTCGTGGAGCCGATGTGACAGATATTGTAGTGCTTGTGGTCGCGGCCGATGACAGTGTCAAACCCCAGACCATTGAAGCTATCAAGCATGCTACGGGGGCCAAAGTCCCCGTGATTGTTGCCATCAGCAAGATCGACAAGGAAA
The DNA here is from genome assembly GCF_001890105.1 of Penicilliopsis zonata CBS 506.65. Classification (NCBI taxonomy): domain Eukaryota; kingdom Fungi; phylum Ascomycota; class Eurotiomycetes; order Eurotiales; family Aspergillaceae; genus Penicilliopsis; species Penicilliopsis zonata. Next base: position 287,203 of record NW_019208915.1, read on the forward strand.
ATGTCAAGCCAGAGCGGGTCAAGCAAGACCTGGCGGTCCATGGGATTCACGTCGAAGATTATGGTGGTGATGTACAGGCTATCCCGGTTAGCGGAAAGACTGGACAGGGCATGTTGGAGCTCGAAGAGGCAATCGTGGCTTTGTCGGAAATGCTGGACCACCGCGCCGACACTGAGGGTAACGCGGAGGGATGGGTAATCGAGGCAAGTACTAAATCATATGGCCGTACTGCCACCGTGCTCGTCCGACGGGGCACGATGCGGGTGGGAGATATCATTGTCGCCGGGACCACCTGGGCACGAATCCGAACTCTGCGGAACGAAGCTGGCGTGTCCATCGAAGAGGCCACACCAGGTATGCCAGTTGAGATCGATGGCTGGAAAGACCAGCCAGAAGCGGGCACCGAGATCATCGAAGCCCCCACCGAACAGAGGGCCAAGGATGTCGTTGACTACCGGCTGGAAAAGTCGGAGACGCAAAAATTAGGCGAAGACATGCTAGCAATCAATGATGCACGTCGGGAGCTGATGGAGAAACGCCGGCAGGAGGAAGAGAAAGACGACGAGACACCCAAGGCTGCCGAAGAGCAGGCTTCTGGCCCCAAACCGATCCATTTCATCATCAAGGCCGACGTGGGCGGCTCCGCCGAGGCGGTGCTGAACTCGGTGACCGCGGTAGGCAACAATGAAGTGTTTGCCAACATCCTTCGGACTGGCGTCGGGCCTGTCAGCGAGTTCGACATTGAGCATGCCGCATCGGCCAACGGTCATGTCATCAACTTTAACATGCCCGTTGATACAGCGATGCGGCGCATGGCGGAGACGCGCGGCCTGCGGATTTTGGACCATAACATCATCTACAAGTTGGTCGACGACGTCAAGGAGACGCTCAGCGAACACCTGGCGCCGAACGTGACGCAACGTGTGACTGGCGAGGCAGAAGTTGGTCAGATTTTCGAGATCACCCTCAAGCGGAGGGAGAAGACGCTCATCGCAGGATGCAAGGTCCGCAACGGAACCATCCAGAAGGCGAAGAAAGTGCGGGTCATCAGAGGCGAGAAAACGATCTATGATGGTGTGTTTTTTTTTTTTCTCATCTATTCCACTATTCTTTTTCTCTTCGATTCCCCATCTACAATACTAACCGATTTGGCAGGCTCGATTACTTCCCTCAAGAACGTCAAAAAGGACGTCACGGAAATGCGCAAAGACACCGAGTGCGGCATTTCCTTTGAAGGCTTCACTGATTTTGCCGTGGGCGATCACATCCAGTGCTACGAGGAGATTTTTGAAAAGCGAACCCTCTAGTCTGCCTCTTTTGTACTTTTTACACTCTTCTCACCTCTAGGTTGGTACCTAGTTAGTTACCTTGTGTGTTGTTGATAAGGCTGGCCTTGTCACTGTACAATATGTATTATATATACCGTCAATGATAATATAGACCATGGCAAGCCAGCCCCTTTTTTTTTTCTTTTGGTAGCGAATAAATAAATCATTTCGCCTTCCATCGTACTCTCCCCACCCACTTCGCCCACTGCTGCACCTCGTCACGCTCAAGTATTCTCTCGACGGTATAGTACTCCCTGGCTAAGACCTCGTTGGATGCCATCCGGTGGACGAAGCTGTGGCAAGCCCGACACAACCAGGCCACACTGCCGAGCATGTGCGGTTCATGCCACCCCTTCTTGAGGACCTTGGCATGCACCTGTTTGGGGATCAGATGGTGGTACGTCAGGGGGATCCAGTCGCGGTCGCAGATCTCGCAGGCAGTCGTGTGGGCGCGGGTGCTGGCCCAGACGGGGGGCGCGGCGGCCACGGCTGCAGCGTACTCGTTTAACACTGGGGCGAGGAAGCGGGACGGATCGTCCGTCAGTCCGTAGACGAGGAGGGAGTCGATGGCTTCGAGGGGGATATTCGCCGTGAGGGTGTCGAGGAGTGGTTGTGGGAGGGGAGGGGGTTGATGGTACGGCGTCGGCGCAGAGGGGTCGTAGGTAAGCGATTGCAACGGTGGGGGGAGGGAGGAGAAGACTTCCGCGGCGATAAACTGGTTTCAAATGAGTTCTTTTTCATAATCTTCATAATCTTCATCATCATCATATCCTTCTTCTTCGTCATTCAGATGTGGTCTAGTACATCGATGAATTCTGCCAGGTCCTCCGGGTCAGTCCTGAGACTGGAGTCGGCTTGGGACCGTTTGGCTCCTCTGCGTTTGTTTGCTTTTGAGGGTTTCTCCTCTGAGTGAGAGACAATGGCACTGGAGAGACATTCTCGAAAGACTTGGTAGTTGGGTTCGTCGGTCATAGGGAGTGGTGGGAAACGCCGGGGGGGGTATAACTATGAGGCAGCCACTACGTAGGGACGGACGTTTTGAAGCTATCCAAGCTTTCCCCGCCTTGGCTGATATCATTCAGCGTCCAATATTGCCTCAATATCGACAGAAAAACTCGTTGACTTACTGATTTATTGGTTCATTTTCAGCATTAAAAGGTAACATAATGGCATTGAAGGTTGTCGCGTTTGACCTGTACGGTACACTCCTGTCCACCGAGTCTGTCGCCGCACAGCTCGAGCAGCACTTTGGCCGGGACCAGGCACAATCCATTTCTGCGCTATGGAGACGCTACCAGCTTGAATACACGTGGAGATTGAATAGCATGGGTTAAATTAGCGATAGGTATTTTTTTCAGGAAAAGATCCAAAACGCTGATCGTCGCTAGGGGTCTACGAGTCCTTCTCCGATGTCACCAGGAACTCCCTCCGCCATGCCCTGGCAGAAAACGGCCAACAGCTTGAACGACGCGAGATCGACCGGCTGATGGACGCGTACGACTCGCTCTCAACGTTTCCGGACGTGCGGCCGGCGTTGACGCGCCTGGCATCTGTCCCAGGCGTCAAGGCGGTGGTCTTCTCGAACGGCACGGACGAGATGGTGTCCAACTCGGTCCGACACTCGAACGATCTGGCACCCCATGCAGACCTGTTCGCCGCGCTCGTCACCGTGGACGAGGTGCAACGGTACAAGCCGGCGCGGGCAACATATACGCACCTTGCGCAGACGGTCGGAAAGACTACAGACCAGATGGACGATCTGTGGCTGGTCAGCGGCAACCCGTTCGATATTGTGGGTGCTCGATCCGCCGGGATGAACGCCATCTGGGTCGATCGAGCTGGTCGAGGATGGCTGGACAATGCTGTGCCTGGGCTGCAGCCGACAGCGGTGGTCCGCGACCTTCAGCATGCCATCGATGCGATACAGAGATAAATTGCAAGAAGAAATGAAATAGACTCATTCCTGTCTACGGACTTGCTGGATGTCCCGCTGTAAATATTTCCAAACACTCCATACAAAAAGGGAGGATTCGGGGTAAGTTGGCAGCGTAGCTTGTTCTCCCCTCCCATTTCCCCTCCAGAAAATCCATGGGAACATAGTGGATGCCAGAGTGAATAGGAAGGGCTGTTCAGTTTATTATGTATGGAGAAGAAAAGAAGAAGAAAAAACTCTGGCCGCAGAGAGAGATTTTCCTTTTATACCCACCGCACTAACTAAACTTATCGATAAGGTGGATCTCGGCAGTGAACAGCTCACCAAGGCTCGAGGTAAGTAAGCTCAGTGCCTACATCATCATCGTCATCATCTGAGGATAGAGTGCTTTCCATCGTTTTTTGTTTACTTTCCATCTCTTTTTATTATTATGCCGCGATGACCCCCCAGTTGCAACCGCCTCGCAGTCCTCCCAGGCTCTGGGATCCGACCCGAGCTGCGTGGCTGTACCCGCTGCGTGTAGGTCTTGCCAGGGATTGTTTGGGAACAAAAACAACTGCTTCAGAAAGACTAAACTAAACTCACTCGTCTCAGGGCATCGTGTATTTTGCCTCGCACCGGTTCCTGTGGCCTCTGTTTCGTGCTCGCCTGCTCCCTATAATTCTCCTGTCCCTATTTATATACACGCTTCTGTTCCTCTTTGCCTATCTGCCGCAGGTGGCCTTCCTGGCCATCTTCCAGGGAGCAACCGCCTGGGTCAGCGGTGCGGTGTTGGTGCTCGGCGAAGGGGCGGCCATCGTAGCCGCCCTCTTCGAAGCGTTCTTCGTCGACGAGACTCTGGTTGATGTCTTTGACGCGGTGTTGGTCAACGAGGGCCATGAGGCCCTCGTCACCACCTCGAGAGTCCTGTATCCCCTGGGCGAAGACCCTGTCCGGCGGCTAGGGAAGCCGACTATCAGCGCCATCTACGCACCTTTTTCCCTACGTCAGATTTTCGAGTTCGTCGTGCTGCTACCGCTGAACCTGATCCCCGTGGCGGGCGTCCCCATGTTCCTCATTCTCACCGGATATCGCGCGGGGCCATTCCACCACTGGCGATACTTCCAGTTGCTTGATCTGACCAAGAAGCAGAGAAAGGAGAGGATCCGCCACCGGCAGCTTCAATACACCACGTAAGCGTTTCTTTTCTTTTCTTTTTCTTTTTTTCCTCGGGTTCGCCAATGCCATTGCTCGCTTCTACTTTCCTAACTCTGTTTCAAGTTTTGGTACAGTTGCCTTAGTCCTGCAATTAATCCCCGGGTTGTCGATGTTTTTCCTCCTTTCGACTGCTGCCGGCTCAGCTCTCTGGGCGGCGGAGATCGAGCACAGACGGGCAATTCTAGAACAGAGCAACAGACTCGCTTACGACTACCACGACGATCCACGATGAACCTGGGTCGAAGCCATAGAAGGACGCGCGATTTAATTGGAACCGGCGGGGATCGCATCAACGCTGGTCTGTGACCACCCGCCCACCTATACAAAGTGTTCCGTAAAACGATGATCGCCATGCTACTAGCACCGTAGCGGATAGCCTGTTGCAACCCCCATGACTCGCGACTCACAACAATTCCCATTATTAATCTCCCTTGTCTATACGAAGGTTTGATTCAAGGACTCAAAAACAAGACACCTTGTTTCAGCTGCCTGTCCCTTCAGCCTCGGCTTTGCTCCTCCAGAGTTAAGTTAAGATTTGGACCACCCCAGGAGCAGTCCCTCACAGCACGCAACAAGTTGCAATAATTGTCGCTGTTTCCCCAAATGCTACGTAACCCTATAACTACATGGTATATTCTCATAGAGTAATAATATTTTTCTGCTGAGGAGTTCCTTCGGTTGTAAAGTCCGAAAACGGCGGCCATCCTGAGGCCTCGGGCTGACTTAATTTACCTCTCTTTCTCTTCCCCTCCTTCGCGTTGCCTGACGCTGCTTTCAGGGGTGATCATCCCCGCAGTGGCTATAACACCAGCCATTACTCATTATTCTTTCAGGTTTTATTCCAGAGCTACGGAGTACAGGGTACAAAGAACTGCGTTGGACTCAGGTTCTCACGGACCCCGAAGTGCTGCACCGCTGAGTCATCCGGTCGTTCGTCATTTCTCGCGTCTCTCCCCAACCATCGGGCCCCTACCAGGGTGTTTCGGCCAGCGATTTGAAACAACGATTACGACTGTCGATCCATGTGTGGTGAGAATAGATCGACCTCGATCTGGTGGGGGGCATAAAAATTGCGCTGGAGAAAGAGCAAGGCTTCGATCTCACTCCTGGTCCTGGTGTCGTACTACCCACCTGCATCTCGCGATCGCCATGATCGCATAGAATGCCAGAGACAACGGTGGTCTTCCTTGCGAGACCAGGTTTAGAACCCCCCAGGCAGTGTGTGCGCTAGATACGACCGGTTGACTGAAATATGGAAAGATCCCCCCCGATTGTGCTCGTGTGTCAATGGAAAACAAAACAAGGCTCCGCAAGGCGTGCGATGCCTGCAGTATTCGCAAGGTGAAGGTATACTAATCGAGACAGACCTCTGTGCCATATTTTGATCCACTGCTGATAACCGCCAGTGTGACGAGAGCGGACCGCCCTGTCGGTCTTGCGCCAGCTTGGACATCCCTTGCACTTACGAGCGACCCAGTCGCCGCCGGGGCCCTCCGAATCGCCATGCCGAAGCGTTGAAGAAACAGAAAATCGCCTCGCCGGCGAGCGACTCGCAGAGTCCTCCGGACCAGACCATCCTGGTCCCCGCAATGGTGACGCCCTCATTCACCGCGGTTCCTCCCCCGGCGTCGGCGGAGGCGATCTGTTCCCTGTCGACCATGCAGTTGCTGCTCGACGACTACTTCACCTACATCCATCCGTTAGTCCCTATCCCCCATGAGCCGACCTTCCGAGCCGCCTTTGAACGGCGTGAGGACTTGACAAACCACACCTTTCTGGCTCTGCTGGCCGCGATGGTTGGCGTTCTGGTGGCGTCCTTCCCCCGGCGACCTAGGCTGCGGCTGACCACCGAAGCCGAGAAGGCCGCCTATCCGCATTCTGTGGCGCTGGTGAAACGGTGTCAGCAAGTGGCCCTCCGCGCGCGGGGCACCGACTACCTCGACCGCAACGCGACGGTGTATGACGCCTCGATCAGCTATCTGCTGGGCTTGTCCTTGGCCTACGTGTACGACATGCGCCGGCTTCGCATGTACATGGCGGAATGTCGTACCATGTTGCAGGTCTACGACCTCTGCCGCCAGCATACGTCGATGCCCTCGCTGGGCCCTACCAGCCCGCTGTCCTCCTCGTCCAGCTTGTCGCAAGGGCCGACCAGCGGCTCGCGCGACGGCCCCGTGAATCTGATCGAGCAGGAAATTGCGCGCCGCCTCTTCTACGTCTCTATTGTCGGCTACCACACTTTGCAGCAGTTGGGTTCCGCCGACAGCCGGCTGTATTTGCCGCCAGAGACCCCCTCCGAACGGTATCCCCCTTTACCTCTAGAGGTTGACGACGAATACATCTTTGCCACCCATATCGGAATGCAGCCTGCAGGGGTTGTCTCACGGATGGTCGGCTTCAACGCCAACGTGCGAGTCTTCACCTCATACAATACCCTGACGTCGTGGGAGGTGGCGTACGGCATCGGCCAGATCTTCGACTGGGAGCGGCAACGGAAAATGGTCTGGGAATGCCTGGAGAGGACCAAAAGGGCCCTGAACGATGTCCCGCCCGAACTTCAGCTCCAACCGAGCCATGACCCGTATCAAGTGGCCCAGGCGCAGGCGCCGAACGAGGACACGTGGACCCGAGAACGCCGGCATGTCCAATACGAGATCGAAAAGGCAAACATCTACGCGAGCCAGCTCTTCACGCGCTCCTTTCTTGTAGACAAGTACTGGAGTCTCTTTGACGCGTTCCGCCAGCAGCATATCACCGCCAACCAGCAATGTTCTGCCCCGCCAGCAACCACGTCAAAGCATGACACAGACGCCATGAATGTACCAACGGCCGAGCAGCACGCGAGAGAAGATCCCATCGGACAAATCATGGCCCAAGAGCGACGTCTTGTTGTCGGGGACCTGCTCCTCCTTCTACAATCAGTCAACGAGGTGAACATGGAGCCCAACGCCTCGAGTTTTGTAAGATTTCTACCTACAACTATTATCGTCATTGTAAAAAGGCGATCTTCTCAACTAACGCATGGTTAGACGTATAAAGTCCGGCAGATCGCAACCACACTGCTCAACTCGTCGCACCCCGATCTTCTTGAGACCGCGGCGCCCGAGAACCCAGCGGCCGGCCCGCAGATCATCGGCTTCCACGAAGCAGAGCAGTACCTGCACGCTTTTATCGACACGCTGATGCGCTTGGAACGGCTCACGGCACCGGTGCCCGCGCCCGAAACCTCTATTGCGAGTCCGCAGATTGACGGGCGGGCAATGAGCTACCGTAGCGACCAGGGTCGCGACGACGAGGAACTCCTCCAGTGGGCTAGTTTGAAGGAGTGTCAGATGAAATTTGCCGAGGCGGGCGGGGTCTTCACTCAGCTATAAGTAAGATGAAGAGTTGTATATAATGTAGAAAGTATTCAACAGAGTCCATACTATCTAGTATAACTATCTGTATAGTCTTGGATGCTCATAGGTAGGGGTTTCATCTATATTAAGATACTTGTAACGATTCTTGGGAGGTAGTGGACCATAGCATATCTTATTTACAATCCTACCCATGAAATAAAAGCCATACATACATCAAGATAAGAAAAGACAGAAATCTAGATCATCCTGCCAAAGAGATAGGCAGGCCCAACGGCAAGCCACAGCATCACAAGGCCGCTCACCATCCACAAGCCCGCTGGAGAGGCCGGGATAGGACCCGCCGCGGCAGCACCCTTGGAGGAAGAGCTTGATGAGCTGCTTCCAGACGAAGAAGAAGAGGAAGATCCGCTGTTAGAGCCGGCGTGCGAGGTGCTCGACGCGGTGGTGGAGGGGGCCTGGTAAGGGGCGTCGACCTCGCCGATGTCTCTGACGCCGGTGATGGTGACGGTGGCGGTTGGGGTGCCGAGGGTGGTCACGGGGTTACTCACGGCTGTGGCGCCGGGAATGGAGGATGACCCCTTGGCGATCTCCTTGATGTCGTTGGTGGAGGAGGAGGAGAAGTCGGTGTTGGCGAGGGAGATCTCGTTGTTGGCTAGGTCGTAGACGACGTAGGCGCTGCGCAGGAAGGTGTCGCCCAACAGGGCCTCGTTGGTGGTGTTGCCCATGGGGGCGATGCCAAAGTTGCAGGCCTCGACGCCGTCCTTGTAGGTGACGCCGCCGGCGTCGAGCACCAGCTGGGACAGACTGACGGTGATGGCGGGCGAGGTGAATGTGAAGGTCACGTTGACGTCGGCGTTGGCGTAGGAGCAGGGGACGTAGCCCAGCCCCTCACTGGTCACGTAGGTGACGTTGAGGGCGTCGAAGATCTGCTTGGTGATAGGGTCCGAGAGGTAGGTCAGCGAGGTGCCGGAGTCGAGGATGGCCCCCTGCGGGAAGTTGGACGAGCCGGAGATGGACGTGGTCTTGTCGCCCGAGTCGATCGACATGCCAGTCAGGGCGATCATGAAGTAGACGTAGTAGGTCTTCTCGTACGGGATGATGGGCAGCGTCTGGAGCTCGCCCGTATATTTGCCCGAGTTGACACCGCCGAAAAGAATCGAACCCGAACTGGCATCAAGGTCGTCAAGCCACAGGCTGTACGCCGGGGTGTTGATCAAGCCCGCATTCACAAGAGCCTCGGGGAGGTTTGGATAGGTGGTGTCGGTGTATTCGAGCTCAGCCTCATTGAGCGCATACCCTATACCGAAGACGCCCTCTGCACTATCGATCAGCATCTAGAAGCCTTCGAAAGGGAAATAAAAGCAGAGAGAGAGAGAGAGAGAGAGAGAGAAAACGTACGTGCCGAGTCAGAGTCATAGGCCACACCGAACTGAAAGTCCTTGACGGTGTCGGATCCCAAAGTCAGAGTATCATTGACGTAGTCACCCGCTGCGCCCGAGTCGTCCGCATACGAAATGTCAAAGTCGGAGTTGTCGAAGACGTATGTCGACGAGGTATTTGCGTCGTAGATACCATACGCCAGGCATTCGTTGCCATAATTGTCATTCGAATCACAGGACTCGCGCGTGTTCACCCAGAGGTCGCTGCTCCCCGTGTCGAGGATGACCTGGATCTTCTGCTTCGGCGTTCCGAGCGAGATGTTGGCGACGTACATATCCACCTAGGGAAACGTCAGCATCCTAATTATAAATGAGTAGGACCGATCCACAGGCCTGCCGATACATACATCGTTCGTCAGGGTGAGGCTTGCGGTCTTGTCTCTGCGTCGCAAAGAGACATCGTGGCGGGGTGCGCGACTGCGCTTGGTCACGTCAAAGCCGACGACAGACGGGTTGTCCTTCTTCTCAAGCAACAGTCCTTCGACCAGAGACACACTGGCTCCGATCGAAGCCAAAACAAGCGCCGACCGCATTTTTCTTTGTTTTTCCAGTTGTTACCCCTCCAGACGTTGGGAGGTAAAGTATGCAGGAAGTCGTACGGCGGGAACCGAGCAGCGACCGTAGCGACCAGTTTTAGGGGGGATAGCAACCAGCAAGGCTGTCAAAGAGATTAGGAGAGTGGGTTAGTGTGTGTGTGTGAGAGAGAGAAAGAGAGAGAGAATAAAAGAGAAATCAAAAAGGAAGATAAAATGAGTGGCAGACCAGGGAAGGTTAGGAAAAAAGTGATCATTTAAAACTAACCGCCTGGTTCTCAAAGAAGGCCTGCCCAGTTGTCGGTTTCACGATGACCTGGACTGCGCCTCGGGGTCGTCGGAACGAGCTTTCGCCCCAGTCAACTAGAGCAAAACTAACTATGAGCTAGTTAGTAGGCAGTTAGTAGGCAGTTAGTAGAGCAGGGTCGTACTCCATACTTGAAGACCCTGACCCATTCAAAGGGCTGAGGCTGAGCAGGCAAATGAATAGACCGATCAATAAGACTCAATAGGAGCTCAATGGGGGCGAATCCTGGAAACCCCACTCTTTACCTTCTGCAGGCTAACTAACTCATACCTATTAGTTAATTACCTATCCATGCTTCTGCTGGTCCGGAGTTCGGTAGGCCTGCCAAGTTTCCTAAACTGCCAATCGTATTAGATCATCAATACAACAGCGGTGCGTTCATTTCCAAGGTTCGCTGTGCCCGCGGGTCGTACCTCGGTTGGTTGCCTGCTGGGTAACGCTGTTTGCAGGTCTCACTCAGTAAGGCTGCTGCATTCTTTTCTTCTCTCTCTCTCTCTCTCTCTCTCTCTCTCGGTGTGTGTGTATGGAGTAAGAGATGAGGTAGGACAAGAAATGACCGTTACGCTGCAGCTACTCAGCCCTCTCACGTGGGCCCCCCGTGACTCTTTGAGTAACACGTGAGTCTGTCTGCTGATTCTAACCAATTCCAGACTGGCCCAGATGAAGTCATCCACAGCCCCTGCCAAAATAGGCCTAGCCGTCTAGGCACCTGCCATCTACAGATATCTACTAACCACATCAGGGCTGCTCGGTTTAGGCAGCGCAATAAAAGTCCCCTTGGCAGAAACACCAGCTGAGGCGCAAGGGGGGAATAAGCGGCTGATTATCATAAGCAGGTAGTAATTAGAGTAAAAGGAGAATCAACGGAGGTGGTACAGGAAACCATGTCTCCCTAGAGAAGTACTATACTACACCCCGCCCACCGTCACAGTCACGGTCTCATAAACCCTCGTGGTCACTGTCGCTGTCTCGGTAGTTGTCTCTGTCACGGTGATAAAGCCCTTTGGCGTGACAGGCACAACGGCTATGCCGGCGCCCGCGGCACTGGCAGTTTCAACAGGACCGGAGGTGCCCTGCTCGGTCGTTACAGGGACAGTGGTGCTTCCCTCGGTCTCAGCAGTAGGCTCTGTAGTAGATGATTCTCCCGAGTCTGAACCGTCTCCTTGGCGATCGCCCTGTCCTCCTGGGTTCTCGTTCGTGTCGGTGTCAGCGGCCGTATCTGATGAGGCAGTCTGTGTTGCGGAGGGTACGACGATGATGACTACGTGCTGGGTGGAGGTGGCAACAATCGTAGTCACGTCCTCGACGGTTGCTTCCGAGGCTGTCGTGGAGGCAAGGGTCTCGGTTGAGACAGGAATGGCAGTTTCCGTTGACACAGGAACGATAGTCTCCGTTGACACAGGAACGATAGTCTCCGTTGACACAGGAACGATAGTCTCCGTTGACACAGGAACGATAGTCTCCGTTGACACAGGAACGATAGTCTCCGTTGATATTGGAAGCGGCATAGAAACCGAGGAAGTGGTAAAGGATTCTTCCGAATGGCCATATGCGGTGGTGGACGTCGATTCTGCAGGAATGGAGGACACTATAGTTGTAAACCCCGACGATGAAGAGGTTGTAGCAGCGGGTGCAGGGTCTGTTTCCACCGTGACAACGATGACCACCGATTCTACCGGCGAGTCAGATGATGAAGTGGTTGGCGCGGCTTCCTCTGTCGCAACGGACTGAGAGCTCGAGCTCGAGCTCGTCGGTTCATTTTCAGAAATATCAATGGTGATGGTGAAGGCCAGGTCGGAGGAACCCTCCGCCGTAGTGGTGGACTGAGGGTTGGTATGGGGAGTCATAGCGTCCGGGTTATGAGCTGCAGCTGCACTTGAAGAAGCTATGAGAGCAGTCGAGCTAGTGTACAGAGGTTCAACAATTGCCTCCGTCAGGCTTGTTGAACTCTTCGTAGTCTTCGGATCGGCAGAAGCCATTGACGATTGACCAGGTTGACTCGACGTCACTGGATGTCTGTCAGAGACAGACGATGGATCAGCAAAAACAGTCGCTTCAGTATAAGAGGAATCGTGAGAGGTTGATGGCCCGTTAGCTGGTGTTGGCGTATCCACGCTCTTCGTTGACACTGGGATCACGGAGTCCCCAGAGACAGACGGTTCCCCATCTGGAGGCTCCGAAGAAGGCTGTGCAGTCCCGCTTGACGAACTGGATGCCATCTGCGTCTGCGCTCCGGCGGTATTCGACTCCTGCTCTGGAGCTGTCGACGAATGTATCGCAGGTACACTTGAAAGACTGGGTGTTTCGTGCGTGGGCATGTTGGCAGCAGCAGTCGACTCCTGCTCCGGAACTGCCGTCACCCTGGACGATTCCGCTATTGTATACATCTGTGCTCCGGCCGTACTTGGCTCTTGCTCTGGGTCTGCCGATGTATGTACTACCGCAGGCATGCTAGGCTGACTGGCCGACGGGAACGTTTGCGCCTCTGCTGTGGCCGACATTGTCACAGGGATCACCGTCAGCTCATCTTCCACATTCACCGAGGCTTGGACAATCTGGGCAGGCAGCTGAGAGGACGTGGCAGCTGCCTCGCTTGCAGAATCATTATATGATCTCAAACGCTTGAATTTTGGAAGGACGTGACCGATCGGACCAGCCGAACAGGTCGAGACAAGAAGCATGAGCCAGAGGATGCTGTATATGAACTGCATCATGCCTGGCAGTCAACTTCAAATACAAGAGTAGTAAAATAAAAAAAAAAAAAAAAAAAAAAAAAAAAGGCTCAATAGCCAAGAGAAAGTGACGAAGATAGATCGTTGTAGGAGTGTTTGCTAATTCATTACCACCATAATAACTAGTACAGAGAGATCCGACAAAAAGGGAGAGACAATGAGTGACGCAGCACTCATAAGAAAGCAATAAAGGAAATGAAAAAATAAAGAGCGAGCAATGTTCAGAAGAAGAGTCAACCAGAATCTCTCTCGAACGCCCTGCGATTCAGGTTATTAGTGTCATCGGGCAGGTAATGTCCAGATCATCAGATCTCCTGTGGACACACCCGACAGAGATCCATAGCACGGAGTGCATAGGAAGGTATAGGAGGTATCAGGAAACTGTCGCATGTTAAACTCGAAGGAAAGCAACGGTTGGAGCAGGAAAGCGCGCGACAAAGAGGCCTGTTGCAGTTGTCGCCCAGGGATCCATGGAGGGTGCTTTGACGCCTGGTGTTATTGGCCCGCTGAAGAATCAACGACAACACGTCAAGAGCTTGTGTTTCATGGAAATTTTGGATCCAGTCGCATGGAATGGGATACCTCAGGTAGTACAAACAAGAAAAGAAAAGGTTTCAGCGAGACATCGGCGAAGACAGGAAGATTCTGCCAGCAAAAGATCCATCCGCCTGGGTGAGGTTATACCCATTCTTGCAGGGGTAGCTGTTGGCGCCATCTTTGTTTCTAGCTGTTTTCTCAAGCGCCGACCATGGCGACAATAATAATAATAGCTTGCATGCGCCAATCAAATCGCAAACAGGGATAGATCTTCCTCAGCCTCAGGTCAACGTGGCGATTTGCCTGTTGAGTAACATCTAGCACGACAAGCTCAAGAAGCCGATATCAGATAAAAGCTTCATTAGGAAAGAAACCAGGTGGTATTGCTAACTAGTTACTAATTAACTAGTTAACCCTGGGTTCAATTCTTCAAGAATTTAGTGGGTCGTCGTCGTCGTCTCAACAAGATTAGGGAACCCTCACGAGCTCGTCGAAGCAGTGAAATTACCGCCAATACCCTCAAATGGGAAGATGGTTCCAAAGATGCTCTTCGCATCTCCATAATAATGGATCCGGTAGGTCCCATCCTGAAGCGGGGCCGGGTCTCCTGTACTATAATAGTCATCTTCGATCTGCCACTGGATGACGACCTCGCTGTGTCCTAGAACAGTATTCGTCCTTTCCCAGCGGTAAATCAGGTTCCAGTCGGCATCGGTGCGAACAGTCTCCCACTTCCCAGAGAGAGTGTTTAGTCTTTCGACGGCGGCAAACGTATTTTCGAGGCGAAGGTTGTTGCGCGGATTGGCCCCGATGAAGGTGGCCTTGACGATGTCACCAGGCCGGTAGAGAGTCGTTGACGACGGTGAGGAGACAACCTGCCCAAATGTCCTTCCGATGGGGGCGGCATCATAGACAACATCGGATATGAAGCTCAAGGACACATTTGTATTGACTGGTGGACTTGGACCAGAGGGGATGGCAGGGAGACGAGCAACAGTCGATTGGTCGGCAAGATATGGCAGATATGTCAGACTCAGGTTCACATACGCTGCTAGCGTGTTTGGTCCGTAGAGCGTGGAAGCGCCTTCGTAGCGTTGCACGCTGTATTCTTCCTCTGTTGTCACATAATGGGCGTATGAGTTTGCTGGTGCCCCCAACACCACAAGAGGATCTGGGATAGAGAGGACTTTCATTGAAGCAGTGGCAAGAGCATGCTTCCATCGGCGGCCGGCCATCGTGGTGGCTTCGCTGGCAGAGACCACTATGAGCAGCTGGCCGACACGAAAGACCTGGATATCGACGATGTTCGGTGTCCATTGGTACGGCTTGGTGACGCTTCCCACATCCAAAAGAATGTCCTTTGGTAATTGACACGCCTGCTGCTCGACTGACGGTGCGTGCACAAAAGCCCTCGCTATACCCCAGAGCGGATTGGACTCGGCCGGCCCAGTTCCGTTCTGTGTGAAGTCAAAGGCGCCAGGCCCGTCACTGGTGCCGGCGGCAAAAGAAAATCCCAGGGCAGCCGAGCAGGTCCTTAGTGTGGCGCTGGAGTTGAACGGGGAGAAAAAGGTATAATTGGCCAGGTTCTGATAGACATGGAACGAGGCGACGTTGGAATCACCAAGAATCTGGTCAGAAGTCCGTTCCATCCGTTCATACAGGGTCTTCGCTGCGTCATACTGCAGTCGACCGACCTCAAAGGCACTCTTGGCTCCCTCATCGTTCTGCGCGAAGAAAGGGCCACGTCCGTGACAGGGCTCATTTCTGCCGCCGCACGTACTGTCCTCGTAGCGGCATTGTTCTCCAGAACCGTCCTCGCACCAGGCACCCAACACATTTGGAGAGGTGTCACCTACATTGGACTGAGAGAAGCCTGCCACAAAGCCGTCTGCAAATCTGGCATCCTTTCGGACACTTCTCTCCAAGAGCCACGCAGCAACCCCTTTGTTGTCTCCGGTGATCAAGGTGTTATTATTGTACAATGACGTCCCGTGAACTGGAAAGAAATTCAAGACGGCGACTGTCCGATTGTCTGACGCACGGTCGAATCTCAGCATGGTCAATGTCTTATCCACGTCGGTGGAATACCTCGCCCTCTCTTCTTTCGGGTTCTGAGCATATGCATACGGGCTCCGGTTGACATTGGCACCCTCCAGATCGATTGAGCCGAATGCTAGGCGGCCGAGTGTCAGACTTTCGTGAGCGCGTTTGATAGACAGAAGAGCGCCATCAACTATGGCTTGGTAGCTTTGTTTATTGAAGCCCAAGCTTGGAATCTGAGGCAGCAGATAGTTCATCCACGCCCCGGGCCCCGAATGCGAATGGGTTCCAGTTAACGCAAAATTATGTTCTCCGTAGCGGGTATATTCCCCTCCCCACGCAGCAAGACCTTGCAGGACTCCATGTCGTACGGCAGTGTCCCCGGATTGTGCATCGAGAACGATATAGACAAAGGTGTTGTCGGTATTCCCTGGATCCGCGATAATGAATGCTCGGGAATAGATTCTCTGGCGAAGACCGGTTCCCCGCTGGTCGATACTAGCATAACCATTCATCTCGATCTCCACCACCGGCCCAGTTATATCAGCCTTTCCTGCACCAAGTAAGAAGAGACCACCATCTTCTCTACCCGTTGACCTCGCTCCATCGAATCCAGCCGTCGGCGGTCGATACGAAGTGCTCACAGTCCCGAGCCACTGAATCAGCACAAAACCAGTGATTGCAATACTGGCTACAACAGCAGCCAGTCGCCTGAGACTAGTTGATCTACCGCAGTCTGAAGTTGTCGGAGTGGACTGATAATAAGGTAGACCCGCCTTCTCATCTCGTCTGCGAAGAGTCTCCACCTCACCTTGTGTTGAAGACATGGCCAGATGATGAAACGCTGGAGAACGTGGGTGTAAAGTGTCCATGCATAATATGTAGTCTTGGTTAGTAGGCAAGATCGACGTAATGCTGTGGCGGGGCGTGGAGGTGGGACAGAGAGAAAGAGAGTTGGAGAGAGGGAGAGATAGGGAGAGCGGAGGGCGGAGAGCGGAAGGGAAAGAGGACTCGAGCTTGAAGTTAACTTCTATTGGGGAATGTGTAGTATTGGATATGTAGTTATGTAGTTAGTAGTATGCTCCAAGTTACTAAAGTTACTACTGATAAAGGACTCTTATTGTCGTCTGGACACTTTTGATGGTTTAGAACCTCATATCCTATTCTATATTGATCTTTCAATCCAGCTTAACAGCCAAAAAACATAGTATAATAGATGATATAATTAGTTTTACTTGAATGTAATTGTTTTTCATATACAGAAGTTGACAGAGTATTGAATATTTATTGAATAAATACCTAAAATTTGGATATTAGAGTAGATTCTAGGGTTTATCACTGTCTAGTAAGCTGTATGGATGATTCCATCAACTACTTAATAGAAGATACTCAGAATCCTTAACCGGTCACTGTATAGGTTAGTGCTTTATTATCATTATATTCTTCTGCCAGCCTTCTTGCTCCGCTTGCAGCCCGAAACTGACAGATTCCAGTCCTGAATATTAGACTGTTATCAACAACAAAGGCATCTTCCAGAGTATAGAGCACAGGAAAAATGCCGATAATTATAAAAAGAGAGCTGGCGATGTTCCTGGATCGAAGGAATCCTGATTTGAGCCTCTAGTCATCACCACAGGGTTAACCTGGTGAGGGGTTCTTTCTTAAGCTGCCTGTTGACGAGGTACCATAAGAGGGGTTAATCCTGGATTGGAATGAAACAGGTACGACCTTGCCTATTATAGCCTAAAGAAAAGCAGGGACTGTCTCGATGAATTTCTGTCAATCAGCGTCATAACATCACAAAGATGGGAAATAGCATTAAGAACGCCTGAAGAGAGCTCCAGGAGCTGGAGTTTGGAGGCTTCGCTGTCTGAATGACAGCTGTTTTTCTCTTTTTTTTTGGGATCCTCCACTCCTCTACCAGGTAGGATGAATGGATTCCGGGCGTACATCTTGAGCTTGAGAGGGATGCAGGAGGAAAAAGACCTTCAGCGTGAGGGAAGACTTTAATATATATTTGTGCCTGAGGCATCGATACGTATTGCTTACTAATCATATATTGACAGAAACTCACCGCCAGCAACAGTCGCGCATGGCAATTTCCAACTTCGGCAACACGACGACTTCACCTCACATCCTCATTCCTTGATTTCCTTGATCTGACGTTCGATCTCGCAATATTGTTAAAAAATGCCTCTCATCAATGAGATTCACGATTCTCTCCCATGTAAGGACGTCCATATGTGAGAAGCTGATTACTCAAGGAACCACGCGCTGACCCTGGGTGCAGATGTCGATGTCGAGCCATCCGTGGCTGCGCGCAATGGAGCAGAGGCCCTCATTGCTGCTGAGCTCCCCGCAGACTACCTGTCCTCGCTTCATCCGTTGATCCCCGCATTGTCTGAACCTCGCTTTTCTCCGCTGATCCAGCAGGAGCTCGAGCGCAAGGCTGCTGGGGTACCATTGACTGGGGGAGTCGATTTGTCCCGTTACGAGGCCCCCGAACCTCCTGCGCGGAGTTCCGATGCGGGGGGGGATTCGACTCCAAACCTCGACGATTGGCGTCGAACCCTACAGCTGGCCTACATAGCCAGCAGCCACCTCTCTATCCGACACGAGAACCTCGCCCTTTTGGAGGAAAGCGGCAAAAATGCCTGGTTGATTGGCAACTCGCAATTGGAGGATATCCTCCGTAGCATTGAAAAGGACCTCGCGGACACAAAAGAGGCTGCGGAGAATGTCAACAAACAGAGGAAGATTGCCCAGGAAGCTAGCAAGGGAGAGCTTGCGGGGTTGGATGATACCTGGAAACGAGGAGTTGGAGCAATTTTGGATGTAGAGCTCGCCTCGGAGAATCTGCGTATGCAAATACTGGACAAGCGACGCCAACTTGCTCAGCAATCGACGCATTAGGCTGATTGTCGATTTCCCCCCATCTTTTTTTCTTGGTCGACCCACGCCTTTCCCGCTCTCATTCTGGCTGTCTGTGGGCTTGCTCGGCCTTTCCGGTTTTGTTTTCTGATTTGATGCAAGCAAATCCCGTGAGCTGCTTCGAAATCCTGAACTCCGTGTTGTCCGATCTCCGTCTCACCCGGTACCGTGCGAATCTCAGCCTCGGCGTCCTAAGGCCCCAAAAGCATCGACCATATTATTGGCCTCTGGATGAGCCGTGTCTCATAGAACGCAAATCAGATCATCTGCTCCACCAAGCTCCAGGCGCCGTTTTTCTGCCGCATACCACAGAAAGAGGTGTCGGCGATCTAGACTCCCAGGACTTGTGTGCATTGGACGGAAAAACAACCATGATAACCGGCGGTCTTGGATGAGGAGAAGCGCGCATTGCAGGGTTGGGAGTCCACATTCTCTTGGGGAGCTCTCAGTGGAGAAATCTATTCGAGACAAACAATTGTGTGGCGGGCGTTTCCCCGCATTTTACAACGACCTGCCATGTCAACCCCACAAAATGTTTTGTCTCTTGCCGCTTCATGATCCTGGCCCCGACTGCTAGTGCTACAGGGCTTGCCATCCAGCTGGTTCCTAGGCTGTTCAACATGGCTGTAGCTACTACATACAGCACCTAGCCCGGTGTCGACGCAACATCTTGCGCTTATGGTTCAGTTTGAAGTTTTATACCCACTGCCTTTGTAAGAGGGCGGTTTCTGTCTCCATAATGAATCGATTTTCTATCGCAGTATTGTCATCGAATTGGGTACTTAGCTTATTTCACCCCCCGCATCTTCTTACTCGTATTTCATGGACAGTTGGGATGTCTTGCTTTCTGTGGGAAGCTTTCCGGCGCCCAATGATAGATTGATACTAATCCGCGACCTCCATCATGATGCATCATTGCCACGACATTTCCCCCGCTTTGTCGTTGGCCAGAATCGATTCTCAAGAGTCAGATATCCCTGCTTTCTACGCCAAAAGGAGACTGCCTGTCACATGTTCTCCGCTTGGACAATATCAATCGTCTCGCTGGAGGTCTTCGCCGGCGCTTTAACACAGCCTAGTTTAGTTCTCTTCTCCCCTCATGCCCTCCGCAATCCGACACAATGGTTGTGCCAATAGGCCTTATGATTCTAGTTGCGGAGAATGCCAGTCCGTTATTTCCTGAGGGGTTGCTGATGCGGGATTGTATGGCTTCTTTCTTGGAGATAGAGATATCTCCGCACTAACCATCGGACAGTCCAGCACTACCATCTATATGCGGGGTTTACAGCAGTGAGTATATAGAAGCGGTTTACACTCTTGACCTAGAACCCCAGTGCCTCGATGTGTCTCCCTTACCGAGTTTGACCAAAGATCAGAAAGATACAGGATGACCATCCCCGAGGAGGTTGATATCATCATCTGCGGTGGTGGCAGTGCTGGCTGCGTTCCAGCCGGCCGTCTTGCCAACCTCGATCACAATCTTTCAGTCCTGTTGATCGAGGCAGGCGAAGACAACCTCAACAATCCCTGGTAGAAACCATCTCTCTATCAAATGTTTGAGATGGGTACTCTGATGAGTGCTAATGCGAAGCCAAAGGGTTTACCGTCCGGGAATCTATCCCCGGAACATGAAACTTGATTCGAAGACTGCATCCTTCTATTATTCTCGGCCCTCGGAATGGCTTGATGGACGCAGGGCAATTGTTCCGTGCGCCCATGTGCTTGGAGGAGGCAGCTCTATCAATTTCATGGTACACACGCGCTACCGCAATGTGGGAGATGGTATGTGTAAGGATAAGATTGCTGATCCATCCAACCTAGATGTACACCCGTGCGTCTGCCTCCGACTATGATGATTTCCAGGCAAAGGGCTGGACGACCAAGGAGCTCATCCCCCTGATGAAGAAACATGAAACGTACCAGAGAGCGTGCAACAACAGGGACATACACGGGTTCGAAGGTCCTATCAAGGTCTCGTTTGGAAATCATACGTATCCCATCATGCAGGACTTCCTGCGTGCTGCCGAATCCCAGGACATTCCTATTACAGATGACCTGCAGGATTTGAAAACAGGGTAAGCATATATTTGAGCGACTGCAAGGTGCTGCCGGAGAAAAGTACTGACAAGTTGCAATCAATAGACATGGTGCCGAACATTGGCTGAAATGGATCAACCGTGACACCGGTATCGTTTCCTCCCATCACGAAGTTTACTAAGTGAAGTGATATCTTTCCTCTGACACTCAACAGGCCGTCGCAGTGATGCCGCTCATGCCTACGTCCACAGCACTCGGAGCAAGTATACCAACCTCCACCTCAAATGCAACACCAAAGTGGACAAGGTCATCATCGAGAACGGCAGAGCAGTGGGCGTCGTCACCGTGCCAACAAAGCACCTTGGTGAAGGCGAGCCTCCGCGCAGGGTCTTCCGGGCTCGTAAGCAGATCATTGTCAGCGCTGGCACGCTAAGCTCTCCGCTCATCCTTCAACGCTCTGGGATCGGGGACCCCGAGAAGCTTCGCCGTGCAGGCATCAGGCCGATCGTCGACCTGCCCGGTGTGGGACTCAACTTCCAGGATCATTACCTGACTTTCTCCGTGTACAGAGCAAAGCCAGATGTGGAGTCCTTTGATGATTTTCTCCGTGGAGACCCGGAAGTCCAGAAGAAGGTGTTTGAGGAGTGGAATTTGAAGGGCACTGGACCTCTCGCCACAAACGGCATTGATGCCGGTGTGAAGATCCGGCCTACGCAGGAAGAACTGAACGAGATGCAAAAATGGCCCACGCCCGAATTCAACAGTGGGTGGGAGAGCTACTTCAAGAACAAGCCTGACAAGCCAGTCATGCATTACTCGGTTATCTCTGGGTAAGAACCTTTTTTTTCTACCTTGGTTTCTATCTATTCTTTCTATTCAATAGTATCTAACTCCATATCACAGCTGGTTTGGTGACCACATGCTCATGCCTCCTGGCAAATTCTTCACCATGTTTCACTTCTTGGTAAGCAGGCACTCACATTATATACACTTTTTAGAATATTTTTTTTGAAGCTCACGGTGTGCATGTAGGAGTACCCTTTCTCTCGAGGCTCAACACACGTTCGATCTGCCGACCCATACGATACTCCAGATTTTGACGCCGGGTTTATGAATGACAAGCGCGACATGGCGCCCATGGTCTGGGGATATATCAAGTCCCGAGAGACCGCTCGACGCATGAACGCGTATGCAGGCGAAGTGACGGGAATGCATCCGCATTTCTCGTACGATTCTCCTGCTCGTGCATTCGATTTGGATCTGGCAACCACAAAAGCATATGCCGGTCCGAATCATCTCAGCGCCGGTATTCAGCATGGTAAGGCTTACTTTGGCTTTCTATTTCCTTATAATGATCAATGCTTTATTGCTCACTAACTACGCCACAGGGTCGTGGTCCCAGCCTCTCGAGCCTGGGAAATCCCCAGCTGCCAATTTCCTTAACTCCAATCAGCAGGACACGCGCGAGTCCCTCAATTATAGCAAGGAAGATATCGAGCACATTGAGAAATGGGGTATGTCAACTCTCTCTCTTTCTCTCTCTCTCTCTCTCTCTGTGTGTGTGTGTGTATCTTCTTGGAATAGGACAATCCAGTACTAATTCACAACAAAGTTCAACGCCACGTCGAAACAACCTGGCACTCGCTAGGAACCTGCAGCATGGCACCACGTGAAGGCAACTCTATAGTCAAACACGGTGTCGTTGATGAGCGTCTCAATGTCCACGGTGTCAAGGGTCTGAAGGTTTGCGACTTGTCGATCTGTCCAGACAACGTGGGCTGCAATACCTTTAGTGTAAGAGACCCCCCCCCCCCCCTCTCCTCTTCTTCCAAATTTTATGTTACGAATAGACTGCTCACTAACTGCACACAGACTGCTCTACTCATCGGAGAGAAATGCGCCGTCCTCACTGCGGAGGATCTGGGATACTCGGGCGATGCTCTGGACATGAAGGTTCCGACCTACCATGCCCCCGGCGAAGTTGTGAACCTGGCCAGACTGTGAAGCTATCAAGTCTGACTTACTACTGTGTTTTCCGTCTTTCGGTTCTCTTGGCTCTATATGATGTTTCTTTTTCTTTCTTCGGTGATGGATGGTTCTACAGAATTGGCCATTAGCTTGCTATTCCAGCAGTACGACTATATGATGTGTCCCTTGATCAAGTCTTATTTTATCTGATTATCAGACCAAATCCAAATTGCTTATCATTTTGATCAATCTTTAAGACTAAAATATGCGGTTCTACAGCGGCAAAGACAATAGGCGTCTGCCTTATAAGTCTACGGTCTACGTCTACGTCTACGGCTACGAAAAGGAATTTTCTCTACGAGGGATCATTTGATTTGAAGGTAAAAAATAAATTTCATTGCGGTTTTCTGTTCTAAAGATGTAAGCTAGGAAAAAAGCAAGCTGCTTCATAGGCAGCTTTTTATTTTGAGAGGGAGAGCTTGGTTGATAGAAGGCTTCATTCGAGACATCACCGAGGATAGTCCCTTATGAATGAACCTTTTAGCTCATCCCTCTCTCTATTTGTTTTTGTAGGGTTTGTAGTTTTAACTTTTTTTGGTGGTTTTATATGGTTTTATATGTTTTCTGTGGTTCTTGACAGGAACTTCTTTGTTAGTGGAAGTTGTACCTTTCAAGATCACACAGGAGGAACTACAAAAGGGAAAAGAAAATGGAGGTCAGACAGCCTCCACTACAGACTACAGACATACGAAGGTGTGTCTACTTACTGCAGGAAGTTTTCAACGGCACAGCTGGAGTTTTGATTCAAGTTTAGGGGAGCCTTTACAAGTGGATAACCAAATGTGAAGCCCATGGTGGTAAACAGGAGATCCAGTTGCCGGAACCGCTGGTCTGCGGCCTCATAGATCTCGTCCGCATTCATAAACCATCCTTTGACCTCGATTGCCAGTTCTGGAAGATGACATCCCGGCCAATCCGGGTCGATGATGTACGCCTCACGACGTTGTAAGCCACCTTCGTATAGCCACCACGCGTGCTCGGCAGAGTCGCGAGGGCGTAAAGTGATCACCACGACCAACCAAGTACGGAACTGGATTCCGTGGTCTTCGTTACCGATAGCGGCGGGAGACAGGTAAAGGCTGTCTGGCGTCTCGGCGAAGTCGAAAGGGATCGTGACCAGATTAGAAGAAATGGGCGTGCTGGGGAAGACAACGGGGGTTGTTTCAAACATGTCCGCAAATGCGGGCAGGTTCTGCAGGTCCCGGTTGAAATTCTCCGTCATGACGGCATAGTGGTCCATCACGGCCGTAAGTGCGGTTGCCGACTGCTCCTCGAAAGGCTCAGCGGCTGCCCGGCGGGCGTGGATGTCGGCGAAGATGCCGGAAATCATGGCTCGTTCATTCTCGTCGAGAGACGAGACTTCAGAGCCGCTATCTCCGGAATCGGTTCTAGACTCGTAAATATGTTCGAAGATTTCCCGTGGAACAACATTGGAGGTCAGCTGGAGAGCCTCCAGATATTCTTCGTTTGTAATCGGGTCTTGTTCTGCCTCGAAGGGGTTTTCACCCTCGCGGAATATTCTTACCATGTCTGGAACGTCAGCAAACCAGTTTTTGTGGGTTATAGAGTCTGTGTGCATACTTACAAGAGTGATCTTAGTTGATTTTTCGAGTAACTGATGTACGACAGATAAGAAGGTGTTAGTGGAAGATGTGTTTACAGGCTTAGTCTCAAAATGAGAAGGAGATTTGGAGTAGAAAGAGTTGGTAAGGAAGGAAAGATTGAATTCAGCTCTGTCGACCAGAAGAAGTCTTTATATACCTTCATCTGAGACACCCTCATGCTGTTCATACGGCATTTTCCAGATGTGCCGAACAAAGGATTCTCTCCAAACAAAGAAATTGTCCAATGACAGCCTAGACTTGGAAATTGAGAACAAAGAAATGCCTCCTGGCTGCCTGTTCTCTGAAACCAAGAACAATGAATTGTGTTTCAGTAGCCTAGACATTGAAGTCGAAACAAAGAACTTACCTTCCCTATCTTTGTCTATGCCAGGCACTTGTGAGGATCAAACATGGGTATCCCTGCTTGGGTGTCTGATGAAGAGCTTGAAACAAAGGAATCACAGCCCTCATCCTTGTCTAGCAGGCAGATATGTGGAGAGAACAAAGAGATCCATTGGATCTCCCCGCACTTTTCAAAGCAGCTTTGTCAAGGATCCCCCGATATCGAAGCACGTTATCGAGCCATTGAGGTTATCTCTCGAGCCTAGGTGGGCCACTACTCATACGGTAATTGCCGATTGGAGATCAATGCTATGGCTGCAGTTGGCATATGGCATAAGAAGCAGGTGGCTGATTGAGGCATCGATTCTTCCTGTCAGTCCGTTAGCTTTTCATCTTCTGATCCTTAGATATTTTCCAATAGACCTTCGTTTGCTAAAATCTAAGTCCTCGAGGCCATATAAATCATAAATTCAGAGCGGTTTTCGAATGCAGGATGTCTGAAAGAGCTGTTGTTGTCCAAGTGGCTGCAATCGCACGTTGAGTCTCGTGTTTGCCTGAGGCCACAAAATTATAGCACGAGACCATATCCAGATGTCTTGCTTGGACCTCGTCATCTCAACGTCCAGCTCTTGATTTACTTGCTCCATCCTGTAAGATAGCCAGTTCATGGTTTATTTCTGCCCATAAGCTAATAAGCTACTGATCAACAAGGTTCAACAAATGGCGCTTCTCCCCTTCCGGTTTGTGTAACAATGCTAATCTTCGCATTTATAAGATAGGACGCCTTACAATGTCGCCCATTTTAGTTCCAGATCCCCCCATCCTGTCAAGCTTTCACCACATCTTTGATGGCACCATTGGGTGTGCATAGGTGACAGATAAGACTGTCATTTGTTATTGGCAGGGCAGATGAGGGGTCTTCGACTTTGCTCTCTGGAGAGACACCATCAATATACGAGAATCACGCAATATCCGTCATCCTTACAACATATCAGCTCTCCAGCTTTGGGATTTCCAGATCTTGAATCAAATTCTGAACTAATTACTTCTCCATCACATGCTGTGCTCAGAATTCCCCATGGAGACCTCCTTGGATAAGACCAAATCGGGTGGTGTCCCGGAGAGCAACTCTCGTCTCCGGGCTATAGGAGATAGGGTTCTTACAGAGAAAGATACAGATGTGACACTTGCTTTTCTCAAGCTCTATGAGCACGACGCAGAGCCATTGTCTCCCGAGGAAGAGGGCCGAGTGGTCAGGAAGGTGCACCTATGGATTCTGACCCTTGTGCTACTCATCAACTTGATGCTGTTTGTATGGTGCTTACTACGTTGCCTCTAGATAGCTATCAAAAGGGATAGGATACACTGACCAAAATGCAATGCAGATCGACAAAGCCACATTGTCCTATGCCTCCATCCTGGACTTGTTCGAGGACACCCATATCGGGAATACTGACTATGACAACCTCAACACCATTTTCTATGTGGGTACGTGAGAGCTTTTTTTGTGTATGTATTTCCAGAGCCATCCCTAATGCGAGCCCTGACTAGGTTACATCGTCGCCCAGCTCCCCGGCCACTGGCTCATCCAACATCTGCCGCTGAGGCAGTTCATGGCTGGATCCATCTTCCTCTGGGCCGTTATTGTCCTGCTGCATTGTACGGCGGTCAACTACGGCGGCCTGATCGCGCTGCGCTTCTTCCTCGGCGCGGTCGAAGCGCCCCTTGTGCCCGCCATGGAGATCACGCTGGGCATGTTTCTAAAACCGCAGGAACAAAGCACGGCGCAGCCTCTCTTTTGGATCTCCTGCATGGGCTCGCCCATCCCCGCGGGCTTCATCGCCTACGGCCTTCTCCGAAGCAACAGTTCCGTCCCTCCCTGGAAACTCTTCATGGTCGTCACGGGGGGTATCACGCTCTTCCTCGCCGCCTACACCTGGTTCTACTACCCGAGCAATCCGACCGAGGCCCGGTTCCTGACCACCCGTGAAAAGGTGTACGCCGTGCAGCGCATCCACGCCGCAACACACAGCTCCATCGAGCAGAAGCACTTCAAACCGCACCAGTTCCGCGAGGCCCTCCGCGACCCGGTCTCCTGGCTCTTCTTCCTCGCCGCCTTCACCCTCATGCTCTCCAACAATCTCGCCTACCAGCAAAACCTACTCTTCGTCAGTCTGGGCGTCTCCGACCTCGGCTCCACCCTCGTCGCGGCTGCGAGCGGCGGCTTCTCCGTCGCCAGCTGCATCGTCGCCGCCGTCCTCCTGCGCTTATTCCCCGGCCAAGCCGCCTTCTGGGGCTTATTCTGGTGCCTCCCCGCCATCGCCGGGGGGATCGGGATGGTCGCGCTCCCCTGGGACAGCAAACTCGCCCTGCTAGCCTGTTTGATTCTCGCAGGCGGGACCTTCGGAGTCACCTACATCATTACCCTGGGGTGGACCACGTCCAGCGCAGCAGGGCATACGAAAAAGATGACGCGCAACGCCCTGTTCATGGTCGCGTATGGGATCGCCAATATCATCTCGCCGCAGATATGGGTCGTCGCTGACGCGCCCCGCTACTACCCTGCGTGGATTGCCCAGATCGTGATCAGCTGGGTTGGCTGTCCGCTCTGTCTATTTGGGATCCGAGCCATTCTGCTCCGGCGCAATGCGCTCCGTCGGGCCTGGCTCGCAGAACAGGGGTCTAGCGGTAATTCCGGACGAGCGTATCTTGAGAAGCGTGATGCGATGGGCAACCCCGTCACGGAGGAGGTGGAGATCTCCTTGCTCGATTTGACGGATGGGGAGAATATGTTTTTCATTTATCCGTTGTGAATGGCTCATGGGTATAGTATAGCTTTCTACCCAAATCATATGTTTCAGTCCACGAGATACTTGTTCGTTTCTTTAATCCGAGCCAGCCTCGGATATCAAGTATTGATAACTAGTGTACACACTGATGCACATGAAACCCATATATCTCAGTAAAAATAGGAACCAAGAAAAAAAGAAGAAAAAGCAAAAGAATCCATATTCGGATCCGTCCATACACGCCATCAGTAATGTTAGATTAAAACGTTAGATCCTTTCCGTTCGCCGGGTTGTAAACATGGTGGTATAAACTCAAAAAAAGACATGATAGAGAAAGTGGCACCAGCACCAGGATGTAAAAAAAAAGAGAGAAGAATATACAGAGGGAGGGCTATCCTGGCAAATGAGATGGCTGATGTAGGTAGTTCGGTGGTGGCATCGTTACTGTCGAAGCATATCACATGATTTGAGTGATTGAAACGAATAGATGGGGCGTGGGGAAACTCCTGGAATGCAATCTTAGAAAAATTGCCTGATGTCAATGGGCTCGGCATTGCCGGGTCGCTCTCGTTCGATGTGATACGACCAGTCTCGACCATTCTTGTGGCCGTGGTTCCAGGACCCAGTGCAGATGTCCTTCTCCCAGGGTGGTGTAGATGACGAGGGCAGGCTCCACGGCGTTGTAGGTGTGATGGGTGTGTTGGGGCTCGTGGCCAGTGCTGAGCGACTGCCGATACTCCCCCATCCGAAGCGGGACGTGGTGGGCGTCGACGCTGGCGATAGCGGTTCTTCCAGAGGGAGGAGCATGGTGCTGGCGCGGTTCCCGAAGCAGGTCGTCCCAACACCAGAGGCATAGGTCAGAGACTGGTTGGAGGTCAGCAGGTGTTTCCACCCGACCAATCCACCGTCCGCGTCCGCCCCTGGAATATCCGGACGAAGGATGAACTTGGGGATCGGCGCGTTCTTCGTTAAGGAGCGTGTGCCTACTCGTCCCATATAAGCCGGCATCCGGAATTCGTACACGGTGACCGGTCCGTCGCGCTCCTCCTCCGAAGCGAGATCGACTTTGTGCTTATCTCGCGGTTTCCACACGCCGAATTCCTCCATATCCATATCGGCTGACTCGTCGTCTGAAGACACGTCCTCTGCATTTTCTGGGACGTAGCCGTCGGAATGGTCGGTGACGATGACTTTCATTCCCGTCTCAGTATCCTTGGCGGCCATATCAATGAATGTCTGTGCGCGGATGCGTGCCGAGGTGAGATTGTTCCCAGCAGGGAGCGCCATTGGCCGGGTACTGACGGACCCGTGCGAGCTTCGCGGCAGGCTGTACCGGTCCGGCTGCAGGAGTGCGCGCCCTCTGGTGATGGGTCGACAGACCGACTGGATGACTCCAGCGGGCTCGATGTCCGACGGTGCACGAACGGCTTCTAGTTGCGGGAAACCAGCGGCCAGGATGCTCTGCGCAAGGTGTGAGTTGGGTGTCTCAATGTGCCTAGGGGGCTTCTGAAAGGGAGCAGTCTCAAGCGTGCTGAGAGCGGTGGCGGCATTGGGGCTGACAACATCCCAGTGCAGGTATTTGAGGGTCGAGGAAGCTAGTAGCGGCTGAAGAATCATGCTTCCCAGGGGCAATGTAGGGCACTTTCCTGCTTGGACAATCTTGAAGCGTTCCAGCTGCCTTAGGGAGGCCAGAATCTTCGAAACCACCAACAAGGATTCGATATCCTGCTCGATAATCGTCAAGGATTTAAGAGATTGAGCTTCCGGGCGGGAGGTGTACTGCGTCAAGCCAGCATCAGTGACGCCCGGCAGGCTTTCCAATCGCAAGGATTCGAGAGCCGGTAGACACAGGAGCGTGCTGTCTCCGAAGGCGTCCGCGTCGAAGGACGAAATGCAAAGATGGCGCAACGACGGTAGGATGCTGAACATGCGAAGGAATATACTGGGCTCCATGGCACTGTGCTCATCAAGAGCATACAGCATCAGGGACTCGAGGTTGGTCCAGGAAGCGTGGTAGTTGAGGAATTCAAACATCTCCAGGGGTCCCAAGCTTCCCGGGCAGGATGAGCTGCGAGGAGAGCCTTCAAGGGCTTCTGGCGCTTCCCCCAGGATCCAGGTATGCTCCTTCAGTTTCTTGCGAGTCGACAGGGCGTGGGTCAGACGGTCGAATTCGTGGTTGAAGGGGATGGTCAAGCCCAGCAGCCGTTCCAGGTTGGGGCAGACCATTACCACCGAGGCAACCAGGTCTCGATACTCCTGCCATACAGTGCTTTGTTTCCCGGTTGCCAGAACCATATCCATCTGCGGCACGCGGAGTTCCAGGACAAGATTGGCCAGCAATTTCCTCTCCCGGAGAGTCCTGCGAAGGAGCTTCAGGCGACTGCCTCTCTTCATGCGGTATTTTTTCAACTGGGCTGGGGAATCGTTCCCCATGATGTGGATTCGATTGTACCTAGAAATCAAATAAATCATGGTCAGCCAACCACCGCCCCTACCACCATCAACATCACCACAGCTGGTTGTCCGTGGCCCAAAGCACTGTCCAGCTTTTTGTCTCACTCACAGTTTTCCCCTGGCTGCTTTCTCCCAAGCCCTGCAGGTGAGTGACAGGGCGTGTAAGTCACGTTGAAAACATGTCGTGCAACCTGCCTGGTGAGGCCCTGTATGCAGGTACTGTAAACGATCGAGGATTCCATCATAGACCTCCTGAGGCAAGCGTTTGAAGATGGAATCGGTGAGTTTCGGTAACGAAGAGGACGAACCGAACGCACTAAAGGAGGCGCTCGGCGACGTGGGCGAGAAGATGGTGGGAGACGTGGAGACGCTGTAATTGCTTTTGAAGGAGGAGACGGAGGGGCTGCGAGTGGAAATGGGTTGCACCGTCACTGCATAGTCCGAGTCCTTGTAGTTGCTGACCACATGGCTCTGGTGAGCGACAGGCGAGTAGGGCACAGTAGGGCATTCTGGTCTACTGGCGACAATACTCATGTTGATAGCATTGGGCGTCCAGCGGCTCGATATGACCAGTATTGAGTGGAAGGATGGTTTGTTGAGAAGAAGGTAGAGACAAGACACTTGGATACTGGACACTGACAGTCGATCATCCAAAACAGAGTGGGGAAGGAGGAGAGCGGGAGTGGTTTCAGTTCGTCGTGACAAGAGACACCGATTCTCTGAAACTAAAGTAGTTGGCTTCGTTTAGAGAGGGGGGGAGGGGATTGTGTGAGTGGGTGAGTGGGTTATGAGAGAGAGAGAGAGAGAGAGAGAGAGAGAGAGAGGGAGAAGAGAGAAAAATTCCACGATACTCCGTAGACGTAAGAGAAAAAGTACTTGTATGAAACGATTAATATTGGCTGGTTTTACTCGCTCTTTTTGACCCAAGCTCTGTCTCTCTTTGCCTCTAGCTCTCTCCTCTCTCCAGCTTTGGTATTTCTCGCATGCCGCTGCCACGCCACTTTGTTTAAGGGCAAGCAAGGAACATCCAGGGGATGAATGGGAGTCGGCACTGGACAGCCGATCGCCCCCACAGCACCCAGTAAGCTCGTGCTAGAAGGATGACGAAGTGTTAGGTGTGGAGGAGAGCGGAGAACTCGTGCTGCGTGTGTGCAGCGGCTCTCTCTTGACATCCAGGGGGAGGGGCGTTTCCCTAGCCATTAAAGGAGACCGAATCCAGCAAGGATTCTGCGATCGAGTCAGCCTTTGTTCCTGACCCTGGAAGACACACCAACACCAGTTTGTACAGAACAATAATATCTCCATATTTTTTTTCTTCATTCGCAGTAATAACTCCATAGCTTATGCATAACAATAATGAATCAATTGAGCTGGTGCCATACGAAGTAGTACGTACCTCTTTTCCAGCCGGGGCGGCCCCCTGAAGGCCCTCAGCAACCTCTTTCTCTGCGTGTGTTAGACAACCATCACCCTAGCGACGCTCGAGTCAAAAGTCTTGGCTTCCCGAGTCCCTGACAGCCAGGTGGAATCCATTTTTCCGCCCGACCAGCGAGAACCGATGCGGTTGAAGCGACAGACAAGGGCGTAGTACGGAGCAGCACCACGGAGCGAACGCGAGCCCACGAAGCCATTATTTGACACGAACCGTTCCTGGTGCGGCCCAAACAGCGCGTCAAGCGCCCGTCGTGGTGGCTAGTCCGTTTTGGGAGGCTAGCGCAGTCACGGGTGGAGATCGGAAAACGGACTAGCGCCAGGGACATTCCTTAAGCCGGAATAGGTTAGTGCCACTACCGAGTACTGACTAACCGCCTTGGTATCTAACTAGTGCCCTTGCAACCTCAGGGTCCTTAAGCCAGCCCCTTTTTTGATCTCTGTTATCTCATCTCGAATGACTGATTCAGTGTTCACAGGGGGAGGAGACTACCTATTCGTAGTCTATGACCGCAGTCTTGAGAATCGATGAGAACGATTTACTCCGTGCTGAATCCTGATAGGAAACAGTTGATAGTCAACAGCCTAACAGCAACTACCAAACTCTCTCGACGACGATCCGCAAGCCAATCACTCGCAAATACGAGGTGGACATTTGGGAGGCTTGCCTATCGAACATGACGGAGTATTTCCCATGCATCACATTGTTCACTGCCGAGTAAACTATCATGAAAGTTTGACTGCTGACATGGACTCGATCCCTTAAAATAGATTCCTACCCATCCATATGATCCCACTCGACTAGCTGGTACTCCCGTACTCCATATAATACGGGAGACTCTGGATGATCTGAGACAGCCGAAGGAGTCCACTATTTTTCAAATCAGATCTATCGGTTATCAGTACGGAGTACGGACTAGCTACGGAGTACGTCCCAAATGGAGTATATAGAGTACTTCCAAGGTTGACATTCTCTAATTAAACTTCAACCATATCGCTCACGGGTACGGAGTACGGAGTATGGACTCACAGACTGGTGACTCTAATTCTAGGCGCTTTAATATTCAACTCATAAACTGCCTGTCATCGCCCGTCAATCTACATGCCCCAATACTAGTTATAGATGACTATACCTAGTATAACTATCTATAAGGATGAATTATACGGAGTACAGTATGCTCAGGAGATCTCCTGATAAATCTTTAAGCAATGCCTCCACTGTCCTGTCCAACTAATTACAAGTGGTGCTCCATAACTACCTAGGTAACTTACTATTGACTTTTTAGTTACTTTGCTCGCTATCACACTTTTGTCCTTAGTGCGCAGACTACTGCGTAGCTTGTGTCGATCATTATTGAATTGACAGTACTACTATGTAGCATAATGAGGAGGCTTTCTGACTTAATACTCTATGGAGTAACCCCTACCGGAAGACTTGGGCCATACCAGAAGAAAAAGTAGTACATACTATAAATCCAGGACTTGATTGGAATTAGGCAATATCTATCTATCTATATATACCCAGTACCTGAAAGCCACTGACCTGTATGATGCCCATACACTAGTGAATGGTCATGTAGTAGTATTGCTTCTGCATATTGGAGATCATCCCAACCTTAGATTGCGACTGGCATGACGGGGTACAAAGTACCGTACAGAGTACTCTCTGTTTAAAATACCAATGATCACTACAGACTAAGCACCAGAATAGGTTGACATATTTATTGATTTCATTTCCTAGACTAAGTCGGTACTACTCCATAGAGTCTCCCACGTCAAGCCCAGAAGACGAACCTGAAATACATCATGTTCATGTCTCATAGCTAGTCGATCCAGGTCCAGCTTCGCCTAACCCTCAAGCCTGGCTCGAGCTTAGCTCAAGGCAGGAAAAACGAAAAAGGAGACCCGGTATCGTAGAAAGAAACCGCCATTTTTCCCTAAATTCCATCATGCAGTGTGTGGGGAAGAGGGGGGTAAGGGAAAAAGAAAAACGATCAACCGTGACGTTTCGCCTTTGTCGCCGGAAATACGACGGCACACCGACTCCAGTCCGAGCAAATGCAGAGGGGATGAGGGAAAGGGGCAAGATAAGAAAGAGCAAGAACAATAGGGTATGATGGTGAAAAATAATGTAGAACATGCCAAAGGCTAATCTACAATGCTGGAAAGGATTCAATATAACAGAAGAGAGAAGACATTGCGAAAAAAGGGGGGGAGATGGGGGGGACAATAGATCAATCACATCAAAGACTGCAGGACAGGATCAATGATAATAAAGTAGCTTAGAGGCAAATAAAAAGAGCCATCCAACCTAAAACCTGCAGAAGCTCTATTCCAGTGACTGTAGCATGAAAATAGATACCCCTGTCTAGCAGAGCTTGTGATGGAGCAATGTGACCCCTCTAACCATTGAAACCGAGTAGGATGTCAGGCAAATAGCAATGTCGTGGAGAACTTTTTCCTTGAGTACCGTCGTGTGCACATTAGAAGTTGAAATCTTCGAGCAGAGATAAAACCGAATTATTAGGGATGGCTCTCAAAAGAGACATGACCGAAAAGAAGGTTTGGTTGTATCTTCAAGACCCCATTACTGCATGAAGGCATGTACATGACAGCGAGAAATGGGAAGATTAGAAGAAGAAGAAGAAGAAAAGGATAAGAGAAGAGAATCCTCAACCGATATATGCAAGCAGCACGGGACGCCAGGGTTCATGCAAAGAGACATAATCAGACGTCAAAGTTGTCGTCGACATTGAAGATGCCCACATCGCCACCTTGAATGCCGCTCATCCGGTGATGGTCCGTGGAGTTCCCGGAGCGGTGGGAGCGCTGCCAAGTATCTTCGTCTTCATCCATGCGGTCGCCTCGGTAGTTCCGGAGATGGTGGTCGATGGAGTTTTCGTTGACGAACGTGAATCCCTTGAAGTTGGCCTGCATCCCGGGAGACAACGGGGTTGACGCCTGCATTAATCCGTTGGCCAACGCCGCCGCACGGTCGTTCAGAGACGCCGAGGTCTCGAGGGCGGTGGTGAACTCGGGGTCAAAGTTGGACGTGTCGGTATCGGACTTGAGCTTGGGCTTGAAGGGAGGGATAACTTCCTTGCGATTGAGAGCCTGCCAGTCAATATCGTCGAAGAACGGGTGTGCCATGAGTTCCTTGGCGTCTCCCTTGGCACCCAGACGGTGCTTGGGATTACGGTTTAGCAGGCCCTTGACGAAGTTGCGACCTTCTGTACTCAGCGCATCGCGGGGGAACCGGACCTTGCCAAAGGCGATGTTCTTATACATCTGCTGGGTGTCTTCGGCGTAGAAGGGGCTCCATCCGCAGCACATCTCGAAGACGAGGACGCCCAGCGACCAGAAATCAACCATCTTGGTGTACCCCTGTTCGTCGAGAAGGACCTCCGGGGCCAGGTATTCCGTCGTTCCACAGAAAGTGTTCGTGGTATCGTTCTTCGTCAGATTGGCCTTGGACAGTCCGAAATCGCACAGCGCAATGTGACCGTTAGCGTCGAGCAGAATATTCTCCGGCTTCAAGTCGCGATAGACGATATCGTGGTCGTGCAAGTGCTGCAAAGCCAAGATCAACTCGGCAATGTAGAACTTGGCCCGGTCCTCCTGGAATCGACCTTCTTTCTGCAGGTGCCAGAACAGTTCGCCACCGGACATGTAGTCGGTGACCAAGTAAAGGTCGCTCGGCGTCTGGAACGAGAACTTCAGACCCACGATAAATGGCGACGATGACATGGCCGTGCGCACGAGGATGTTCCGTTCGCCCAGGGTGTGCGCGATCTCCTTCTTCTGTATGATAACTTTCTTGGAAAGAACCTTCATAGCATAGATCCGCTGCGTGTCCTTCTTCTTGACCTGGTACACCTGTCCAAAGGTTCCCTTGCCAATCAGTTTCAAAATCTGGAAATCATTGGGTCCCACTTGTTTCTTCTCGGTCTTCTCGAACCGCATCTCCAAGTGAATCTCTCCCGACACGGGGTTATCGCCGGCGCCACGCGTCTCCAAAGGAAACCACCCTTCAAGGCGGTTGCTGTCTGATTTCAGATTGACACTGAGGCGGACATGACCAAGGAAAGCTTCGTGGTTGTAACGGTCGTACACCGAGACATCGATTTCAGATTCTTCCCTCAGGACATCACTGGAAAAAAAAAAAAAAGTTAGATATGATTGGGAGGAGAAAAACAGGGGAG
This sequence comes from Penicilliopsis zonata CBS 506.65, assembly GCF_001890105.1. Classification (NCBI taxonomy): domain Eukaryota; kingdom Fungi; phylum Ascomycota; class Eurotiomycetes; order Eurotiales; family Aspergillaceae; genus Penicilliopsis; species Penicilliopsis zonata. The sequence continues at coordinate 322,426 of NW_019208915.1, forward strand.
AAGTTGAATATAGGGTGCATACAAGACGGCTTCATGATTCCAGTGGGGGTCCGTGACGGGTGCTCTCTTGTGGTGATCATGGGTGTTGTTATCGAGCGCACTGTTGTTGCTGCTCTGCCGACTGCGCATGGGAATTGCCATGGGGCGACCAGAGTCACGCTCCAAGCGATGGCCCTCTTCGTCGGCGTCCTGGGCTCCCTTAGAGATACACTCGTTCCACTCAAAGACGCAAACCACATAAGGGTCAAACCCGGGCAGAAGCCCGCGCGCTTCGGAAATCTTGACAAACAGCTTTCCCTTCAGGGAGTCCACTGTGGGTCCGCCAGTGCGAGTCGAATCGGATTGCTGGGGACGGAAGACATCATTGAGCTTTCCAGTGATCTCGTCGGTCTGCTTGGCAATATCATCCGCCTGGACTTGCTGCTGATTGGAGTCGCAGTTCTCGTGCTGCTGCTGCTGCGAGGAGTCCTCGGCAGAACGGGGGGAGGATGTCGCGGGCGTAGGCTGCTGATGGTCCGCCTGAGGAGACTCGTTGGACATGGCACGCGGGGTCAAAGGAGGGGTATTCTTTAGGCGCGAGCCAGCGGCCGCGTAACCAGTCAGCTTGGTCAAATTCTCAGAAGACATGGAAAGATGCGGTCTTTCATGATCAAGAAGCAAATTCTCTGGCAGACCGAGCCCATCGGCAGCCGTCGAGAGAGAAGGGTTGGAGAAGTGAGATGCAAGAACGGGATCGTCAGAGACGCTGGAGACAGGATGCGAGGTGTGACGGCGGGAACCCGACTCGGACGGGCTCGCCGAGGAGGAAGAAGTAGAGGAGGAAAGGTAGCTCTTCAGGGCAGTGAGGATGGAGCCAACGCCCTTGTCCGGACTAATTGCCAGAGCAGCGTCGGGATCCTTCTGCATAAGGGAACAGGCAGAGTAACTGGGGGGTGTGGGTAGATTGGTGGTGGGGTTCAACGCGGCGCCCTCCAGATCCAGCTTCTCGGGTCCCGCATCCGCGGAGAGCATGGAAGATCTGCTGGTATCCGAGGCTTGCTCGCGTTCCAACAGGACAAAGGAGCCCGAGGCTGAGGTGCACCCGGAACTCTGTTTACTGTCCTTGGTGTGGGCGCCCTCTTCCGCACTCGGTTGGTCGCCACCAACGGCAGCGGAAGTTTCTTTGGGAGACCATGACTTGGACGGGCGAGACGCGGTAGATGAAACACCAACCTGGAAGAAGCTGTGCATTATGGACGGCAGACGCTTGTCCGCAGGGTCGGGCTGCGGGGTCGCGATGCCGGAAGGAGTGGTGCTGTTGGAACCGATATGATCGTCTTCATGTAAACCATTGCTATTGTCCGTCGAGTCAGTAAACCAGGTCGGTGAAATTTGAACAGGAATGAGTGGCAACATGTTCAGAGCAAAAGAAAAAGCCCAGGGCAGAGAAACACCGCCACATCAAGGTATAGACAGTAGAAGAGGGAAAAGAGAAAAAAAAAAGGATCATCTGATAGGGGGGAGGTGGCGAACAACCACCTCACAGGAAGAGAGCTATAGATAAGAACAAGGTAGATTTGGGGTCCAGGATGAGGGTGCATTAGATGTGATACAGCATATAAGCCACATTCCGAAGACTGCAAATCACCGCCTGTATCTCGATAGAGGTAGAAGGGCTATATGTGAGGTCACCTAGGCTCATCACCAGGTTGTGGGGGTATATTCACCACACCCTCTCAACCCAGTGTGGCAACCTCTTCCCTCCCCCTCTCAACCTCCAGTCAAGCTCAATGTACGAGAATGAGAGGGTAGAAAGCAGATATGTCGAAGCTCAAGTAACCGCCCCGATTTTGTGTCCACCACCACTCATTCCACCGTTCGACTCACCTGGGAAGGACAGGCAGTTTGGTCAGGTCGGCATCGCCATGCGATTCGGTACCGTTCGGAGAAGCCATCACGGCGCTTCCATTCGAAAAAAGGGCGCGTCGGCAACTAGAGGTGCGCAGGGGACAGGGAGAAAAAGGCGAGGAGGAGAACGTAAAGTCGGTGACGTGAGGTAAAGGTTTGGAGGGGAAGAGGAGGAGAAAGAGGAGAAGTGTGTGCGGAGTCAAAGTGAGGAAAAAGACTGGCCGGGTGATGACGAGCTAAGGAACTTTGCGGGATGAGGGACCCGACAGCCACACTGGGAACAAAACCCACCAGAGTGTGCAAGATTGTAATAAGAGAGAGAGGTGAAGAGAGGGAAAGAGAGAGAGAGAGAGATAAAATGGGGGAAGTAGTGAAGAGAGAAATTAAAAGTGATGGGGTGAGAGGTAAAGCAGGACTAACTGAGAGAAATCAGCTGTGAGGGGACTTCTTCAGTACCTGTTAGTACTGAAAGATAATAACTCTCACTCCCAATCAGTCAGGTTACCACCACCAACTACTAATATTAGCTGTGACTCGATTCTTTTTTGGCTATCGAATAAGGCTGCCCGCATCGGGTTCTGAAGGCAACTGACAGCGCCGGGCCTTATTGCTTAAACCACTCCCGACGGCTTGCTACAGTCTACGAGTGCCTAGTTACCAGGTAACTACCTAGCCTAACCAACTGACTGTTACCTGGTTACTGCTCCTCTTACCTGCCTGGCCGACCATCTGGCATCAGCTCTCTGACAGCATCTGCAGGTCAGTGGCAAAAGGGAAAAAATAAGACCGACAAGACAACCCCCCCCCCCCCGGGAACAGCAACAGAGCTGAAATCAGGGGGATGGAATGCATATCAGTAAGTAGATTCGAAGAAAAACTGAGAGAGGCAAAAGCCCTCACCATCTCTCAGAGGTGGGGATTCGCGATGGAGCCGGTGACTGAAAGCGAAGCAACGAGGCCCAGTCAATGAGTACGGACTCTACCCCTCTTTCGTCGGACCAGATTGGCGAGTTGCAACCTAGAAGCCGGCGGAAAGGGATAAATCATAACCTTCCACATTCATACTGAGGGGAGAATTCGGATATTCTGAGGATACAGCACAGTGGATTCCCGGCCAACAGGAGATGGCAATATACAGAACAGAGTACTACATAGGGGGAAGGGGGTTCCTCGGAGATCGGCGGGCGTTTCGGGATGGCAATACCGGCTTTTTTGAGATGAGAGTTGACTGACGGTGAAACAAGAGAAACCGTAAAGGGGAGAGAGATCTCCTGCTTGGCCTTTGGTGGGCAGAGAAGATAATACCTCTCTCACGTCACTACCACTGGTGGGGGGAGGACCCAAACTATTCTCAGGAACAAAAGTGCACCAGAGCCACTCAGACCGGTGGTAAGGGGAGTGGAATTCGAAATTCCATACATTATTATTGTAAGGAAACCAGTCGAGTCACGACTCACTACTCCTGAGTGTCCCTAGCGATTGGTATCTCTCCTTGTCTGGCTCCCTTTTGCTGCCCTGTGCCATCTTCCGACCGCGACTTTTCTTTCTCCCCTTACGGCATGTCGGCGGTCCATGCTCCCTCTTCCACGCCAGCTCAGTGCGGTATTTTTTTTCTCTATCATTGATGCGAGATTTTCCAGCTCATCGGCATTCCTCAATGGAGGCTGAGTGAAACACGCTCTTTGTTTTACTCACCCCGTTCTAGGCCTCGTATCGTGGCCAGCCTGCTTGCGAGAGACTTTTTTTCGGAGTACAGCCAGGGCAGCCATTCAGCTGGCATTATATACATCGAAATATTACCTCAGTCTAAGGTATATATCTAACGCGCTCTAGTATTCATATTCTTGACCACTCTGTCTTGCCCGCAGAGTTCGAAACCAGTCCAGGCCTCTCCATGACAACATCATCGCCCAGCTCCTTGCTTGAATGCAATCGATGCTAAATTTGTATCCCACCACTCACTATATACTATATACGTACCACCACGCCATGCGTCACGATGCGACATTTACCCGTGCGACGGTCTCGGGTTGCGAGGGATACCAGTCGTGGACACGGTGATCTCTTAACAAGCTTGAGACGACATGCGGAGTCTCAGGACCTGTGTAAGATATGTACGGAGTACCGGACATACCTATAGTTACGAAGTACTAGGTCCGGAGTACCTCCTTCGGAATGCATTCGTTGGAGACATTACAGATCACGATATGACGATTCTCTCGATCGGCCAAAGGGAACAGCAGATCCGGTTGATCGAGGTATAGGTCATCTGCAGGCCGCTCTTTGCAGAATGCAAACTGCAAGCTTTATTCACCCACCAGGTGTTCCCTCTTTATTTAGTTTTTTCTTCTATTTTCCTTATTCTGTTCTTGTTTTTTTTTTCTTTTTTGACACGACAGAATAATCCATAAGTACCTACTCTGCTACTCCATACTCTGTATTCTAATATGTGGCAAATGACGATCTCAGCCTTCTCAGGTACAGAACAGCACATGCTGCATGCCGTCGGTTCTTCAGGGCGTCTTCCTACGAGTACCTGATTGTCTGCCCTACTCGTGTCCAACGGGGCTACTTGACCGACTTTTATGACTCGAAGTGCAGGTGCAACCAGTCGCACCGTGTAATGCTCGCCTTCAATTCCCACTTTTTCCCTCGGTTTCGTCACTTCTGAGCCTGGCGCGGGGTCAGGCCTGTACAGCCATAAGGCCGCCAGGCTAGGTGGTACACCGTAGTCAAGAGACCACTCGCCCGGCTATTCTTGCTTTGAACAGTAATACTCCTCTTGGATTGCTAGGATGGAAATAATAGATTCTGAGAGAATATTGGGGTAATACAGGGTGTTATTGAAGGAGGATTGAATATAGAATATCATGACGTCACTATCCGCCAAGCCTCTAGTCTGTATTTGACTTATTAGGGCTTAGGGTCTGGTTTATTCCCACGTGACTGTACCGGAGAGGAAGATAGTATTCCCGATCACTCCGGCTGAACTTACTGGCAGGTCGGACTCCTTCAGCAAAGAGTGTCACAGTCGTTCATCGCGTCGCCCTTTCTTCTTTCTGCGAATTGCGAACAAGATGCCACGCAAATTACGCGCAGCTGCGCAGGCAGCTGCCCAATCTTTGAGTATGTAGATAGAATATCGGCTCTCTCTTACCTAACTCTTTGTTGAGCTAATTCGCGTTCCAGAGACAGCTCCGCCGACCATCCCCGACCTGTCCGATGAGGAGATGGCTGACGTGCCCGCATCGCCCGAGGCTTCGGTCGCGGACGATAACGACGATGAGTCAGACAAGGATCTAGAGATCGAACCGCCCGAGCCTGAGGACGAGGCCGTGCCGTCGCCTGCGCCCGAATCGAACCCACCGTCGCGCGCCCCCTCGCCGCCCGCCCGGGGCGGTGGTCGCGTCTCGGCCATCCCACGCAAGCGTCGAATCGGTCGGCCGCCCAAGAACCGCCCGCCGGACTGGGATGCCCCGGATGATGGATCTGCTCCCGCCCCAGCCCATTCGGGAACCCCAGTCAAGCGCCGGCGTGGACGGCCGGCAGCCAGTGGAGGGCGCTGGGCGCGGAACCGGGGTGCTTCGCATGCGAGCCAAATCCCAACCGATAAGGACGGGAAGGCCATGGAGATTCTCAACGATGAAGTGGCCCTGCCGGTTGACCCGGAGGGTGAGACCAAGGTCGACCGGGACGGCAATCTGCTAGGCGGACGCGAGTACCGGGTGCGCACGTTCACCATCCTCAACCGTGGGGACAGACAGTATATGCTGTCGACGGAGCCGGCACGATGCATTGGGTTCCGCGACTCGTATCTCTTCTTCCAGAAACACCGGATGCTCTACAAGATCATCATCGACGATGAGGCGAAGCGCGATCTCATCGAGCGCGATATCATCCCGCATTCCTACAAGGGTCGCGCCATTGGCGTGGTCACGGCGCGTTCCGTCTTCAGAGAATTCGGGGCAAAGATCGTGGTGGGTGGCAGGAAGATTGTGGATGACTACGATGTCAAGGCGGCAAGTGAGCGCGGAGATGTCGAGGGCGACCTCGCCGTTCCCGAGGATAGACTGCCTGCGCCCGGCGAGCCATACAACAAGAATCAATACGTGGCTTGGCATGGTGCTAGTAGCGTCTATCATACAGGCGCACCGTCGGTTCCGGTGCCGATCGGCAAAGCCGTCGATCCGAAGAAGCGCAAGGTCGCCGTGACTGGAGATAACTGGATGGTGGAGCATGCACGGGAAGCCAGGTAATAAGCCATCCCATTCTTTTATCTTTGCGATTACTCTCTGACCATATCTTCGATGCAGTAATTTCAACACCCTTCTTCTGAACGGGCGTCGCCAGGTGATGCAAGGAGTGTACGATATTCACACCAACGCCATGCATTATCCTAAAATCATGCAGCCATCTCACGCTCGCTGGGAGCATATTCCCCCATCTGACCCCCAGACCACCTCCAGGTTGATGAAGGGCATGTCCACCTTGAGCCTGACGAATGGCAGTGGCGAGTACGCCCAGGAAACAGAAGCAGAAACAAAGGCTGACCCCCAACCCGACTCGAATGCCCAATCGGCCGCGGAGAAAACTGGGGAAGAACAAGAAGCACCCACTACCATCTTTTCAACCATTCCGCCGGCCCTATCCCGTCGCTTCGCCATTCTCGATGTCCACTACGAGACGCCCCCGCGTGCTAACTTCGGCCTCCCCGGCCCAGACGGGGATGTGCATGATCTGGGGCCGAATGGCCTCCTCAGTGCGTCCGACGCTCGCCATCCAGAATTCTTCTCCCCAGAGATTCTCTCCGAGCTGCCCTCCGACTGCAGAGAGGCTCTCCTCGAGAGCGCTACCAGTGAATGGGAGTGGAAGTCCAGGTGGCAAGGCGAGATTGAACACGGTCACCGAGCGACTCCCTTGAAGAGCTATGCCTGGTTCCCCTAAACACCCATCTTCGCAGAGGCGATCCGGGGGAGGCGAGGAGACACATGGCGTTACGGTATAATGATCCTTGGTTTGGGAGGGGTGATCAATCTTTGAGCATGGGAGGGCGTGTCGCATGGAAGGCGCTGGGAGTTTTTCCTCATCTATACCTAGCAAATCACAGAATTTCAATATCTTAACTAATCAATTATAACCAAGTCAGCCTGTCTTCACTGTACTATTTATCATAATAAAGACGGAGTCTATAGATTCCTGACTTGCAGTGAGCAGAAGGCTAGGAAATGAAGTATATCGGATTCTTGATATGATGGTATGGTTGTATTTGAATAAAGACGCCTGGATCCGAGGGAAAAAGCTAAGCACAACAAAGAAGAACAAGATAAAAGACAGGATTACGCCAAAGTGTATAGATTGACTTGTCGATGAAGAAAATGTGGAAAGAAGAGGGGGGGGAACATGTAGCCTTATAGTAGGTAGGTAATGGTATGAAGGGCTCAGCCTCCGCTCCCACGAGGTAAGGGAAGAAAAAAAAAAAAAAAAAAAAAAGAGGAAACAACCACAAAATAGAAGGTCAGACGGGCAATGATCGATGCAACTATCCCATGGCCATTTCGGCACGCAGCTTTTCCAGCTCGGCTTCTTCGTCGTCTTCTTCGATTTGCTTTGACTTGGCTTTGACTGGGAAAAGGGGTGAGTAAAGTAGAAAAAGAAGAAACACAATTGAAAAGGGGGGGAAGACGTACGCTCTCCGTTGGCCGCAGGTGGTAGCCCACTGAGTTGGTCGGCGACGGGGATGGTTCCGGTTTGAAGCAGCTGTTGGTCCATAGCTTCCTGTTCCAGACCCTCCAGCTCTGCCTCCAGCTCGTCCTCGTCGGGCTGTTCGCCCAGCGGAGTGTTTGTGATCGCCTGGGAGATTTCCTCGCTGAGCTGGTGTTGTTCGCGGAGTTTGTCCCTGCACGGTCAGCATCTATTTATCTATATATATATATATAGCTGTTTGTAGCAAGCACACATACATGGTCTCGTCGATCTTCTCGACAGTCAGGTTACCGTGGATCTGGGCCATGGCAGTTCCGGCATTCTGCATTGCCTTCAGGGTCTCCAGGTTGATGTTCGCCGCCTCGATAGAGTATATTTGCTGTTCAAGCTGTGCGATCTGCGCCGTTGTCTGTTCGAGGTTCTTTTCATGCACCTTTTTCCGTCGGAGCGCAGCTTTGGCAGCTAGAGATACCCACAGATAAGTCAGCGCTCTTTGCATAGACCGATCGGCTGGCCTGTCCAGCCGATTTTACCACCCACCATTCTTATTTGTCGAGATGTTCTTCCGGGCTACTGCATCCTGCTCTTCCATCTGGTTCTCCAGGTGCTTCTCCCGCTTCTGCAGCATATCGAGCTGCTCGCGGAGCCCCAGGATAGCGTTCTTGGGCGCATCTTTCCGCTTCTGGGCGGCAGCGCCGCCAAACCAAGACCACATTTCGATGTTAGACCGGTTGAGGTAGGTAGGGTCTCCCGAGGCGAAGAGGGCAAGGAGGGCGAGGAGGGACGTCCGCGGATGCGTCTGTTGCCTGGGTTGCGGCCGTTCGGATAACCCAAGAGAGACCGGCTCAAAGATTCCCGATCAGGGTACAGGCTCAACGTAGAGCTAGGAACGGAGTGATTTTTTCTTTTTCAACGAGGGTGATCAGTCTACAGTCGAGGCGTGGTCCTGGCGGTCTGATAGAGCTGGTTGAAGTGGCAGAGCGAGAGCGAGAGGGATCTGGTTTCCCCCTCTATGACATGCACGCTAAGCCTATCGTAGCCGATCCGTCACGTGGGGAGAAAGCCTAATCTATTCCTTAACGATCAAGCATCACTTCCCCTCCGATAGTTCATCAAACAAACACGTTGTGGAGGATAAAATAGCGGCGGGCAGGCTTCAACTGCTTCAGCGGTTCACAATTTCTGCTAGATGATTATTTAGTATTGTTGCTGAGGGATGAATGGGCCGCTTCCCTCACAACGGGTGTTTCTCTCACAACTCTCATCTCTCCCCGCTGACACTAAGGTCCGCTTTTTAGGGTGGTAGGTGATGAAGATGAAACTTCTCTTTAATTTCTTTTTTTCCTTCGGGCAGCTAATATGTCCATCCTAGTGTCTCCGCCTATCATGTCTCAACGGGCCATCTGATCCTACAACACAATTTCTCCCGGAAGAATGGCGACCCTACCATTGTCTCTGTCGATATCAATCTCCTCCTAGAAACCATGAAAGCTGATGATCTGCGTATTGGCGCATGGCTGAACGTCCTTGGCTACGTGAGAGTCAAGGATCGAGATCACCTCAATTCGAGTCCCATCGCGACGACTCGTGCCATATACATTGAGGCAATCATGGTCTTCTCCGCAGAAGCAGTCCGCATAGGGGAGTACGAGAGAATACTCTGCGATGCGCAAGACGTCGACCATGTGTTCCGACGGTAAGCTTGAATTTAAGAGGCTACATCTTCCTTCACACGTCTTCGGCTATCCGAGCAAAAGACAAACTGGGCTGGTCAAGACATCTTCCTTTCTTTAAAAGAAACAATTTGCTATTTTAGTAGAAATGTCAATTTCTGTGTATTCTGATGTTTGGAACTGCTTCCATCAATGCATATTTCATGCAAATATCCAAATTTGCGTTGTCATAATCCACCCCAACACCGAAAGTGCCGAAATTAGTTATATATGCAATTGTCTATAGAAATTTTTGCAAGGCAAAAGGCAAACCTGAAATGCTCCGATTTTGGTGGAAAGGGGGATGGGGGATGAGGGTTTTTTTTTTTTTTTTTTTTTTTTTTTTTTGGCGAGTGAATCGAGAATTGGGAGCGCTATACTTCCTCTGCCTGCTTTTCTGCTTCTCGTTGCATTCGTCGGTTCCGTTTCCCTTCCAGTCTCCTCTTATCCTCTTGCATTTTGACGATGAGAGCACTTTTCTGTCTAATTTTGTATCCATACAGATAGAAGATCACTGGAATCGGGATGATGGCAACTTCTAACAATCCCAGAAGCGTACCGGACCAGTTAGCGCCGATTGCCGCATACATGTATGAGCCTGCAAGGGGGAGCACGCCGCCCAAGACACTCCGGATGACCGAATTACCGGCCAAGGCAGAGGCGGCATACACGCCATAGCTATAAGTGAGGTAGTTGGACGAGTAGATGAAGACGGCTGTGTTTCCTGCTCCGAAGAACACGCCGGCAATAATGGGCACAATCCAGTGGATCGTGGCTGGGGAGCACGTCCAGGCAAACCACAACTCACCAATCGGGATCAAAACGGCGCCGACACAGATGATGGAGACCATGGCTTCGGGGGGCACCGAGCCGGTTTCAGGATCGACCTTGTGTCTGTTAATCATACGACGGATCAAAGGCTCGCATGCGATCATGATGAGACACCCGCTACCGATCCCCAGGAATGCAAGGCCGGAGAGACCGGTCGACCAGCCGCGAATGTCCTCGAAGACGATGGGATACGCGACAAAACACAAGTATAGAATGGAGTAAACGATTCCGATATATATATTCCAGAAAATGCTGCACAAGAGGAACATTAACTTCGATTAGGGCATGTGTTTCATGGGAAAGGGAACATACCAAATCGGCTCCGTGACGGCCATGATGAACGGTCTGCTCAGGTTGATTTTCAAGACCTCCACCACGCTGGCCTTTTGGTCGTATCGGCTCCACCAGCGAGAATCGCCGGTCGTCTTGCGCATATCAGCCGCCTTTCTCTGTAACAGAACAGGCCCGTAGGTCTCCTTCATGATCAGAGCAAAAGCCAGCGCGATACCGGACAAGATCAACCCGATCCAGTCCATCCATCTCCAGCCAAGATATTGCGTCACAAAGCCTCCAATGATGGGTCCAACCACTAGTTAGAGCGTATTAGTTGATTTTGTCTGTGTCGCAGATAGACCCAAGTCTAGATAAAGAAAAGTCTTATACGTACCAGGGCCGTTCAGAGGGCCAATACTCCAAAAGGACATATACAAGGCTCGGTTCTGGTCAGTCGCGAGATCGGCAACCATTCCAGGAGCTGTGGAGATCATCACACTCCCGAAGAAGGCACCGACGAAGCGGACAACGATCAGCTCGGTGATTGATGTGGCCAGGGCGCATGGAATGATCATCAGGGTGAAGACTGTCAGACAACCCACACAAACAGGCTTTCGGCCGTAGACTTCACTCAGGGGGGCCATGAACATGGACCCGAAAGCGAGACCGATCAGGTAGAAGGTCAGACCGAGCGTGGTGATGATCTGAGACGTTCCAAAATATTCTGCAATCTGGGCCGTTCCAGCCGTATATGATGTTGAATAGAGCACACTGTCAGAAGCAATTAATCGGCGTTTGTCCATCAAAAGAAGAAGAGAAACACAGATTCCTCGTCAAGACTAACATGATCAAAGTATTCCATGACAGCATCGTCACCGACATAACCTTATACGGCACAGGCCAATTCTTGGGATTTTCCCGGTCCTCCTCACTTTCCCAGTCGACTTCGTAGCTGGGATCCGTCGTGCCGTTCGTTCGAACCGATGTTACTTTCCGTGCCAGTGAGGGCTCTGACAATCGAGACATCCGTGTTGTCAGAGTTTTTCCCAGTTCCTCGACATTGTCGTCGATGGTGTCCTCCGACGAATAACTCTCGGCAATGGAAATCACGTCGGTCGAAGCGTTCTTCTTCCCGTCAGTTTCTAGCTGTGCCTTTTGGTCCGGAGCGACATCTTGTGACTGTGAGGAAGACATTCTTTTATGGCTAGGGTGCTAGAGTGCCAAAAAGATGGCTCTCTATACACCAAAATCTAATTTTATTTTGGCCGTCTCGATATTGAATAGAGTGAAGCTTTTATTGGCAGGTTTCTCTGATGGTCAAATCGGTAGTCTAGGGTTTTAGATTGCGAAAAAAAAATATGAGGGCTTGGGGTCATTTGCTTCAAAAAAAGAATTTCCTTCTGGTTTTGGAAGAGTATGGGAAATTCTGCGCAAGATAGTGACAAAACTCAGCAGGGGAAATGGTCAAACTTGTACGGGGTACACTATTTGATCATTCTGATGTTCAGTTCAGCATGACTATCCAGGCATGGCCATTTTTCAGGGAGCCGAAGCTGTTTAAGAATAATAATTGGCTTAAAAGATCCTCCGTAAATCTGACGTGACGGGTCCATGGGCACATCTTGCATAGTAACGACTCACGACTCGAGACCTTAGCGTCCTGGAAGGTGGCTAGCCATGTGGAGTCATGGAGCTGATAAGAAGACCAGCATTAGTTATACTATTATTTATTCCATGAGGGCAACTTCTCCCATGACCGCTCATTGAGTCGCCGGGCTAGCTATCTGCCGCAGCAAAGAGATGCAGGAGAAAGACAGCAAAAGCAAGTGGAAAGCATGGGCGATTCCTTGCTCGTCAGTGATCGCTGATCTCGGCGACAATTATTAATTTTGGGCGTTTTGGGTGTTTTTTTTTTAAGAACCGCCGGGTCCATGATACCGGGGGGGCACCATGTGGGACGTCCGTCAGGGCCAAAGCCGCCGGATAGCAATTTAGACCATAAAAGATTCGCATAGACACGGTTGTGGCTTTGGTCTTCTTGACCATCAGCATACAAGTAGTATATAGTAGGTAGTATTTCTGAGGGGTGTTGTGTATCATTTTCCTGTTGGTGTGTTGATCCAGCATTCATGCTGTACGGTCGAGGATTCGATAACTAGCCCTATCAGCAATTCAGAAGCCGCGACTCTATGACATATGTAGTATGGTTTCGTATGGAAAAGTTCCCGGCGGGAGCCCTAGAGGCCTTCAGGCTTCTACTATCTCGGCTTCAGGGGATTATAGTGAATCGATTGGTGCCCAAGGGCATACCTGACTGGGTTGGACCCCAAAGAACAGGTCGAGAACCGAGCTTTGTGGTGCCGGTTTGCCGGGTGGAGAGGGAGACGGTTCAACCTTGGCATTGGAAGCGGAATTAGTCCGCAGACTAACCGCTGTTAAACCGACAGCTGATTGAAACATGATAAGTCGATCGTCTGTCGCGAGTGTATTGTTATCGTTGATGAGATTCCCTGTAGTTATTCTGGACGCAGTCGTTGAGATTAGGTTGATGGCTTGGTTCCAGGCACACACGTGGGAGGCTCGAAGCTGGCCAGGATTCCCCGGACCAAACCAAGGATGCAAAAAGAATGAATAGACGATGGCTTACCTAGGCAATCCTATTATTATCGTCAGAGAATAGGTCGAAGGGGGAGGACATGGTTCTTGACAGGGGCAAAGAAGTGACTGGAAACATTCTCTCTCTCTCCCCAAAAGAATGGAAAAGGAAGGAAGTGCAGCCGCTGCCCGCGGCCCCGCAGGTATGTAGTCACATGATCTTAGGCACGTGGCGCCCACATGACTTGAGGTGGGCATTGAATTCATTTTGACTGAACTCCATTCCTTCCTCGGTAGGGAATTCGTTCGTTATCCATTGTCGAGGTACAAACACTCCCAGTCATACAACTGTGTCCAAGTCAGACCAAATCACGGTTCAGGATGCATCATCCAGTCGACTATCGCATCGAGATGGACACGCGAACTTCTGCACCAAGAATAACGTCACCTAAGAATGGCGAGATTCTGTCCAGACTGCCGTTACTCTACGTCTCTGCTCGGATTTTCAATAGTTTCTATCTGGTTCCCATTGAGCATCGTTTATGATTGGAATCCACTCAGATCGCGTTGTTCTACCGTAGCTCCCGCCTCTCGCTAAGGAATTCCCCGCTCTGTCTCCATCCCAGGTACGTTTCTCCAATGCCCAGATCTTCCAGGCTGGTCTAATAATGCAGAAGAGAGTAGTGAAAAAATTCGATGTTGATTGGTTTTACCTCACTTTCGATGGCAGATCCGGCTTGTGTCGGTAACAAAAGAGAGTCAATCAATTGGGTGGTTTGGCTATTGTCTATTACTGGAGAGTCAGGCTATCCCCACCCAGTCTGCCTAATTCCACGTAATCCAAGCTGGAAAGGCTAAGATGAGCACTAGCTGTATTTAGGACCAGCTAATAGCTATATGAACCCTGCCTCGCATTTCAACTTCTCAAGGCAAACACGTTACACAGCAGAATGTGTCAACTGCACAGACTTGAGCACGTCAATATAGACTTGAACACATCAACATAGACTTGAGCACATCACCATGCCGGAAATTATAAGCACGACTCTCTGGGCCTCAGGCGCAATTGGCTTGCTGGTCCTCTATTTTTGCCATGTCAACCGTGTGCTTACCACCATGCCCGAGGAGGCTCGTCGGCTCTCCCCACATCGTTGGACAGTCGACGAGATCCGGGAGGCATACAAAAGGCACATTGAGAGCCCAATCGATGTAGCCAAAAGTCTTCCTCTGAAGCAGCAGCGGAGGTATATTGTTGTTGGCGGATCAGGTACTTAGTATCCATCTCATCGTCCGTCGTATACTCCACCGCTAGTCAAGAGTCTAATTTTCTCGGCTTAGGTCTTGTCGGTGGTTGGATAGTCACCCATCTGATTGCTCGAGGAGAGAACCCGGCTACAATTCGCATCCTCGACCTTCAAGCACCTCGCCAGGAACTCCTTAACCAAGGTGTGGCTTACCTCAAGACTGACATCAGCGATGAAGCCTCGGTGGAGAATGCATTCTCGCAGCCATGGCCGCAGCATGTAGCACATCTCCAATTAACAGTTTTTCTCACCGCGGCTGTGTTGCGGTCGTGGGAGCGATACAAGATTTACCTCCCCCAATGCACCAAAGTCAACGTGGATGGGACCAGGAACGTTGTCAGGGCTGCCAAGAATGCCGGTACAAGCTGTCTCATCTCGACTTCGTCTGGCTCCGTAGGTATCCATCGGCCGTGGTACTGGATCGCTCCCTGGACGAAACAGCCAAAGAGAATAGTGCAGATTATGAGCGAGTCGATGGAGCTCCCGAGGAGGCATGACGAATTCTTCGGCAATTACGCCGTTTCCAAACTTGCTTCAGAGAAGGTGGTCCAGGGAGCAGACGATCCACAATCGAATTTCCGCACGGGGTGCATCCGGCCTACCAACGCGGTTTACGGCATTGGAGGTTACGGCTCTGTGACAGGTACATATCTCCTGTCCGGCAACAATCCTTCGTATGTCTACCCCAAGAAGTCCCAAGAAAGAAATGAAATGAAGAAAGACAGAAGTCAATAAATAAATATAAAAGGGCCTCCAGAAAACTAACCCACCAGTACAGATGGATCCCGAACATCGTCCAATCCTGGTCCAACGCGGAAAACGTGTCCCTCGCCCACCTCCTCTACGAGCAGCGTCTAATCGAGCTCTCTGCTCTGCCTTCAGAAGAGAAGACCAAAGAAAAAGATAGATCTCCTACTTCTTCTTCTTCTTTTTCTCCTTCTCTGCCAGACATCGGCGGCCAAGTCTTCGTTATCTGCGACCTGGGCCCCGCCCCAGCCTTCAAGGACATCTACCTCTTACTGAGCACCCTCTCCATCACCCCGACGACATTTCCAATCGTCCCCGCCGTCCCGATGATGCTCCTCGCCTACCTGGTCGAGGCGTATGCCTTCCTTCAGTACCGCTATCTGTCCCACTTCCTATCTCCCGTGCCGAGCCCGCTGCACCAGCTCCAGCCGGCTACCCTGAACATCTCCCAGGTGCACGTCCTAGCCGACGACCGCGGGGCGAGAAAGAGCCCCGATCAGGGTGGGCTGGGTTATAATCCGCCCCTGACGACTATGGATGGTTTATGCAGAGAGCTAGCGGAGTGGAATCGGAGAGCGGGCGAGAAGCTGGCTCTTAAATAGTCAGCTATGCTTTATATATGGAATAAATTTATCTTATCGTTCAAGCCGAATACTCCATCAGTGTCTTTTTTTCTACGTCTAGAGAAAAATCATAAAATACCAATGTATTGAAGGGGCCATGGAGCATTAAGAAAAAGAAAGAATCTACAAACACGATCCAAAGGGGTGTGTGTTTAGACATAGATGCCCATGTTTGTATCCTTCTTCTTGGCCTGGACCTCTGCGATGGCGTCGACGTAGTTCTCGTGGCCGACCTTGCTCATTCCCTTACGCAAGGCGATCATGCCAGCCTCGACGCAGACGGCCTTGAGCATGGCGCCGCCGAACTCGTCCGTGCTACGAGCCAGCTCCGCCCAGTTGACGCTGTCCTCGACGGCCATCTTGCGCGAATGGATCTGCAGGATGTTGGCGCGGGCCTCCTCGTTGGGCAGGGGGAATTCGATCTTGCGATCCAAACGGCCCGAGCGGAGCAGAGCCGGGTCCAGGACGTCGACTCGGTTGGTGGCGGCGAGGACCTTGATGCGGTCGTCCGAGGCGAACCCGTCGAGCTGGTTCAGCAGCTCGAGCATGGTTCGCTGCACTTCACGATCACCGGACTTTTCCGAGTCGAAGCGTTTCGTGCCCACGGCGTCCAACTCGTCGATGAAGATGATCGAGGGGGCCTTTTCCTTGGCAAGGGCAAAGCAGTCGCGGACAAGCTTGGCGCCGTCTCCGATAAACATCTGCACGAGCTGGGGGCCCGCGAGCTTGAGGAAAGTGGCGTTGGTCTCTGCCGCGCACGCACGGGCAAGTAGCGTTTTACCGGTTCCGGGGGGGCCGTACATCAGGGCACCTACAAACAAGGATTGTGTCAGTGGACATTGTCGCGGTTAGGGTAGAAGTAAAGGTAAAGGTAAAGGCAAAAGACAAACCTTTTGGTGCTTTGATGCCGAGCTTCTTGAACCGCTCTGCCTCCTTCATCGGCCATACGATGGCTTCCACGATCTCTTCGATTTGCTTGTCCAACCCTCCGATATCAGTGTACTTCTCGGTGGGCTTCTCGTCGACCTCCATGGCCTTTACTCGGTTGTCGTACTCTGCCGGTAAAGTGTCCAGGACAAGGTAGGAGTCCTTGTTCACACCGATCAGGTCACCGGGCTTGAGCTTTTCGTGGTCAACGAGACCGATAAGGGGAAGGAAGATCGTCTGTCGGGTAGATGTTTTGATGACGGCCGACTTGCCCACCCGGGTGGCGTCAAGATCGATGTTGGCGCCCTCCTCGGCAGCCTCAGCCTCGACGTCCAGATCTAACAGTTCTACCACGTTCCCGACAAGATAGGGTAGTTGCCTGTGGGAGAAGCGGTTTGTTAGCACTTGTAATTTTCTGTGTGTGGTTTGGAGATAGCCACTACAGCAGCAAAATACGCTGCGTTTTTTTGAGGGAGCCCCGTCCGTACCTGTTGTTCTCGATCTTCTCCATGTTATCCTTCACCTTCTCCTTCATCGTGTTTTGTTCGTGTGTCAGGCGCTGGTATTCACTCTTCATGATGCGAAGCTCGTTTTCCAGCATCCGCCGCCGCTTGACGATGTCTGCGGTGTTTGAGCGGAGGATCTCGTCGTCCAACAGCTCGTCCTCGTCCTCCTTCTTTTCGGCGTCCTTCATCTCCGCATCCTCGCCTCCATTGGGTGTCTTGCCATCGCCATCGCCCGTGTCCTTCTTCTTCTCTCTCTCTTCCCGCTCAAGATCATCGAGGTCTTCAAGGGTGGACATGATGGGAGAATCGGGCGTTAGACGGTTCTATTATGGGATGTTTGGGGGGGGCGAGCTTCGGTAATTAACCGAGTGAGAATATCAAAGGAGATGCGATGTTATCAGCTGGGGTGGGTTGAAGGTGAAGCTGTTCGGGGAGGAGACGGTCAACTCGTCTGAGCTCCTCCGGCCAAACAACGTCAGCCACTCTTGCCTGGGTTTGGTCACGTGATGTTTCCTTTTACAAATACACCCTGGGCACTTCTTTGTGATGGTGTGGTTTTCTTTATTATCGTATAGACCTGTAGTATGGCTTATATGTTTCTTTTCCTGTATAGCCTTTGGACCATCATAGAATACAATTATAGTAGGTTACTTATCCTGTCGATTCCACAACCACTCATAGGTGATGTTTTATATATACTTATCTGAGATATGGAGAGTATGTTACAGTTTCATATTAATCCATACCAATAATATTTTTTTCTTCTCTTCTTCTTACCTATAAGTTACTATGTAAATTACCCATAAATATATTTTCTGAATGCGACTGCTGAATTCAACTGCATATACCAGCAACTGAAGAGCTTAGATAACCAGAAACCTAGCCGAACACACATCAAGGCAGTTTGTCCGAGTGGTTAAGGAGCTACACTCGAATGGTCTCACGACCACGCAATGTAGTGGGTTCGCCCGCGCATGTTCGAATCATGCAGCTGTCGCTTTCCTTTTTTATTATTTTATCTTTATTCATATTCAATACACTCTAGGTCTATATCCATTGCTCAATCCAAATTCTCGAATCGAACAAAAAGTATAGACTGGATTCTATCCGACTACCAACACGGAGACAGCGATGGATGTGAAGGTAGGTGGTGCCTTGACTATCACAAGACTACAGTTTTTGTATGGAGTAAAAAAGGGGGGGTCTAGGATAACGGATAAAAACCACATAAGAAGTACTACATACCTTGCGTGTTTTTTAAATAGCCGTCTCATTCCTCCTCTAGATGCGGTAGTACATTGAAATTAGACCAATAACTAGTAGAACTAGAACACCATCGGCTATTCATCTACATCTATCTTTATCTGCCTACTGAGAAGTTGAAACAATTTACTCTCCAAACCATATGAATACCTCAACAGACGTCAAAGGCGTGGTAAGATTAAATAATACTACAAATAGAGCTCATTTGGAGAAATTGGTGGTGACGATACTATTATCTATAGACCACAGAACCTCATTAAATGCTTGCTAGACCACTATACAGAATAATGATGCTGCTCAGTGTGAGCATGGAATAAGTACCACTACTTACCCACTGCCTAGCTGTAACTAACTATATAACTTACCAGTACGTATGTACTCCATCCATCTTGACTGGGGCTTTGTCTGTGCGTATGTAGTAAGCTCCTTTGGTCGGCAATAGTTACCGGAGCTGCTCCCTCAATAAAAATAGAAGAGAGAAAAAGTGTTTACCAGGTAGTAAGAGGTTGAAACTCGTCTATATGACGTGAAGAAATTATAATTATGATTAAGATATAGAAGGAATGAAGTTCTACATCATCAAGGCGACGAACAGGCCAAGCATGCAGGTCAGAACCGAAGAGGACAGCATGGAGGCACCGCCAGTGTACGCGGGCGCTGTCGCGGACGTGGAAGAAGTGACTCCGGAGGAGACTGCAGACGAGAAAGCGGCCACGGAGGAGGCTGCAGAAGAAGATGCAGACGAAGATGCAGACCCGGAGCCGGATCCAGGCAAGCCAGAGCCAGAGCTAGAAGATCCAGACGAGCCAGGAGATCCAGAAGAGCTAGAGCCAGAAGAGCTAGAGATAGAAGAGCCGGAGCTGGAGCCAGAGGAACCAGAGGAACCAGAAGAGCTAGAGCCAGAAGAGCTAGAGCCAGAGCCGGAAGATCCAGAAGAACTAGACGAGCCAGACGAGCCAGACGAGCCGGAGGAGCCAGACGAGCTAGAGCCAGAGGAGCTAGAAGTGCTGGAGCCAGAGGAGCCGGAGCCGGAGCCAGAGGAGCTGGAGCTGGAGCCAGAGGAACCAGAGGAACCAGACGAGCCGGAGCTAGAAGAGCTGGAGCCAGAGGAGCCAGACGAGCCGGACGATCCGGACGAGCCAGACGAGCCAGAGGAACCAGACGAGCCGGAGGAGCCAGACGAGCTAGAGCCAGAGGAGCTAGAAGTGCTGGAGCCAGAGGAGCTGGAGCTCGATGATCCAGAAGAGCTAGAGCCAGAGGAACCAGACGAGCCGGAGCTAGAAGAGCTGGAGCCAGAGGAGCCAGAAGAGCTGGAGCTCGATGATCCAGAAGAGCTAGAGCCAGAGGAACCAGACGAGCCGGACGATCCGGACGAGCCAGACGAGCCAGAGCTAGAAGAGCTGGAGCCAGAGGAGCCAGAAGAGCTGGAGCTCGATGATCCAGAAGAGCTAGAGCCAGAGGAACCAGACGAGCCGGACGATCCGGACGAGCCAGACGAGCCAGAGCTAGAAGAGCTGGAGCCAGACGAGCCGGATGATCCAGACGATCCAGACGATCCAGACGATCCAGACGATCCAGACGATCCAGACGATCCAGACGATCCAGACGAGCCAGAGCTAGAAGAGCTGGAGCCAGACGAGCCAGATGATCCAGACGAGCCAGACGAGCCAGACGATCCAGACGATCCCGAAGTGGCAGTTGTGACGGCGCCGGTCTCAGTGGTAGTTGCGGTGGTACCAGTCCCAGTGGCACTGTAGGGGGCGCCATTATGAGACTCGGTCAAGGGGCAAATGGTGGTGTAGGCCTCAACAGTCTCTGTGGTGAGGTAGGTAGTCTTCTCAGATGCCGGGCAGTTGGTGACGAAAGTTGGGCAAGCCGTGACGGTGTGGACAGAAGTAGTGTATACAATAGAGGTAGTATAGCCGTTGCCAGAGTCGTTTCCAGAGCCGTTGCCAGAGCCGTTGCCAGATCCAGAGCCGTTGCCAGATCCGGAGCCGTTGCCAGAGCCGTTGCCAGAGCCGTTGCCAGATCCAGAGCCGGAGCCAGAGCCGTTGCCAGAGCCGTTGCCAGAGCCGTTGCCAGAGCCGTTGCCAGATCCAGAGCCGGAGCCAGAGCCGTTGCCAGAGCCGTTGCCGGAGCCAGAGCCAGAGACAGATCCCGAGCTGGGAGTCGGGGTAGGGCTTTGCGAGTGGGTGAAAAGAGACGAGGGGAACACGGGGTAAGAACGAGTGGCAGAGCTAGGGTGCGCGCCCGGGGTGCCCACGGAGGTAGTTCCGACAGACGAAGGGATGGACGCAGGAGCGACAGAAGAAGAAGAAGAAGCAGGTTGGATGGCAGCGACAGAGCTGGAGGCAGCAGCAATGGCCGCGGCACATTCTTGGGCAGCGGCGTTGGTGGAGCTCACGGAAACCCCGGTGATCTCGACGGTTGCACCCGAGCCAGAGCAGGAAACCTCGAGGGTGACATCTGAGCCATCCGAGGAGGCGGAGGAATCAGCGGCAACACAGGCGGAGAAAGTTCCGGACTCCCCGGCGGACAGAGTGGTGCTGGATAGCACATCACTACCATCCAAGACGGACAGAGTGCAGGAGACGCCCGAGGATCTCTTGCGCCTCTTTGAAGAGGCATCGTCCACGACCTCCCAGGAGCCACTGACGGAGCTGGTAGAATTGGAATCGACCGATTCGGTGGTTTCAAGAGACACACCGTCGGTAGTGCTGGCAGAAATGACACTAGCGCTCGCCGAGGCGGAAGCCGCGGTAGAGCTGGTGGCAGTCGCCGAGTCAGACGCAGTGCTGGTGGAAAGAATCACGACCAGAGTGCTGATATCATCGGTGGGAATGGCAGCCACAGAGTCAGTGCTAGTGGTAGTAGAGTCAGAAGCCGTGCTGGTGGAAAGAACCATGGTGCTGATGTCGTCAGTGGGAACGGCACCCAGAGATACATCAGTGCTGGTAGCAGCCGAGGCGGCAGCAACCGTTGACGAGGCGACGGCGACAGAGGCAGACGAGGAGGAAGAAGAACCGCAGTCGGAGGGGATCATTGAGATATCCGCCAGCCCGATGACCGGGTTGGTAGCATTAGCTCCCTCGGAGCAGGAGATGGTGATCACAAACGGAATGCCCGTGCTATCGGTGGGCGTATAGGTCCCCGAGACCTCCTGCCAACCGGTCGACAGATGGTCACCGTAGCCGGCGATGCTGGCCGCGGCGGCCATGAACGAGGTCGAATCGATGGCGACCGACAATTCACATTCTGCCTCGACAACGGTCGTGATATCCCAGTACATGGACACATCGTACTCTTGTCCCACGGTCACCGAGGCGATGTTCTGTCGGACGAGAGCCCAGCCATAGCTAAAGTCGTCCATCTCAAGATAAGCACCGTCATCCGGACCCCCGGTACTGACGACGGTGAAAGTCTCTGGGTTGGGACCATAATACGTCGACCAGTATGAAGTGTAGTCGGACGAGCCGCCCTGGATGACGTTCGCCGAAGAGCAATCCCTCACCGCGAGAGCCATGGTGAATGATTATCCCAGACAGGGTATATGTGTGTGTGTTGGGGGGGGGGGGGGGGTTCAAAACGAGCGAACTAAATAAGTTTTTGTAAGAGAGAAGGAAAAAAAAAAGAGAGAGTGAAAGAGGGAGGACGCTCGAAAGCAGTGTTTGGCGGCTCAGCGAGGAAAACCCTGGAGACCTCGTGGGCTCTCTCAGCCTGGCGGGTAAGACCTTATATAAAGTTGACGCCTGAGTTGATCCATCGCGGAGCAAAGCAGAGCTGAATGGAAGGTATTATTGAATCCTGCCGTCGGTTGTCAAAGCCACAGCTCGTCAAACGCTCTGGTTGTTGGTTCAGGAGGTTGAAGAATCAAGACGAGGTCACAATAGGCGAGGCCGGTCAGCTGATCTAGCGGAATGCGGTTAGGCGTGGGAAAAGAGGAAAAACAGGCCGACGAGGAGGTTTTTTTTCTTTCTTTCCTCCTTATTGATATTATCAATTGACTTTGTGTGAAATTGTAGTAAAGGTGAATGGTGTACCAATAGTATCATGATACTATCTAACTAGTTAGTAGTTAACTAGCTTTAACTATAGTATAACTAGTAAGTATATACTATGTAAATATACTATGTACTATTACTATTAGTATATAGTTTTCATATAAGAGAACAGAATAATACTTTGAGGCGCTGCTTGACCCGTCTAGTCGTTCAGCTGGATGTACTCCGTAGTCATGGTTGTTGACGTGGCTTCGATAGTGTATCCTGGTTATGTAGTTTTTATCCGACGTCTTGGACATACTCCATACTACATACTCTGTACCTACATAAGGTTGGAGGCTAGTTAACTATATTACTAGGATGTTTGATTAGATAATTGTATACAGAGACGTTGTACCTTATTAATCAAGAAAAACTTCCACTATGAAAAGCTTCTCGTCAAATAAGGTCGAGATCTGACTATCGGGTAGATTGACCAAAGAAGAATTACTCGATAGAATCAGTGGAAACCAGTGGACCTTATACTCAATGACAGATGTACAAGGAGAGAGTGGGGGAGGCAGAGTATTCGACTGGCTTATCGTAGCCCTATGAAGAGCCCATGTGCTATGGAGATCTAATCAAACTATTAATAACCACCAGAGGAACCTTGTCAGAGCTTTCCCACAATCTCTGGCCTTGGCATTAGATTGATCCTTGAAAGGTCGATTGAAAACCTCTGTTTGTCCTTGTTACAGCTAGCAGTCAAGTCTGACACAATGGCCCATATCCCAGGCTATTCCGCACATCCTCTGACCACCCCAGACTGCCGATACAGCGATAGCAATAAAACACACCGTCGGGGTCATACTTGTGCTTGACGGCTGTCAGCCAGTCATAGTTGGTGCCGTAAAAGTCCTCCTTCCACTGCGGATCCAGCGAGTCGGCTTCGTTTAAGTAGCTGCCCATCCCAGGGGTGAGCCTGCGCATGGCGTCCATCTTGCGGTAGGTGACGTCGTCACGAACGCGCTGGATCTCCAGCGTGTCGAGGCCTGGGCCCCAGAAGGCGATGAGGTTGGCCAGAACGTACGCCCGCCGCCATGAGGGCTGCACAGAGGTGTAGGGGGTCTCCTCCAGCACTTGACCGCCCGCTACTAGACAGTTGTTGAGCACGACCCCCTCGAGCGTGAGGGTGCTGTTGTCTCCCTCGGTAGAAAAGATCGTATGCATCATTTCCGCCAGATTTTCCGCGTTGTCTTCCAGGGATGCCTTGTCGAACAGCCGCGAGGTGATGAGGATGTCGCTCGTGCCGACGCTCGACTCCCCCCCACCAATCGCATCGTAGTAGTCGACAAAGGAGGAGAAGTTGTAGTACTCGACGCTGACGTAGAGGTCCGTGCTGTTGTAGGCTATTAGATCGGCCACCAGTTTATCTTCCAGCTCCTCCTTGGCAGCCTCCCAACTGGCACTGGTATTGGTGTCGGGCAACCTCTTGGCGATCGTGTGAGTGTAGAGCCCCTCAGCCGTCAGGGACGGGTCGAGCAACGAGCTGGTTCCTAGATATCCGTATCCGGAGAACCCAGCGTCCATGACGGTGGGATACCTGGCGGTAATTTGTGCGGAGACGTTGAGCAACGCTGCCACACTCGCGTTCAGGGGTACGACACTGAGTACCTGGCCGATCATGGGAGCACTGGGGTGCAGCTTGATGGTTGCAGAGATGACGACGCCATAGGTCCCGCCACCGCCGCCGCGCAGCGCCGTGAACAGATCCGCATATTGACATGCGTTGGCCGTCACCGTCTCGCCCGTGGCCAGTACCACAGTCATGTCCAGCACCTGGTCGGCTGCAAGGCCAAAGTCGTGGCTGGCGGGGCCATGACCGCCACCTTGCATATATCCTCCAATCACTCCGACGGTCTATTATGGATTAGTGAATTGCCGAGACAAATACGGTGTACATACCCGATCATCACCACCAACGGCAACCATTCCATGCTCCGCAGCAGCGTCGTACACGTCTCCCCATATATATCCACCTCCGACGGTGAAAGCTGCTCCGGTCCAGTTTGACGCACAAGACGAGTTATACCGCGGTTGATAGGCGAGGCCACTATCGATGTACTTGATCCAGATCATTAGAGATCCATAACCTTGTGATCTAGCCGGATCAATCAGCATATAGTATGATTAACAATGTGATTTGATATGTGTTTATGTATTTACCTTCCTCTCCCGTCATGCCCGGTATTCTTGATCACCAAACGGATATTGTTCTCCTTGGCAAACTTGATCCCCGCCGCGACGTCCGCCGCCTCCGTTGCGTTGATGGTGTACACGGGTGCAGTACCGAGATCACAGATCGGATACGCGGCGACAGTGGTGTTGATGGGCGGACATGTTGTGACCAGCGGGTACGAGTATCCCACGGCATTCTCGCTAACAATGGTTGCGTTGGTCCACTGGTCGCTGATGTACTGGCAGGCATCGGCGTCGTAGTTGTCGCCCGGGTAGCACGGTTCGGCTAGAGGTCTGTTGTGCAACAGCTTGCCGTTGACGGTCGTGTTGAGGGTGTTCCAAGATGCTGTTGACGGCCAGCATTCATCGCCGGGGGTCTAAAGAATTAGACTATCCGTGGTATCGATAGCAAGAGAAAAGAAAATGATGTATAAGAAATAGACACAATTACTACATTTAATTGATTATTTCTTATGATCGGCGACTCTTGGAAGGATCTGTCAGCTCCTGGGGCGGTTCCTCGTGGGGGCGGGAGATATTTGCTCATATCTACTACTGACTTATGTAGTAGATAATTCAGACTGGTAGTTATATACTCTACGTCTACAGTATATTTATAAACTACTCAGTTCACTGTGGCTTACCTAAAGCTATATACTATCATCCATATAACCTCAATCTATATGTTGATCATAAGGTGTGGAAAACAGGGTTTCCTGTCCGCTCAGCTGTAAGATTAGGCCTAGGGACACAAGACCACAAAGACAAAAGATCAACATTAGCCGCCATAGTCCTGTTGCAGCCCTTAGGGCCTATAAAGGTAGGGTAGAACCTTATAATTATCTTCTCTCTTATAATATCTAAGACTGACCCTAGGCTCTAGCACTAGGCTTGGCTATATATAACCTATTAGCTAGAATAATAATATCCTTATAATATCCCAAGTCTACAGTATTACTCTTATTATGTGACTAGGTATTATAATCAAACCTATAATACTAAGCCTAGGGATATTGAACTATTGGGAAAAAAGATTAGCATCAGTAATTACAGTAGTCCTATTGTGGCCCCTATGGCCCTATATAGTAGCCTCTAGAGATAATAATTGCCTTTTTTTATATTCTCCATACAAATCTTAAAGGAACACCAAGCCTAGCGAGAAAATATATAGCCAATTCAACTACCCTCGGTACCCTGGAGCATGCCAACTTATCAGACTCCAGCAACTCCAACACTCCAAAATATGCCCATCAACCTCCGCGACCTCCTACTTTCACAAGAACACAGGTACTCAACCGTCTACTCCCCGGAAAAGTCTCCCTCCGTATCTTTACCAGGTTGGTATGGAATCTAACAGAGACTAAAATAGAGGCAAGGGAGGTAATCTCTGACAATCATAGTCCTATGCTTATTATTTTTTTTATTTTTTTATTATTTTTCTCTATTCGGGAACAAACTTTTGGTTCAGCTCGCTTACCTTTTTACTTGGCCAGAAATATCCTGTACGGCCACTCCAATATTCTCCCTGAGCATGATTCATCACGTACCTGGAATGTATACTTGTCGAGTGCTTAAATAACTAAGCAGTAATACTACCAGGTACCACCTAGGTAGTACTTTAGCAAGCTAAACCAACTACGGATTGGCCCCGGCGGCCCGTCCACCGGCGACGAAGGCGCCACCAGAGATCCTGTCTTCCCATTGGCTAAACTCCACGGTTTTTTCTGCATACGCCCCACTGCATCACGATCTGTTCTATGACCTGGGTTATTATCATGAAGAATGAAAGCCTTTAGAAGGAGCCACAATAAGAAAGAGCAGAGGGAGGCAGGAGAGAGAGAGAAAAAAATAAATAGTCAAATAAACAGTATATAAGTGATTCTATATGAATAATCTAGCTGGAGCCATAGCAACTATCCTGCTTCAGGCTTGTTTTATCTCTTCTTCTTTCTTTCTTTCTTTCTTTCTTTCTTTCTTTCTTTCTTTTCTTTTTACATCGGCAAACAGTAGAGGACGGAACCAGAATATGGCAGCGTCCAGCGCCGGCTCCTTGAATGTGTCTGGAACCTTTTCCGAGCCCACGAAGGTGCTAGTCCAGGGGCTGGTAAAGAATGGTTAGTTATTGGATGTGCAGATCACTCTACCTGGAGGTTGCTCAGGTCGTGGCCAAGGAAGACTGCCAAGTATGGCCCTCGTACATGATTCAGAGCGAAAGAGCAGGATGAGTTTGATAATCAATGTGGCAGACTGAACTGTGGGTCGAACGAGGCCTCATTGATTTTCACAACACAATTGCTCTCTGTGGCGTCTGCCACGCGGTAACCATGTCAATTGAAGTTTTTTTATCTATATAATCCTCCATTTATGACCTGTTAGTACATACGACCACAGGGTGTGGAAAACAGGGCTTCCCGTCCGCTCAGCCGTACTTAAGCCACACGCCGGTAGGTTAGTAGTTGGGTGGGTGACCACCAGCGAATCCCTACTGTTGTATGTTTTTATTTTTTTATACTTGGCCGTAGATTGCGTGAAGTATTTTTTGTAGGACCGCTCCTTGCTGGAGTGGCATTAGAGTAGGCGACTGTCAAAGAATCAGAACTTCAAGGCCGTTCGTTGTCTATTCATCTGTGGCTGCTGCAAGGAGCCGCGTCTACTGTCTAGGTACCTGGTAGCTATAGTTACCCAAGTTGTACATACCTACTCCATAGGTAACTACCTATGCCGTAACCCATAGTAGCCTGTTCTCTCTAATGGTTTCTTCACTATCTTTAGGGCTTAGCGGCGGGATTTAATACAGACTAGTAATAGACTAGTAACTGACGGTATTAGCGCTGTTATTATAGAGGTACCTTACTATATACATACTACACAGTAGGATTGCGACCGATATCAACTTAGTAGAATAAAGACATAATGAATACCTATGATTTCTATTTTAATATAGTGATATATTATATTAAGAAAGATATATAGGAGGCTTAACTATATAAGATAATATAAGAGTAAGACTAAGAGTATACTACCTCTAATTAGATTATAGATATAATATAACTGATTATATCACTGATCAGAGTCAATATCAGTGATTCCCTAATAAGAGACATCACTACTCATTAGTTATACTATAACTATAGTATAGTGGTACTTTGTTTTCCTATCTCCAGAATGCCCACCAAGAACCTGTCACTGGTCTTAAGAATAGCGTTTGCTTTAAACCCTTGTGATATGGGATTATCCTGGCCTACTGCCTTCCTAATTACTGGGAGGATGTTAGAGTGGCAGCAGGGGACTTTCCCTGCCAGATCTGCTCTAGCTCCAGGGAATTTAAATAATGAGATCTCCGCTTGATTAACACTGTTGTCTGTACAACAGTCTAGGCTTCACCAGCGCACACTCCAACTAGGCAAAGGTTATCATTAAGGCGAACTTATCTTCATTCATGGCGGTACATTGCCTTGTAGATGCCTTATATAGATGCTAATAATCTAGATGATATGGATTGCGAAGGACACGGTCCGGTAAGAGTTCTATATACCTATTCAGCATTGGATAAGCTCGAATACCTTCTTCGGTACGACCGACAGTGGAAAACCCCGTTTTTCTAGCAATGGGTCAATAAATGTATCCAGGAGATTCTCCATGCTGGTCTCCACGTTGTTCAAGGATTGCTCCCCTAGAAAACACCCTTGGCTGAGTTGTGGAACCTTTATATCACACACTTCAGTCTCACGAATGACCCCTACTTTTTCGAGAAAAGGCTGTTGGAGGCTCAAAAAGCCGGGTCTACATGAACTAATGGAGTCGCGGTCCTTGAGCAAGCTCCTCGGTATATCCAGGGAGACTGCAAAATCTGTCTTGCGGTTAAGCACCCTTGGTATTGAAAAGGAGCTTGATACAGTATACAAGAGACACATACAATCAGGCAAGCTCACAGCTAAGCAGATCCGATATGTAAGGGCAATCCTGGAGGGGCTCGCGGGCAATTTGTTCTACTCCCGTCACGCTCGTGTTGTTCCTGGCACTCGTCTTGTGAACCGTACTCCTGTCTAGGAACAGGGAGCCAAGAAGAACAAAAATCTATTGGTTACAGATACTGTTTACCTTTATTGTTCTGAAGAATTGCTTTAATCTTCTCTTGAAGAAGAGTGGTTGGATACACAGTCAATCAATTCAGTAAACCTAGTCAACAAGCTCCAGTAGGAATAAACGTGCAGAAACAGAGGTAGGAAGATAAACCTCAATGGAACTCTCTTCGCTGTTCCACTGGCCACTGCCCCCGAGCGTGGTAGGATAGAGCATGGTCACTGTGACATTGCTCCGTCCTGCAAACACAGATATCGGGAACCTTGTCGAGGCATCACCCCTCCTCCGCCAAACAGAGAGATAGACGGACCTACTGTCCCGCAGTTTCATCCCCAAAGAGATCCATTCGTCGTGCCACTTGGGTAGCCCGCCCGGCCAAAACGGTAGCGCGGTCTTGAGACCCGCCCGGATGCCCTTGTACACCTCGATGCCCTGCGCCACGAGCGCGAACTGCGTCTCACACAGCTTGTTCAGCGGGCCAGAGAGATGTACCCGTCCCAGCAGACTGTTCACCACCGTCAATGCATTGGTCTCATCGTTCCAGGTCGGCTGCGGGTACGCCCATGTCGCACTCTGCTCAGGTGTCACGGCGGTGGGGATCGCCGCTGCGATGGCTGCATACAACACGGGGTCTTGCTGGTCACTCGTTGATTGCACCGGGTGGACTGCAAGCATCGCATAGTCCAGTCGCTGCCCGCCACTCGAACAGTTCTCGATTACCAGGTGCGGGTATCGGTCAAGTATTGCTGCAACCCAGCCGAGATATCCGCGCTGGTGGTCCAGATGGCCTGCTCCGGGGTTGGTCCATGTCGGATTGGCCGGGTTTGTGTCTGTTCCGTAGCAGACCTCAATGTTGTAGTCGAACTTGAAGTACCCAGCGCCGTACTGGACCACCAGCTTGTCAATAACCGAGTCCATGCGCTCCCGTACGGCAGGGTGGCTGAAGTTAAGCTGGTAACGGCCCCGTTCCAGTACCCGCACGCCCTGCTCGTGGAAGAAGGCGTCTTCCGGCAAGGTCTGGGCGAGGATGCTGCGCATACCAACCACCTCAGGCTCGATCCATAGGCCAGGAATTAAACCATTGTCGCGGATGGTTGCCAGTAAGTTCTCAAATCCCGATGGGAACCGGCTCTTTGACGGCTCCCACAAGCCGACATCATCCCACCAACCATCATCCTCGGCATACCAGCCCGCATCGATGACAAAGTATTCAGCTCCAGACCGCTTAACAGGCTCCAGCAGCGCAAGAATCTTTTCCTCGGTCGGATCGCCCATCAGGCAGTTCATATAATCATTGAAAATGACTGGCAAGCGCTCGTTGTCTTCGTGTGGGCGGCGGATGCGCCGACGGTACTCGGTCAAGGTGCCCATCGCCGCGTTGGCGCCCCGAAAGCCATGATACACCGCGATGGGAACGCTATCAAATGTCTGACCTGGCAAGAGTCTTAACTGCCACCCATGGTCAATCGAGGTTGGCCCGCCAGCGGCCAGATATAGATCGTTGTAATAGTCCCCAAGCTCCCACCGCCACGAGCCGTTATTCTCGACCTGCCACAGCCAGACCTCCGGGCGGTCTTTCCGTCGGATCATCCCCATAGGCAAATAGGAAGATGTCGAGAATGAGCCGCGACTTGAGTGACCAAATGTGGAGAATGACGCATGATGACCCTCATTTAGTTCATAATGGCCCGTGTGGTCAACTCCGACCTCCGACAGGGTTCGCTCATGCCATTGGCACTCGCGGAACCACGTGTTGGTCGCCGAGCTGACAGTGAATTCACTCCACCAGGATTTGGTGCCACTAGTCAGCGCTCCAATGGTCAGCGATGTGACTTGAGATACGACCAAGTCAGAGGTTCCGCCGTTCTCCACCGTGGTATGCGCGCGAAGACAGGGGACGCCTTGGTATACACGCAGGTGGGTGGTCACTTTGAGTTTCGTGACGGGGTCTTCAGACAAGATATCCAAGGCCTCGAACCCTGCAAAACTGTCTTTACTGTGAGAGAGGTATCGCAGTCGTGTCGAGATGTAGCTGCCCACAAGCGCCTTGGACGTCTTGTCCCGCTGGTTCCCCTCGCCGACGAGTCGGATGCTAGCTAGAGGGACAATCTCCTCCTCCGGGAGGACAAAAGTCATCGACACACTAGATATATCTGTTGTGGGCAGGATGCTCGCAATCGCCGGCGCACCATTGTTCAGCGTTATGACCACAGTGAGCACACTCGTCTGCCAATCAATACGAGAAACGCTGGCCATTTTTGCCGATGAAAATAAATAGCGGTTCAAACAGTATATAGTTGTTCAACCTGAGAGTGATGGCTTGAAAGTGTAGAAAAGGATCTCGTTGGTATTTGGAGCTGTCAACCCTCCTGCGGAGTCGCTGACTTGATACTCATAACCCATTGTGGAGGTGGGGGTGGGGGTCGTTCAAAATGGTGGTAAGCTGATGATCACGATCGTAATCAAAGATTTGTATAGATGGTGAAGCCTGATTATATTGACCTCCGAAGCGTTCGCGCAGGAGGAGGGGTTGATTTCCTATAGAATGATCTCCAGGTCAATGAGGAGCGCTCCACGAATCAGGTCAAACCTTTCCAGGTAAAGTATGCAGCAGTAGATCCCCGAGAATGCATCAAAGCTTCGATACCTTGACCAGAATTGCCATAAGACAGCCGAGATACCCATTGCAAGAAAGCCATTGTCACAGATGATGTCGAAGAGAGAAACTGCCTGATTGAGAAGGACCGGTAGTCATGTGATGATTTGGCATCCTTATCCTGATGAGGGTTAGTGCACCTGCCAGTAGATCCCCCATATCACGTGGACTACTCCGCACGGCTGTCCTGGGTGAGGGTAAGCAAGAAGGAACAACGCCAGGCTCCTGTTGCTGTCCTAAGAAGATCTCCATGCGCCGAAATAGATTTGCTCCGATCCGATGTGAGGCCTGCAACAAGCAGTTCTCGCGCCTTGAACACCTGAGACGGCACTGCGAACTGCACCGCAACGTGAAGCCGTACAAATGTTCCATCTGTGACCGCCGGTTTGTCCGCAAGTGAGTTGCCAGACCGAAGCAGTGGCTGTTATTAGACTGACGATGTCTGTATCTCTAGAGATGCAGCCAAGAGACACGTGGCGACGCATGCCGGGTCTAGTCGCCAGACCGCGATTGTGCAGGAGGGGGCGTATTCGGACTCACAACCATTAAGTCAAGGTGCAGGTCATATATCACTGCATGGATATCCAGATTTAGGAGCATAATGACTGACAAGTAGGCAGATATGAGGCCAGTTGAGAACGAGTCTAGTCAAGAGTATTCTTCTTCCTTTCCATTACATATCATCACAGCGTCTAGGAAGGCTCAACCCTCAAATTCGTTATCAGGAGCGCAGGGAGTGCCAGAGAAGAATGATGAGCCGCTAAAAATAGATATAACAGCCAGACGCGGCTCTTCGACTGGGAATATCCATATAGAAGGCACGCCGTTCTCAGGCCTGGAACTGGATCACGCGGTAATTTCTCTACCTGAAGATGTGCTGATCTCAGAGGATGTTACATACTCACGGCTGCAGCCGGAAGAAAGACTGCCAGCTCACACAACCCAAGTATTTTCTGGATGGATGATTGCGCAGACCTCGTCAGTACTCAGGGAGAAGGAAATCTCCCATATGGAGCCACCACTGTCTGAATCTGTTCGTAGCCACATTATCTCTCCTGTCACCTTGAAACTTCTCACAAGTCTCTACTTTGAGAATTTTCACCCAACATATCCTTTTATTGACGGCACCTCTCTCCAAATATCCGACTCGGGGGTGCTCGTGTGCCTCGCGACAGCAGCTATCGGGGCCTGTTTCCAGGATTCGGAAACTAGTGAAGACGAAAGTTTCTTTCTACATGCTATTCTACAGGACTTATTAATGGTGGAGGTACTTGAAGCATTTTTGAACCCTCTTTGACCTCCGCTGACAGGCTGCTAAGTTGCCTAAAAGTTATACTGCCAATTCCTTGCATTTTCTCCAGGCGATGACTCTTCACACTGTTGGGTTGATTCACAGCAAACACAAAGAGTCACGCCAACTCGCACACTCAACGGCAGCGCTGACCTTCCAGCTTTCCAGAAGCGTGGGAGTATTTGATTCAAGAAGTCGAACCGAGCCTTTGAGTTCGTTGGATAAAGATACGGCCTTCGATACTATTTTGCGGGATGCGGAAACCCGTACCCGAACAGGCTTTTTCATATATGTAAAGATACTAAATTATCTATCTACCTGCCCCAGATGAATGCTGATACATAACAGATGCTCGACACGATGTTGGCTTTTCCCGAAAACACATCCCTTCTGATATCGCAGAGATCGCTTCTGAACTTGGACCTCCCATGTCCTGATAGAGTTTGGGAAGATGGCGAAGACCATTCCAAGATAGGTAAGATATCAGATCCTTTAATAATATTCCTCTTGCTGACGATACTAGAATCTTTCACTCTAGAAGAAGCACTTTGTAGACTCTATATGGAGAGAAAACTAGTACCGGAACAGTCGGAATTCGCCCTGACCGGATTGATCTACGGAGTTATCCGCTGCAACCTGGATGTGGCTTGCTACTACAGTAACCCCCTCTCCTTTTGGACACCAGGCGATGCGCAAGACACGAATATCCATCACCATCACCGCCACCACAATCGCCATGATAACAAACAACGGGATAGTCTCTACTGGAGATGGCGAGACAGCACCTGCGATTGCCTTGACACTCTCCACTGGGAGATCCTCGGCCGCAGTGCTGCAGCAGGCGGCCACGAAGCGCCCATCTTCCTACACCTGCACCTCGCCCGGCTGGCGATTCTCGCCCCCTGCCCAGAACTCCTTCGTATGTTCGAAGCTAACAGCGAGAGCGGTACCTTGTTCAGTGTCTTGAGTGACAAGAGCGTTGTCCAGACCTGGCTTCAATTGGACCAACACAAGGCCCGTCTAGCCGTGCTGCATGCGGGCGCCATGTTTTGGCATCTCCGGCACGTCGAAGCGACCTCCTTCAGCCAACCACTAGCCATCTTCCTAGCCGCACTAATCCTCTGGGCGTACGGATGCCATGAATATTTCGACGCCAAAGATCATTCTGCTGCTACTGCTGCTGCTGCTGATCCAGCCGAGCCAGACCGGATGCACGTTGATCGCCCCTTTGACGATGAACTGGCCCAACTCTTCATCCGCACGGGCCGGATAGAGCTATACATGCACCCCGTCGGCAAGATTTGTTCTGCCGGCGGTCCGGAACGGGTCCTCGGAGAGGCAAAAGCGCTCCTACAGCGGCGGATGCGGGTATGGGGGGTCTCTAAGCACTATATTGCGAGACTTGAGGATGCGTTAGGTTCTTCGCCGTGGAGTGTTGCCTAGATAGAGTTCCATATAGCTTGAAGAGTTATGACTTCAAGTTCTACTTATTTATCAGTGTTGGAAATAGTTCGTCTCTGGCCTCGTACTTTTTGATGATAGCCATATTCGACACTAATGTGTCTTTCATACTCTTACTAGAAATTCCGAGCAGAAAAACCACTTCCTTCAGGCACTGACCAAACTGTTACGATATGACGATCGACGACAATCCAGACTGGTGGAGACAGAAAGAGAGTGGATATTTTTGATTGTGGTAGCCATGTGTTTGATTTGTTTGCAAGGGGGTCAGGTGACTCGAAAATCGAGAATGAGGCACCGGGTGAGATACAGAAATGGTGTTTTTTGTGGCCACACGAGCCATATCTGGGGGTTAGAAGAGTCGTTGATCTGTAGAAAACCGGCTATTCAGTAAGTTAATGCGATAAATAAGCCCAATATCGACGATCCCGTCTGGAATAGGCCCGCAACGACAAAGGCCTGAGCAATTAGGTAATCGGGATTCATAAGAAACGACCAATCAAAACACAGGACACAGCCCTAGGCGAAGCGGCCGGTCATGTGACGCACAACCCACATTTTCGGCCACAAACGACGGGAACACTGAGAATCTTCCCGACGACCCTCACGACAACGACAACCGTTCGAGTTCTTCTTTCACGATTCCGACAAGGAGGCTCCCTGAATAATGGCTGTCACGAACCAGAGTGCGTCAACTCTCTTTAATCCCCCGGCATATTGTTCTGCAAAAAAAAAAAAAAATCCAAATTCGACCCCGAGTGGCAGTCGTGCTGATGAAACGTTCTTTTGATCCTTTTTAGGTCTCGCCTCTTCGCGCCGGAAGTCGCGCAAGGCGCACTTCAGCGCTCCCTCCAGCGAGCGCCGTGTTATCATGAGCGCTCACCTGTCCAAGGAGCTCCAGGCCAAGTACAATGTACGTTTCTGAACCCCGACGAATCCGCCAAAAAGTCTTTCAAGAAAGAAAAACCGATTTGGAACCACCCTGAGGGAAGAAGAAGCAAAGGAACAAGGCGCAGAGATTTTTTCTTGGGTACAATTTTTTTTAACGATCCTGGAATATAGGTCCGCTCGATCCCCATCCGCCGCGATGACGAGATCGTTGTTGTCCGGGGCTCCCAGAAGGGCCGTGAGGGCAAGGTCACCAGCGTGTACCGCCTGAAGTGGGCCATCCACGTCGAGCGTATCGTCCGCGAGAAGACCAACGGCCAGAGCATCCCCATCCCCCTCGCTCCTTCGAACGTCGTCATCACCAAGCTCAAGCTCGACAAGGACCGTGAGCAGATTCTGGAGCGGATTGGCAAGGGTCGTGAGGCTGTGAAGGCCAAGTCGGCTTAAACGGTTTTCGACCTTTTTTTTTCTCTTCCTTTTCCAAACCTCGAGGGGGCCCGGGGGAGGGTTTCAAGTTTCATATTCCAACAGCGGTGTTTGTAACTCGGGAGTTCTAGAAGACTCGAAAAAAAAATACGAGATCCAGCCTTACGATCGTGATATGTCTATGTCTACCAACACTAGATGTATTGTGATGTGAAACAAAAACCAAAAAATTTCTCAATTTCTTCTTTCTTCCCTTGGTATCTGGTATCTGTCTATATGTTGATGGTATCTACGACCAGGCTCAAGGAGAAGGAGGCTTGGTCAAGTGGTCAAGTTCTTTCGAATACTTCTGATGCGACGACACCGGTCTGGGACCTGATCAGGTCCTAATGGCTGTACAACCATGCATGTGTACAATCATCTGGTCATCATGTCATCCTCGCTGTACAGTGGTGACAGGAGAATATAAACTATAACCCGACCATTCATATGAGTAGTAGACTTATGAATATCCTTGCCCAGTCTATCTAAATTTCGGTGAGGCATATCTTAAGGATAATCTAGGCTGTAGACAGCACCCTTTTGCCATGAAAGCCTCCTGCCATACGACCGAGGCACTTCACTGTCCTATCATTCTACTTTCCCACTATTATCTTGTTTGTCTAGTAATTCATCTATCATTTGTATGTAATTATGTAATTATTGTCTGCCTTAGTGCCTGCCGTGAAGACACTAGGCCTGAAGCGGCATAGCCGACCACTATCAAGTCTTCGTTTCCTCTGCAACTCTCTCGTCTCTCTTGATTCTTATATTTGTTTAGAGACAAATGCCTTTTAGATATTGACATCTAAGCTCATTTCCTGCTCTAGACAGCAGCACTGTATCACATTTGGTTACAGAAGAGACTAGAACGCAGGGGCAAGCACACTCAGAGTATAGCCTTCTACCCCTGTTAGAAATGATAGGGAAGATAAACTGACAGTTTGCAGGCTATAACAGTGACTAGTACTGCTAGTTTAGACTCGCAGCGCAAGCTGAACGATAATAACGAGAGATGAGAGGTCATGGGTCAGCCAGGGTAATCTGCAGGTACCTATACTACCTACCCATGCGTCCAGATAGCCCCTTAGTTAAGAGGAAATAAAGCTACATGAAGGGATAGCATGGCGACTCATAAGCGAGTGCGCAAGCGTTTCGGTTACCTAACCAGGATGCTTACCCGCGGGCTGACGTGCATTCTCTGCAAGATCCTGGCCGATTTCAAGGACATCCCAGACAAGTGCCGCGTGGGCGCACGTGGAAGGCATGGTCTGGAGTGAGTACCGGCAGAGATAATACGGACTACTATCAACTATTGACTAATGACGGGCTGGAAATGGGATGGGTGGGACATACATGTTCTTTCCTGACACCAGCCATGTGCGGCGATGTCGCCGTCTACTTTGCTGGTCGACAGACGGCCGCGCGCCCTCCATCCGTGATATCCGGATCGGCTGTCCGCCGGGGTGTTCATGGATCATCTCTTCCCGGCTGGTGTGGCAGGCTGGCAGGCTGGCAGGCCGGCCCGAGAATATCTACTGACCATATCTACTGATCGTATCTACTGATTGTACTATCCTGTCTCCCGGCCTTGTTTCACATTCTTCCTGATGGCAGTTCCACCAGAAGCATTTCTGATTGAATGCCTGCGTCTGTCTTTTTTGCCTTGATGGTGCAGACTCAACCGTTCCTGAATCTAAGCGGGTATCAGATCGCCCACTGCTGACGAATTCTCCCAGTCTAGCAATTAGCAGATGCTTAAGAATGCTTGATTTGGTTGAGTTATCTCCACCGAGACCGACGGTCCCCGCTGCAGCAATTATGCTTATCTATGCCGAAGTACTACAGTACTACAGTACTACCTAGGTACACATAGTATTTCGTACTATTAAAATCAAGTAGAATAAGTCAGACATTGATTAAATGAAACCAGCTAGGCATCAGAGATAGTAGAGGCTTCTAATAGGGGTATAACCAGGGTACTCTGTCTGATACTACAGAAAGACCAAAAATTGGCTATACTCCGTGGACTGTTAGGTCGTGCAGAATGTGGTAGGGCCGTAATGACCATACTAGCGTATTACTGTAAGTACGTATCACGCTAGTATAAACTCTAAGAGTATGGAGTAGATTAGATGAATACCTACTAGTTACCTAGGTAGTTACCTAGGTACCTACCTTAGGTAAGTAGTAGGTAGTTACCAAGAGTACCTAGTATCTACCTAGGTAGTATAGTATTCTCATAGTATTCTCATAGTATTCTCATAGTATTCTCATAGTATTCTTATAGTATTGTCAACGTGAATTGACACAATATATATACCACCACTACTACTACTCTACCACTCTACTATGCTTATATTAAAGTTCTGAGTTCCTTGGCATCACATGCCCCGCTCGGAATGATATAACGTCCGGTGATAGTCCGTAACGACATGCAAGTGAAACAGGGTATAAAGTATTAGCGAGTGCTACAGCGTACTGGAATTACAGTGGACTATGTCGTAACAGTTATCCCCCGCAGCAAATAATTATTCAGGGCGAAGCGGGCCAGGGATGAGACGGATGATCTGCATGGGTTAGCCCACAGCCAAGCGAAATGAACGCGTGTATCTCTCCGCTCCTGGCAGAGCTGACGAATGCTCAGTTCCAGGATACGGAGTCTACGTAGTATACTCCGGAGTAGACGAAGGATGCTCGAGTAGACGGAGTAAGGTCCGAGAACGTCGTAGTAACTATTAGTTAGTTGCCACTACTAATTACTCTGCCCGCTAGAGACGTAACGCAAGAGTATATAAAGCACTTCTCGCTGTACAACGAGTACCTAACTCTCATCCAACCTTCATCATCTCTCTCACCATGAAGAAGACTCTCATCCCCGTGGCAGGATTCCTGCTGGGAGCCGAGGCGGCCCTGTACAATACCGTACTGGAAACCAACTCGGGCCCGGTGGTCGGATACCGGGCGTTTAACAGCTCGCCGGCCGGCATCGGGCTGGACAACTGGGAAAACATTGCGGTGTGGAAGGGCATCCCGTTTGCGCAGGACACCTCAGGCAGCAACCGCTTCCGCCCGCCGCAGCCGCTGGCGAAATGGAACGAGACGCTGTACGCCGCCGAGTTTGGCCCCGTGTGCCCCTCGGCGACGCAGGGGGGGGACTACACCGTCGACGAGGACTGCCTGAGCCTGAACGTGTGGAGTGCCGCCAACTCCAGCGCCGACAAGCTGCCTGTCGTGATGTGGAGTTATCCCGCCGAGTCGACCGCGCGCGACGCCCTGTTCAACGGCGGGGGCATGGCGGACAAGAACATTGTCTTTGTCAACTACAACTACCGTACCGGGTCCTTTGGCTGGCTGGCGACCCCGGAGCTGAGCGAGGAGCGCTACGAGGCCGTGGGCGTCAACAGCTCCGGCAACTGGGGCATGCTGGACCAGTTCGCCGCCCTGCACTGGATCCGGGAGAATATCGAAGCCTTTGGCGGTGATCCGGACCACATCACCGTGCAGGGCCAGTCCGCCGGTTCCGCGGCCACCTACCACATCCTCAACAGCCCGTTGACCAAGGGGGAGATCGTGGGTGCCATCATCGAGAGTGGCGTGCGTGACCCGCACGACCCTCTGTGCTCCAGCTTGGCCGAGGGATACACCACCCTCGCGGCCGCTCTGGCCACGGGTGAGAGCTACAGCGCCAGCCTCAACTGCTCCGGCGACATCGAGTGCATGCGGGAGCTCCCCATGGACGACCTGGTCACTGCCTTCCGCTCCAGCTCCTACTCCTTCTCCGCTACGCTCGACCACTACGCCATGCCGCACAAGTACATCGACTCCCTGCTTGAGGGCGCCGCCAACCAGGTCCCCGTCATCACAGGCAACAACAAGGACGAGAACGGTGCCACCTACAACCTCTCCCTCACCGTCGAGGAGTACCTGGCCGACATGAACGAGACCTTCTCCGGTGAATGGCTCGACAAGTTCCTTGATCAGTACGCCGTCAACGTCTCTGCCGAGGGCGCCGCCGGCGCCTACGACGCCCAATGGACCGACCGTTCCAACGTCGGAACCTGGCTCTGGACCCGGCTCTGGGCCAAGGGTAGCTCCGAGACCGTCCACACTTACTTCTGGGACCACGCTCCCCCGGGCCAGGACCAGGGCGCCTACCACGAATCCGAAATCAACTACGTCCTCAATAACCTGTACGATACCGATCTCCCCTGGACCCACGACGACTACGTCATCGCCGCCAAGATGAACGCCTACTGGGTCAACTTCATCAAGACCGGCGATCCCAACGGTGGCAACCTCACCGAGTGGAAGGCTGCGGGCACGGAGCCGGTTGTTCAGCATGTCGGTAATGGCTGGGGGCCTATGCCTGTTGCTGATGATGCCAAGATCGAGTTGTTCGAGGACTGGTTTGCTACTTTGCCTACTTTCTAGTTATTCTGATCTTCACTCTGTATATATGTTAGTACCGACGTCTATATACTGTCTATCTACCCTTGCATAGTTAACTACCAGTAATGCAATACTTGTATCTGTACTTAATTATAGTTGATATACATAATGCCTAAAGAGATTCCCCCCCCTGCTGCACCATCGAAGCAAACACCCCCCCAGCAGCTTTCAATTCCTCCGGCGCCCCAAACTCAACAGCCCTCCCGTCCTGAAGAACGAGGATCCGGTCAAAGTCCGCGACTGTGCTGAGCCGGTGCGCCACCACCAGTAGCGTGGTATCAGAGAACGCCTCGCGGATCGACCGCTGGATGAGCTTGTCCGTTGCCCCGTCCACGGCAGAGGTGGCTTCGTCCAGAACCAGGATTTTAGGGCGTGTCAGGATCGCGCGCGCCAGACAGAGCAGCTGTTTCTGTCCGTGCGAGAGGTTGTTGCCGCCTGACGCGACGGGCGAGGACAGCGTAAGGAAGATATTAGAAGTAGCGGCAACAGTATTGGTACTGGAACTAGCACCGGCAAGAGTACTAGAACTAGTTTCTTCAGCAGTGGAAGAGGCACTCGAGGCAGTCGCAGAGGCAGTCGCCGAGCCAGTGGGAACCAAATGTACTCGCTGCAGAGCGTCTTGGACCTCTGCATCACTGAACCGGCCCAGCGGGTCGAGGTTCGACCGGATCGTGCCGGAGAAGAGCACTGGATCCTGCGGGATAATAGCCAGTCGTGTACGGAGATCAGTCAGTCGGATGGTCGAGATGTCGACTCCGTCAATCACAATCGCCCCGCGCTGGGCATTCAGGAAGCGGAAGAGCGCGAGCGACAGTGTAGATTTGCCTGTTCATTAGTTACATTATATAAAAAAAAAAAAAAAAAAAAAAAGAGAAAGAAAGGAAAAAGAGAAAAAAGCTTACCCGCTCCTGTTCTCCCTACCACGCCAATACGCTGCCGTCCCTCAACGGTAAACGTCAATCCCTTGAGAATGGCCGGCAGCCCCTCTGCATAAGCCACTTCTAAATCTGAAACCTCGATGCGGCCGTCCTCGGGCCAGCTGGCGCGAACGGAGTCGCCCTCGGCCGGCTCAACTTCCAGATCGCGATACTCGAGAATCCGCTCCGCGGAGTTCATGTCGAGCTCAACTGCCGTCGCGATGCGGACGGCAAGGGTGACCTGCCACCCGAAGCTGAGGGCAAAGGACAGCGCGAACCCGGCGAGACTGGCGTCGACGCCCGGCGTGACCACGATACAGACGGCAACCGTGGACGCCAGCATGGCTGCGACCAGCCCCACGCGCAGCATCAGCCAGCCCTTCAGCAGGGCGTCGTGCCAGGTGCACGCGGCGTAGGCGTCGATGAGCGCGTACATGCGCTCTGCAAAGGCGGGGGTCTCGTCAAAGGCGCGGATCGTCGCCAGGCCGCGCAATGTCGCTGAGAAATGCGAGATGACGGGCGACTTGCTGGTCGACTCGAGGCGTTTGATCGTGCGCGCGCCGCCGATGTACTGTCGCCCGATGAGCGTGCAGGTCGTCAGCAACACAACCGCCACGCCGGCCAT
Source organism: Penicilliopsis zonata CBS 506.65 (assembly GCF_001890105.1). NCBI lineage: Eukaryota > Fungi > Ascomycota > Eurotiomycetes > Eurotiales > Aspergillaceae > Penicilliopsis > Penicilliopsis zonata. The sequence goes on from NW_019208915.1 coordinate 363,853, forward strand.
CACGGGCGAGACAAACACCGCCGCGATAAGGATGCCCAGAATCTCCCATAAGATCGTGGCCAGCATGTAGAAATTCTGCGTCAGCGACGAATCTAGCGAGGTGAAATCACCAGTGAATCGGTTCAGGATGCGGCCTGCGGGCACGGTGTCGAGCCAGCGCAGGGGTGCGTGCAACACGCTGTCCAGCAGCTCGGCAAACAGCGTGCGCGACGCCCGGATCGAGGCAATATACACGGCTAGCAAGCGGGCAAGCGTGACTGCCACGGAGAAGACGGAAATAATACAATACACGGACAGATAGAACCAGAGGTTGTCGTTGTTCGATGATAGGGTGTGGACGGCAGGTGTTTCTTGCGATGATGGCCACAACATCATCGTCTGCAGGGAATAACCGGCACGCGCCTGTTGCGACACCTGTGGAGTAGGCTCTGAAGAAGAACCGCTCGAGCCCGCCCAGATGCGCACCCAGTATGTCCTACCGAGAATGAAGCTCTGCGAGACGGCAAACAGCACCAAAAGCACCGACCACAGCACCCAACCGCCTGACGCGCGAATGTACGCCTTGTACACGGCGGAGGAGACGCGGCCGGTTTTGCGGCCCTCGACGTCGGCCTCGACCTTTTCAGATGCGGTGAACGTCTCTCCTGACTCGGCGGACATTTTCTTGGGGTCTCCTTCTTCTTCTTCCGGGTCATCGATCGCCCCGGCGTCGCCCTCGCCGGCAAACACCATGGTTCCGTCGGCGAGGCGCACCGAGTAGGCAGCTTGGCACATGGCAGCGTGATGGGTCGCGAGGATGCGGGTGCGGCCCTGTGCAAGCTCGCCACGGAGAGCGTTCTCAAGCACGTGGCGGCCAACATGGGCGTCCAGGGCACTGAAGACATCGTCGAGGACTAGGATCTTGGCGGACGAGTACAGGGCTCGCGCGAGGGAAACACGCCACTTCTGCCCGCCGCTCAGCGCGACTCCCTGCGTGCCGACGAGGGTGTCGTCGCGGTTCGGCAGCAGCGCAAGGTCGGCCGTCAGGGCGCAGGCCGCAACCGTCTTGCCGTAACGGACGGGGTCAAAGGGCGCACCGAACAGGACGTTGTCGCGGATTGTGGCATTCTCGAGCCAGGGGGTTTGCGAGACAAAGGCCATGCCCATTCCCTGGGGTACGTGGACTGCTCCCTCCACCACGTCTGCCTCGCCCAAGATGGCCGCCAGGAGGAGCGACTTGCCACTGCCTGTAGGGCCGGAGATGACGCTAAAGGCACCCGAGGGAAACACCAGGTTAACATCGCGTAGGACGAAGCGATCCTCCTCACCAGTCTTGGTGGTGGGGAAGGCAAGCGAGGCGTTGTGGAAAGCCACCGCAGGGCCTGGATGGGTGGCGACCGGTCGATCGGGCGAGCGCAGGAACTTGTCGATACGGTCGCAACTGACCTTGGCGTTGAGGAGGAGGACAAGCAGATACGGAATAAACGAGACCAGGCCCTCAAGCTGGATGAAGAGCGAGATGGCGGTGAAGGCGACAGCAGGGCCGAGGGAGCCATGCACAAGAGCGTAGGTGGTGAGCGAGAGGGCCGTCAGCACGACGGGGGTGAACTCGGACGCAACCGCCATGTAGACACTGTTGAGGCGCGTCTTCCACAGGACGGCAAGCTCCTCTTCGCGCACGGCCGTGAGCTGTGCCGTCCACTGCGCCTCGGTGGCGCCAAACTTGATCTGACGGATCCCGTGTAGGGCCTCAGTCGTCAAGGCGGTCCGCCTGTCGCGGATCTTCATCAGGGTCTTTTGCAGGCGTCCGTAGCGGGATGCAAGAGCCCGGTTGATGGGGAAGAGCACGGCGATGCCGAGGAGTCCCGCACACAAGCTCTGCCAGCCCATGAGCACGAGCAGAAAGACGACCGTGACCGCGAACTTGCCCGCCATGTTGACGTACTGGCCGTTTTGCGCGCCGAAGATGGCGATCTGGTTGCAGTCGACAGCAAACATATTGATCACGTCCTGGGAAGCTTGCTTTTCCTTTGCGTCATCTTCTCCTGCTTTCTGGTCCTTTGCGTCCTCTCCGGTCGATTCGTCCGCCTGCAGACGTCTGCGCAGGAGTTTGCGATACATGAGGCCGGTGAGGGTCGAGCGCATGGGGATGACGAGGGTGGCCATCTCCCACCACATGATGCGCGAGTCGACTATCTGCGTGCTGACAGTGGCGGTAAGGATGGCCAAGACGTACTTCCAGGCGTCCGGGTCGACGGCGGGGGCGTTGGGATCGGCCTCCCGGCGCTCCAGATGCTGCAGCATCTTCATGGTCGCGAAGGCCGGGGCAACGTCGAAGAAATTGGAGACAATGATGGAGACCCAGACGCGGATTAGGCTCCAGCGGAACATCCATGTAAGGCGGGCCCAGAGGGGAAGACTGTCGTTGAGGACGGAGTCGTAAAACGCGGCGGTGGAAGCTTCGGCACGCAAGTTGGCGTGCATCGCCGGCAGGTCGGCGAGCTCCAGGGTCTCTTTGTTACCGGCTTCGAGCACCGGCAACACCCACTGGAAGGCCAGATTCGACCACAGGCTGGTCGTTGCCTGGCCGTCGACGACGCGGCCTGCGTGGGAGACGGCCGGGCGGCGCTGGAGAAGCCCCAGACTGACGATCAGACCGGCCAAGACCGGTAGCTGAACGGCATTGAGAATGAAAGGGACCCCAGTCGACGTTCGCAGGCCCACGATGAGGATCACCACCGTGAGCGCGGCGGTGATCAGTTGGACGGTCGCGCGGTTGAAGCGGGCCACCGACTCTCTCTCACGGGCGGTATCAACGAGTTGTAGGATGAGGAAAAACTATATTCATTATTATTAGAATCATATTTCTCTCTCTCTCTCTCTCTCTCTCTCTCTTTCTGTTTAATTGATGGGAATAAAAACCCACCCAGGCAGGTAAAACGAGGCTCTCGCGCTGCTGCGTCAACGCGGCCACGACAACGCCTGCGACCGACAGAGCGAATCCGAGCAGGACGCAGACAAAGGCAGCGACAAACACCCGCCCGGACAAGCGGGCGTAGGCAGCCATGGCCTCGAGGGAGGCGACGCCGTCGACATCCTCGTAGATGGCGGGCGCAGGTTTGCGCAGGGTCCAGCGGGCGGAGACAAGACGACGCAGGGCAGGCAGAGAGCCAAGGGCGATCAGCGCTGTGGCCGCGAGGGCGGCACTGCCGTCCATGTCTACCATGAGGACAGGACGGATGGTGAACAGTGAAGATTTACTCTTGCATTTGGCTTCCGGTAGAATAAATTTGTTCATAAAAGAAAAGCACAGAGTACTCCTGGAGGAGTAAGAGTAAGCACCTGGAGTCAGACGCGGAGTCCGGCGGAGCAGCGGCAGATTTGCAGAATCCAGGGTATTTTTCAGTGAGTGTATAGTCTAGCCATGATATAGAGAGGAATAATACAGAATAATACCAGATATATAATACGATAATTGCATTCCATGTATTTGCAAGAGACCAACCAATCAAATGTCTCAGATAACGGCGTCTCTTTCTGGACCCCGACAAACGGTAGCGAATCCTTTTGGTCCGTGCGTGTGATAGCCAATAGGAAGGACTGAATTTCTGACTATGAGCTCGGAATAAAATGACTAAGCATACAATAGGAAGATACTAGGTAACTTACCTAAGGTAGGTACTAGGTAGGTACCTACCTGATATACATGGAGTTGTCTCACTCACAATAGTTACCTATGGAGTAGACCTGGTTAACTAGGATCAATACTTTGAGGCGAAGATCCTGGTGGAATTTCAGTACTAATGGTGTTTTGTAGCATGGAACTGGTCAAATTTAGGCGCAGTCTGTAATTCAGGCCATCATTTATCTGCTTGGAACCTGCTCGAGGCCTGGAGTAGGAATTATAAGAGAATGCAGGAAGAGGGATTGATGGTGTCACGTGTTGCACGTGTGGTCTGGTGACCCGGGTGACCGTGGCTGCCTGATTTGAAGCAGATCTCAGCAACTTCAACTTTCTTTTCTCTCTTCACCACAGCAGCTCTGACAGCAAACACCGTGGAAAAGAAACCAGCGGGAGGAGAGATCTCATTCAAGACTTTGGTCGGCTCTTCTTGCCAGCCATGGATTCGCGGCTGATATGATGGAGTGTATGGAGTAGCTGCTGGATGGAGTCTTACGGATCGGACAAAACTGACCTTCCTGGTCACAAACATCTCCCCACGGTACTGGCTTAAGCTATGGAATGAGATAGACGGTGAGAACACCACATCCTTTACCAGCAGGCTCTATTCCTCTACATCTGTGTGGATTTTAAACAGCGTTCAAATGTGGTGGGTGGGAGCTTGAAACCCTATGGCCACTAATTTGATGCCTAGAGAGCCTCCATCTACTACTTCTCTAAACCCGATAATGACGCAATAATACATCTTCATGACTTTGATCTGATCATTGAATATGGATTGATTCTCTTGAATAAGATTTGGTTGATAGCCAGCGGATCGACAACCGGTTGCCGTCTGCACTTTAGACTGTGGTGGCTCGTAACTATTGTTCTGGATTGGCTTCAACAATGTCTCTTTCCTCTACCCTGCATCACTCCGCCATCAACTAGATCGTTGATCGCATCGCCAAGATGGCCGGCAAGCGGTGATACAGCGTCTCAGGCGACAGGGGTGAGCGCAGAAATAGATCACTCCTGCAACGTCTGTGGTCCACTATGGAAGACCCATGTTGTTGGGTCCTACCCTCCTTGACCCATACCTGTTGATTGATAAGGCCAAGATTTTTTTTTACGTTTAGCAGAATTTGAAACTTGCCTTGGATATCGAAAGACTGTCAAGAATACCACCTGAGGCCCTGAGCAATGAGGGCACGTGTCGTCACATGATAGTATCACACGTCGTGTACCTCGTGCCTCACGCCTCTATACTGTTGTACCTTCCCCTACTCTTCTCTACTTTCGAATGTCTTGCCCTTAGCTCCGTGGAAATCTTGAGCTAACGGTTCAGAAGGGGAACTAGACGTGCGAGCTTCCTGGCGTGGAGAAGTGGGGTGGCCCAAATGGTCTGACCAAGGGTGAAACGCCTGCTTGCTTTCTAGCAACGGTCCAGCGAGAGAGAGCCCCTCATATTCTTGCCCATTCTTGGCTAACAGGAACAGGTGAACTATATAAACAGCTGAATCCTGGGAGTCCCCCTTGCTCCTGTTGATCACTACCCCTAATTTCTTGCAAGAAAGAGAGAAAGAAAATGACACAGGAAGTTCCCTCTACCGATCCGGCAGTCTACAACGCCTACAAGGAGAAATGGGCCGTGGCACCGACTACTGCGCCCGAATGGCTCACTCGGGCGCGCGAGGTGGCCGACGTGCTGGCCACGGACGCTGCCCTGCGTGACCAGGACAACAAATCGCCCGTGGCGGAGGTGACCCTGCTCAAGCACTCGGGCCTGCTGAAGATTCTGGGACCGACCAAGTACGGCGGCGGAGCGCAGTCGTGGGATGTTGCCTGCAAGGTCGTGCGTGAGGTGGCCCGGGGTGACGGGTATGTTATATATAGATATACCCGCGTGAAAATGTGACCGCTCATACTCTCAGATCGATTGGCATGCTCCTCGGATACCACCTGCTGTGGTCAACAACGGCCAATGTGGTTGGCACCCCCGAACAGGCGGACCGTCTCCACGAGCGAATCCTGACCAACAATTACTTTGTCGGCGCCGCGGTCAACCCGCGCGACGATGACCTGAAGATCACCCGCGAGGGCGACGAGATCATCTTCAACGGCTTCAAGGGGTTCACCACGGGCGGCGCCGTGTCGGACCTGATGGTCCTCGAGGGAGTGCTCGAGGGCACGGAGCTCCACGTCTTCGCCCTGGTGGAGACCCGCCAACCAGGCCTCTCCTTCCTTCATAACTGGAACAACATCGGTCTGCGCCTGACCGAGTCTGGCAGCGTGCGCATCAGCGATGTGCGTGCTCCCTGGGCCGACGCGCTGGGCTACGACGCGGCGACGCAACAGCCACTGCCAGAGATCCTCCTGATCCAGTACCCTAGCATCCTGCTCCCAACGTAAGTCCTGCAATTAACCAGGTAGATTCCAAAATATTCGCTTGGATAAAGAAAGGCTGACTCCTGCTTGATCACTTTAGGCTGCAGCTCATCTTCTGTAACTTCTACCTGGGCATCGCGCGCGGCGCCCTCGAGACGGGCAAGGATTACACCACCCGCACCACCCGTCCCTGGCCGTACGGTGGCGGTGAGACGGCCTCCACCGCGACGGACGAGTTCTACATCCTCGAACGGTACGGCAAGTGGCTGGCCCACCTGCGGGCGGCGGAGGCCCTGGCCGACCGCGCCGGCGAGGAGCTGGCAACCCTGTACGCGCGCCACGCCGTCGACCACGCCGGGCTGACGGCCGCCGAGCGCGGCGAGCTGGCCGAATGGGTGGCCAGCGTCAAGGTCGTGGCCACCGACGTCGGCCTCGAGGTCTCCTCGGGCGTCTTCGAGGTGACGGGCGCGCGCGCTACCTCCCGCAAGGTTGGTCTCGACCGTTTCTGGCGCGACATTCGCACTCACACCCTCCACGATCCTGTTGCCTACAAGCAGCGCGAATTGGGGCGGTACCTGCTTCTCGGCGAATATCCGGCCCCCTCTTGGTACACGTAAATTATTACTATTATGGGTTACTAGTTCGTTAGTTACTAATTAGTTGAATTTAAGATAGACTAGTCTCTTGCCTAGACGGTAACTAGCTGCATGCCACCTAGATAGCTTCTTGCTCACAGTGGGGAGGAAGCTGTCATCAACCTGAAACATTGGCTAAAAAAAGGCTAATTAAATGTCAAATAGTTACTACGTACCTTACTACTCCGTACATCCATAGTGACTAAGTACTTTGAATCCTTGCTATTTACTAGTCCTCTAGTAATCAAGTAGCTTACTCAAGGTGCGTGGCTCTAAGAAGGATTGATTACTCCGTACTTGTCTAAAGAGCAACTAGTTGCCAAAAGTTGAATAGATCAATAACCAGCAAGTCATTAGAAACTTATTAGATAGAACCTTTAGTAATAGTAGTAGTAGTAGTAGTAGTAGTAGTAGTAGTAGTAGTAGTAGTAGTAGTAGTAGTAGTAGTAGTAGTAGATCTATTGTATACCCAAAAGCCAAGCTTCATGATTCTAGGACTATCTACACCAAACGCCATTGTTAAGACAGAGCCAGCCGCCCAACCGACAGAGATACTAGTGATGCATATGATACATAACCGGCATACTTGCAATGCAATGATTTTATTTCCGCACCAACCGCTCTTCATCCGACTGACTGGCGCTCCCCCCCCGCATTTCAAACTCGACCGTCTGCTCGACCTCGACGTTGATCCTGCCTAGTGACTTGCTCTTATCATCGCTGCCACCGCGCTGCTCCCTGGTATTATGACAGGGTTTGTGGTGCTGGTTCCGCACAGCCGCAAGCTCCAGGGCATCGTTTTCCACGGGGTCGTGCCGAGAGTCCAGCGCGGAGATGTGCGTCGTGATACTTGCTTCGACGGCGGGGTCGACGAACCGCCGCGACTGTTTCGAGGGGAACACGCCCGTCGCGTTGCTGGATCCGTACCCATTGCTGGGGCGTGGGTAGTTGCCTGCGGACGAGGCGTTGATTTTATCGCGGGACGTCACCCAATGGAGGACGAGATTGGAAAATAACACTATATCAAATAGCCTGTTAGCTTGATCTGCTATGTAAGAAGAAGTTGAACGTACCCTCGGCGTTGCAGCACATGAAGCAGATCCACGCCTGTTCGCCCTGAAGGACCATCAGAACGGTCAGGTTGCTAACAAATTAGGTCAGTTACTATTCCGCAGAGAGAACACAAGGAAGAAAGAAGGAGAAAAAGCAGGCATACACAATGCTTGAGGTCATCGTGCCCACACTGCCGAGGAATGAACGGATGGCGATAACGCGAACGACCGAGTCCGGACTGGCTTTGTACGAATAGAGGCCTACATGGTCAGCGATTCGTTCTCTTGGCAGGGATATAATCTTGATCAGGGGCTTTTACTTCGTAACGGAAGGACAAACAGCAGGGTGAGATAGATCTGTAGTTTGATTAGCGTTTCCAAGGAAAAGAAAGAGAAGAGAGCGGGGGGGGGGGGGGTTTGTCAAAAGACAGTCTCGAGGATTTAACGCACATTGATGGTGGCATCAAAGATGATGAGCGGCAGCATGACCTTCATGTCCATCCCAATAACGCAAACTCCCCCTTGGTCCAAGTATGAGAAGCGACTGGGAAGAGTTGAGTGTTTTTCCTTTTCATTGCAACAAGGGGACCAGACCCACTAGATGATGTTCATGAGCCCGAGAACACAGTACGGCACTGATGCAATTAGAAGCCATATCTCTACCTCCTTATCGTCGAGGCTTGCTCACCCATCATGCCGAAGCAGTTAAAGCAGTATAGCTTGGACTTGAGACGAGGCGCACGGGTGCTCCGCGTCAGATGCTGAAAAGATTGAAAGTTAGGCAGACTATATATCGGAATAGAAGAGGGGAGCGGGGGAAAACAAACCGCTTTTTCCACGAGAAAAAAGTATATCAGCTAGAAAGACGGCGCAAAGGCTTTAGAAAATAAAAGAAGATATCGAAGAAGGTATCAAGGCCTATAGTAAAACATACGACCTGCAAAGCGTTAGACTGGTTTGACGAAGACAAGGCAGAGTAGCTGTACTTTGGTGGAAAGATATGAGGTCAGACACAGCAGAATCGCTACTTCGCACGAGCTCCGAGAGCGATCCAGCCCGACGCCATGCTCGAGAATTGCCGTGGAGGCAACATAGATGATAGAGTCGATGTAAATGGCGAATATCACTAGCAAGGTTTGTTAGAAAGAGAAGTGGAAGGAAGATAAATGTAGGAACTATGACTATTACTACATACTCCATCGGCCTAGGGGCACTCGGGACCAGTTGGTAATCGTTTGGGCACGACGTACTGCCACAGAGTCTTAGTAAAAGTATGATCCGATGGTCAGCTAGGTAGTTATGCAACGCGAGGCGTACCAAAGCAAACCGACAAGATGCCCACGGTAATCATAGACAGAATGGTCGATAGAATCATGCCCGCTATGGGGATACCGTCTGATGTCGACACCATGATGACCGGACGCGCAGGCAAAGGGAAGCCAATTCAATTCAGCTTCTGTTTGGAAGAAGAGGGCCCCAAGTGATCTTTATGACTCGATCAATTGTTATCTTTTTCCTTTGTCTTCAGACAACTAATAATAAGACGTAGAATTACGGCGACGGGTCTTTTTTTTCTCTTTGATTTTTTTGACCAACCCGTAAACCGAAAGAGATCGACCAGTGGACCAATTCTGCAATAAGATAGGATGTATACCCTGTACACCGTATTTAAATCTTATAACTTCGTATTGGCCCAACGGCAGCTTGGTCCACACGACGGGCGAGTTCTCCATGACTTTGAGTGGGACTGGGGAGTAGCTTGGCTATACGCCGTCCCGCTAGTTGACAATTGACAATAAACGGCCATCTCGAAGACCCAGTCCTGACTGACTCCTGGCGGGCCACCCAGGGGGGAGGATCAAAGGATCCACATTGACACGCCGGCTGTCAACAAAAAATTGTGCTCCTTTTTGGGGACTCTGTTCCAGCTTTGCGGGCCATCTGCCATGCCCTACTCCGTACGGAGTAAGTCCTTTTGCCTGTCATGGTTTAGGGCGAGCAGGGTTCCAGACTGGAAGCCGATTCGTGACCCTTTTGTGGGTTCTCAACTTCTCGGCCGTCCATCCCTGACACTCCAACTTTATCGAATATATTAGCTCTTACAGCCACTAGTCAGTTATTCTCCGTGATCCGTGTTCGGCAAGTCGTGGGATGCTTTCCGGCAGGTGAAGCCGTGGTGAGCTACGCTCTGCTGGGTTCCCTAATTGTCGTGCCAGGGGTTCAAGACTGGAGACTGTCTGCCAGCAATTGTATCTGTTCAACGTCAACAGCTTAATCTAAGTAAAGTCCTAGGCCAATTTCTGGAGACCTACTTGAGATGTAGGCGTAGCCCACATGGCTTCTTGCTGGAGCCACACGGCACGTTGCTTTGTTTTGGTTTAGAGATGCCGGTGAGAGTGAAATGTCTGACTCAGGATTCAGGCAGGATTCAGGAAGGAGTCTGGACACAGTGGACAGTGGACAGTGGACAGTGGACAATGACATGTGATCCGATCACCTGACTGTTCATGCCTTAGGTACCTACAATATTTGGAAATCTCTAGCACTTTTCAACATCCATCTACCGCTTGCTGGAAAGAATCAAGACAAACACTGACCCATCGAGACACGACACATGATTGACGCATCATATCAACACCGCCGCCAGGGTTACGGGTTGTTCCACTTGCTTTTAGAAATGGCAGGTCGGAAGACTACCGAAGAAAGGAAACATACTACATAAATTTAGGAATAGTTGAGGTAAATGCTTAACAGATGATCTTATAGTGCTGTCTCTATCCACTACAAATGGGAGACATCTTAAGTGACCCATTAAGAGGGCGATCTTCCTTCGCCTGTTAATCAGTATTTACTAGGAGACTTGACATATGTAACTCTACTTTATATAGGTGATATTATCTGACATGAGCCTGGCAGTTTACCTGGCAGGTATTGTATAAAGGTACGGAGTATATTAATTCAGATACACACATACTAAAAGGGACTAAAGCAGTCCTAATTCTCATCTCTGATCTAATCTAATCTATTATATTGACATCTTAATCTAAACTACATTACAAGTGTACACTAGGGTAGATCTATTCCATATTTCCTCAGAGTATGCTATGGTTTAGGTACTTTTAGGAGGTACTTAGTTACTTAGTTACTACCTCAAAGTACCAGGTACCATTGTAAGCTTGTCCCGATTGGGTATGGCGGCAGGTAGCGGATCCACGGCGGGAACCAGAAAGACCCGGAAGTCTTGGCGTTCCTGTTCAGAGCCAATCACAGCGCGGAAATTGCCCACGACGGGAAATCCTCGGGTCTACTCCGTACCTCCAGGGCTACGGAGGTCCGAAGGTGGTGAGTTAGTAGTAATCTTCCTTAATACCTAACGTACCTAGAGTACCTACCTAATGTACTACCTATGTACCTACTATGTAGAGTATGTACTATGTACCTGTACACTACTATATACCTAGGTAGTAGAGAGTAGATAGTTACTAGGTAAGTAGTTACCTGACTATACAGATGCACCTCATCATTATATAGTAATATGAGGTACACTTCAGTTAGACTCAGTAGAGCCTCTAACCTGTCATTTTCTTACCCATATAGGAATAGAATAGGGGATTAAGCTTGATTAAACTGCCATATATAGACAGTAATGCAGGAATTCCATCAAGTTATTGTCAGGAAAAAGATAAGAACAAAAAGCCAAAAAAGGCCTACATCATAAAAACTCACGTATTCGGCAGCAATTTAGCGATGTATAGGGTGTAATGATACTATACAGAACCGCTATAAGTAAAGACAAACGAATTACTCCGCCAGGCAGCCGTAGACTGTGGATACGTCGGTGGTCAAAACGGTGGAAGTCATGGTATAGATAACCACCGAGTCTGTCAGGGTGTGGTTGGCGATGCTGGAAGCTGAGCTGCTTGTGAGCGGCCTGGACAAATGGGGGGGGGAGGTGACTGGCTGGATGCTGGGATTGAAACAGCAGTTGATGACGCTGAGCTAGATGCTGAGCTAGACGCAGAGCTAGACGCAGAGCTGGAAACCGGTGTTGATGAAGCAGAGCTCGATGCTGAGCTCGGAGAGACTGATGCTGACGACGAGGCCACTGGTGTACTAGGAGTACTCGAAGGAGTAGTCGGCATGATGGTCTCGACATAGACAGTGGTATATGTGACAGCGACAGTATCGACAAGAGTCTCCGTGGCAGACGAGGTCTCGACAGTTGTGCAGGGATTAGTCGTATAAATCTTCATAGCCTGAGCATACGAGAACGCGACGGATGAGAACGATAAAGTGCCGGTATAGAGGAAGCACTCCGAGGAGGCGAAGGACAAATACACCAACCCCAGACAGGGCGTCGACGAGATACAGTAATCCACACACGAGCTGTAGACGATTCGTTCTAATTCCGTCAGTTGGGTATAGATAGCCGTGTCCCATGAGAACATGCGAGCACGACTGGGAGATATAGGAGGAGCCGTATGCCCAGATCGTATCGACACATGACACTGTCGCGGGCTGCGTAGAGCCGACCTCGCAGGTGGAGACGGTGGTGACAACAGGGATGATTGTGGTCGTGGTGGAAGTGACGGTGTCGACAGATGTGGCGGTGATGGTTGTTAGAGAGACGCCGGCTGATTGGGGATTGACCGCGATGGCCTCTGCCAGAGCAGTCAACAATAGAGCAATGGTGATTTTCATTTTGACGGGCTGTATCCACTGTAGAAGGTACCTAAGAGCCAAGCTTCATTCTGTCGGTAAAGAGTGGAGGATATCTTGGTTCATGATAATAGGGGTTACTGTCGCTTGAAATGACCATAACAATCAGTAGTGCTGGCGCTTTAGGCTTAACCGAGAAAGCAATAACTATAACTTACTCCGTATACTTATAAATGAAAGATAGCAACAAAAGAAAGAAATAATCATTATACCGAGGGTTTATCTATACTAGATATTCTGTATATACTCGTACATCTTCTTAATTCAGAAACAGCTGCCAAGGTGCAACTATATTCTTGTATCTGGTGACATTAAGACAGGATCTATCATAACTTCAATACAGTATATACATATATATATGTGCAAACTACTTTTCCCTCAGCTGGCCGTCCAGATGTCATTCGGGACATACAAGGGCATGGTATCCTCCCATCGACTCTCAGTAAGGACAGTCATGTTGGAGCCGTCAGCCTCCATCTGCATGATAAACGGATACGGCTGCTGGTTGTTGTCGTAGATCATGGCCTCGTCCTGGAAACCATACATGGCCGACGCCCAGTTGATCTTGCCGTCGTGAGTCCAAACGGCGTGGGCGTCGTTGGCAGCCAGGTTGGTCAGGCGGGTGAGGTTGGTGCCGTCGACGTTGATGGTCATGACGTCGTAGTTGTCGTCCAGGTAGCTGGCGATGACCTCGTTGGTGCGCCGGGTGAAGACGATGCGGTTGGTGCCGTCGAGTGAGAACATGGGCGTGTTGTCCCACCAGTTGGTCAGCTGGATGACTTCTCCCGTCTGCAGGTCCAGGCGCTTCAACCCGAGCGGCGTGACGTCCGTGGCGGTGTAGTTGAACTCCCGCCAGACCAGCCACCGGCCGTCGGGCGAGATGGTGGGGAACCCGGCGTTCGTGGTGCCGTCGGTGATCTGCTTGGTCCACGACCCGTTGGCCGACACCAGGTAGATGTAGCCGGGGGAGTAGTAGCGGTACTCGAAGTAGTCGCCAAGTCCGATGGCCAGGATCTCGCCGTCCTCGCGGTACGAGGGCTGGAAGGAGCCGTTGGTGTTGGAGCCCGTGACCAGGTCCGGGAAGCGCGAGCCGTCAAAGATGTCCATCATGTCCGTGCCGTCCACGTTCATGGTGACGAGCGACGAATTTTCCGTCTGCTGAGACGTGTACGCGAAATGCCCCTGGGCCGACAGCCGCGGGAAGACGTCGCTGAACCGGTACTCCCACTCCTCGTTCCAGCTGTACAGCTTCTTCTCGATCTCGCGGACCGGGTCCCACTCGACATACTCGAACACAATCTGGTTGCCGTCGGGTGACCACGAGGGGGACCGCCACAAGCCTAGGAATGAGTCGTTTAGGAAACGGGCCCCCGTGGTGTTCTGAGCGTTGACCGCCGTGTAGTTGATCGAGCCCGGGTAGGTGGTGTTGGTGAGCAGGCTCTTGACCAAGAAGCCGATGGTGTTCTCGTCGACGTACTGCGGGAAGATCTTGATGCCACCGCTCTCGTCCGACTCGTGCACCACCCGGTCGGTGCCCGTGGCAAAATCCACCGACACAATCGCGGTGTTGACGTCGTAAAAGTACGACTCGGCCACGCGCCCGTAGTAGGTCAGCTCGGTGGGCACCTCGTAGAAGACGATGCGGCTGCCGTCCGGCGAGAACTTGGGCGAGCCCAGACAGTAGCCCGTGTTGTTGACGACGAGGCGGAAGTCGCTGCCGTTGGGCCGGATGGCGTAGATGGACAGCTCCTGGACGTGCTCCCAGCCAGAGATGTTGTTGTGGCCTCGCCAGGGGGTGTTGCGGTCCGAGGAGAAGACCAGCCACTCGCCGTCAGGTGACCAGGCCGGGCGGAAGTGGCCGTCCGGCAGCGTCCAGTTGCCCGCGACGTCGGTCGTGTTGGTGACGTTCCACAGGCTGCCTGTCTCGAGGTTCTTGATCCAGATGTTGGTCTTATGGTTGACCAGGCTGCCGCTGAAGGCCACCAGCTTACCGTCGGGCGAGATGACGCCCGCGTCCTCGATGTGGGCAGTGGTCGAGATGGGCTGCAGGTCACTGCCGTCCGGACGGACCCGGTACAGGTCGGACTGGCCGTCTCCGGCACGCTCGCTGGTGAAGACGATCCATTCGCCGTCGGGCGACCACTGGGCGTGGTAGTCGAAGGTGCTCTCGTTGCCCAGAAGCTGGCGAGCGTTGGACCCGTCCGAGTCGGCGACATACAGGGTGGAGGTAGCGGGGGCAATCCGGTTCATGAACATGACGCCCTTCTTGCCCTCGACAGGCAGCCCGCGGGGCCTCATACCTGAAGAGGAAGATTCTTCAGAGCGTTTGGCAGCATACGGACACCCCGCGGCGGCGGCCAGGCCGCAGAGCAGCGGAGTGAGGAGGAGAGTAGAGAGACGCATCGTGAAAGACGCTGAGAGCAACGTTGGGAGCAACGTTGAGCGGGATCTACGTTGGTGATCAAGAAGAAGCCCATGGGAAAGAAAACACGCTGACAACCATCCTATTTAAAGGCTTTTCCAATCACCCTGAGCTTCGTCATGTTACGGTGGAGTTGAATCTCCGCCTCCTTCACAAGTCCGTCCTCTGTGCTTTAGTGTCCACTGTCCACTGTCCACTGTCCACTACTCAGTGCCCAGTGCTGCCAGCTTTTTCTCCGTCGGGAGGCACGGGTGCCGGGGGGCCAGTGAGCATTTGGATATTCGCAATAGCCTTCCATATTAGGCAGGGAGCGGCGGTGGCTCTGTCAAGCCATTTTTCTCTCTTAGAGTGGACGTGTGATGGAGAGGATTAGTGCTGCATTGTGGCATCGCCGCATCCTTTTGGCGTTGCGAATCTCCACAAGCAAGGTCGGTAATATAGTGACGAGGATGACGGAGTCCTCCATACTATCCAGGAGGTAACTACGGAGTAAGTACTCAAAGATTCTCGGTGAAGATGATTATCTGATAGGAACTGACTAGCGTATAGACTAGTAGACTGCATCAACCTGGAATCCACATACCATGGAGCACTTTCTTTGGAGAGAAGTACTACTAAGTCGTTACTCCGTACTCCGAACTTGATCCAGAGGTACTCCGTACTCCACCTTGACACCCGATCACGGTGATTGATAATCATGCCTCTGCAGCGGAACAAGGAACCAGAGGGAGGATTCGAAGGCATGTAACTTGGTGGGGGGGCGGGAACGGATAAGACAAGGGAGGACCCGACGGTGGCTCTGGGAGATGATGAATAGGGTCTTGGCAAGGATCAGCATGGGTGTGTGTGTTTGATTTTGATCTGCATAAGCGGGTAGAATAGGCGATTCACCGTCCAACTTTGTATCCTAGTAGTGTGTAGAAGAAGGGTGGACCTTGCAAACCCTCGGGGAGTCGTCCGGCGCCCCCGAGGAAATGTGAGTGAGTATGAGTAGAGAGTAAGTAGGTAACTAACTACTAATACTTCTTCCTGTATGAGTAGTAGACTAAGGATTATTCATTAGTATCTCCAGAGAAACCAACCTTATCTAGAATTGCCTATAACATATTGCACGTACATGGTGGCGCATCGCTAAGACTATGCCCAGCCCCAGCCAAATACAGCCAGCTTCCCTTCGGACCCTCCGGTTGTGCCGCCGAGTTTCTTCATTCCCTTGAAGAGTCCTCCGTACAGAATAGTGGAGTGGGGGATCATCGCACCGGAGCACTTCCTAACACTTCCTAACTCGAGCGGCGCGGAAATATCCACACGATTGTCAATACGACATACTAGGTACTGACTTGGCTTGTTCACAGACTACAGGGAGGTACGGAGTAGGGAATACTCGTACCTGTTCTACATAAGGTTACCACGAGGGGTAAATGTATTGAGATCTACGATAGGAAGCTGCCATGTGGTAAGCGAGGTTCAACCCTGTCATGATACGGAGACTGACAGGGTCTATACATGATACCAGGTAGGTACCTAGGTGATTTTACTTAGTAGTCACAGTTAATTACTACTTGGTGATATCTACTAGCTAAGTAACTAATCTACAATACTACCAGGATTCTTTGGTTTACTCGTATTCATTTAGTCTGGCCAGTACCCCTTGGTTAAGCGACTTCTCTGTCTACCTACTAGAGGTACCTAGTATGCCTTGATGGAACAAAACGATTGGATAGAGGGTACTGATTTATCCTTGCCGATTTATTATTTGGATGGAAAAATCAGCCGGTACCCAAGGTTAGGATATTGTCCATGCAAAGTACCTTTGCTAGTCTATTGAAGACGAATAGAGTACGCAATATCCATCTTACCTACTAACCAGCTTAGGGAGCCGACTAGAGATAGTAGAGTACCTCAAGAAGTGGCGAGAAATAAAATACCTCATATCTGATTGCTGCCTAATAATAGTAGTTAACAGTGGACAATTCCTTAGGGCAGTTGACTAGGTAACTAGGTAGTAGATAGCCAACTAGTGCTGACTCCGGCTTGCCAATCAGTAATACTAAATACCTTAGTACTAGGTGGATTAAAATACCACATAGTATTCTATCATGAGAATCACTCCTGCAGAGAACCAGCAGGAAAGTCTTCTGGATCGATCCCATTAGTTGAAACTCGATATATGAGGGGAGCGTCGATCACTCACCACATAGCCTCTACCTTGCTACTAAGTACTACTGCAGGTTTCTTCCAGGAGAGCACCTTGCCACGTGGCTCTGTGAAAGGAAGCCCTGATATTAGTGAATGAATCGTGTTATCCTCCGCTGGTTCTGCAGTATTACCGATCCGATTGCTGGATGGTAACCCCGGTGGGTGCAGCAGCATTAGTACGAAATAGCGCCATTCCAATGGCGGGATATGTTGAAATGATTGCATTGTCTGCTCAGCTGTACCCTCAAAGAGCCTATCATAGGTTATATACAGTATCCATATTCATGTCGGCCTCTATTTAGCAGCCGTGTCTAGATCGATGGCCGAAATTGGCCACTGTCCTAGAAGAACATATTCGGGCTGTTCTCCTTCGCCGTACTGCTACCGATATGGTTCAAAACTTGATTGCGACCAAACTTGAGGAGACGGTAGCGTGATAGGAAATCATCGTTATTAACTATGCGTGTCAGCCGGGAAAATGAAAATGAAAGTGAAAAGGGAAGATGGGATCGGGAGGAAGAGATACTGTAACCGCCACACATTCTTCTCTTTCCGATAAAGTCAGACCGGCCGTGAAGCATTCTCCAATTGTCGAAGACTGCCGATTGTTAGCGCAGGAGCCAGGATCAAAGTTCACTGGGAGGGGGAGGGGGGACACTTACTCAGAGCTGAGCCAGGCTTCAGCTGCGTCCAGATTTCCATGTCTGGACGTCGGATGACCTCGCTCCAGTGCCCTGCTGCTGCGTACCAGGCTTTCTGGTCGGCGACCGACCAGTTGGTCTTTGCTGCTCGGTCATAATTGTTCCAGCGGATCTGGTAGAGATGTCCTGATTTGGTGGTGTTGAATACAGGGAACTCTGTGTTGGGCTGGATGCACACATCTTCATTCCCACTCGAATGGGTTGGCTGGCTGTGTTCGGCCAAGACCACGCAGTGCTCGGGATTCTCCTCCATCATGACTTGGGCAGCCTTAAATCCGTCAACCAGTAGACTCTCGCCGCCGTGGCCGTCTGTGTGAGAGAGAAGATGGAATAGTTGCAATCTCGCCGGGTCAGTGAAATAGGTGTTGTCCGTATGAGCCCCCAGAAAATCAGTGGTGTAGGCGGTATCCTTGTATGTCAAGTCGGCTGTAAAGTCCCAGAATCCACCTTTGCCAAATATTATTAATTCAAGTTTATTCTTTGTTCACTGAGTAGATAGGATGTACCGTAGTGCGTATGCCGGATGAAGGATATTCTCTCCAGCAGGGACTGGGTTGCGTCGGGTCCAACTGGAACGTTGTCGACAAAACAGAAGCCCCATTTGTGCTGTTCTAGATTAGATTTCTACTATTAACTTGAGCCAGGAGTATCAACTGACAATATTCTCCAGCCACTCTAAGAGGGCCTCATTGTGCTTCATGACCTGACCGAACTCGACTGTGGGATATGATTCATTACCCGGAGTATGAGATTGAAAAGGTCTTTCCAGTAGTCAGCTAATAATTTCCTATTTGATATCACCGAATAACAGTAGATACCTTAGTGATAAAGGGGTTTTCTCATCTTTTCCAAGTCTGGCTCGATGAAGGTCAAGCCACTCCATAGAATAAGTAGATTGATGGCCGTCGGACCCTATAGAGTGAGGTGAGCACATGGTTAGTAGAGAACAGAAGCAAGACGACATACATCTGATTTTGACCTCGTCGTGCACATATTCTTTTATCTCAGGCGAGACGTCGGTAGGTATCTGGATTTATGTCAGACCTTGCTTTTACGTGGAAATAAACTAGACCCGGACTCACAGAAAAGGTATCCCCGATCCTCTGTCGTGTATCTGGGTGGATACAATTGGAACATTGGCAATTATCTCTATTGTCAGAGGTCAGAATTGGAAATTACCCATCTCCAGACAACCATGGATAAACCTTAACCAAAAGGAACCGCTTTGAATGAAAAAAGTCAGTGATATCCGGTTGTTTAAAGATTAGAGATGGATATACAAGGAGAGCGGTTCCCCGTGGACCTTCAAAGCCACTGAGTCTTCTACTTTCTCAACTTGCTGTGACTGGCTCGAACTAGCATCACTCCCAGGCAACGCGACCTCCGAGAGTTGCCGCCCTGGCGTACCCACGATTGGTCTTGAGAAAAGGCGAGGAGTGAACCGAGTGTCTCGCAATGGTGGACATGAATTCACACGCGTTCTCGTCGAAGTGCTCAGTCTTCTATAGTGCACAGCCGCCTGATAACAATAAGTTACCGTCAGGTACTTTAAAAACCACTTGAAGCAATAATATCTTCGATTCCATAGGCACCGCATACCGATAACTGCCGAATGAATGGATGTTTGCATTGTATCTCGCTGATCATCATCTCTGTTAGTTGGTCTGATGACTAGTATTAGTACGGCTCAACCCTCACCGTGTATATTTCCAAGTGCCCACAGCCCTGAGAAAAGACATCTTGTTTGAAACCGCGTTGAGGCTCTCTATTGAGAACAAGGAGAGTGTTTAACGGAGATTGTAGACTCGGCGTCGAGGAATGTCGTTGATTACCCCGAATCTCTACCCCACTTTGTGAGTGTATCACGTGCGGATATCTTTCTGAGCAATTTGCCAATTATCAGCGATTGTTTCTCTATCAATGGCTTTATCTTCGGGAGAAAAAGGAAAGTTATCTTCAGATTGGATCAATAAATGTGTGGGTCATGGAGCCTTCGACGGGTTTCAAATCTTGATCAATGATTATACTATCTTAGCGCATGGCAGCTCTTCTCTCAACAGTTGACATTACGCTCTACGAAAAGAGTAGGCAGTTATTCGAAATGATAGAGCAGTTACCCCATTTTAAAGCCTGCTTGTCGGCCCCGTCACCTTTAAGAGACACCGTCCGTTGCTCAATACAGCCTTGCCGTTCTGATTCTTCGTCACAAACCTAACTTCCTCCAAACCCTCCTTGACGTCTCCCGTCCGCCACATCTCAGTTGTCAGCTTGTCGCCCGGTATAACTGGAGAAGCAAAGCGAGCCTGGAACTCCTTAAGGCTGTTGGGATCACTGCCTCCAAGCTCTCTCAAAACGCCGTGGGCGGCAGTGTTCCAGCTGAACAGGCCGTGGATGATGGTGCCTCCAAAGCCCATCTTCGCACCTGGCTCAGGGGTGGCATGTAGAGGGTTATAATCGCCGTTCAAGCTGTCGGTTGGTCAGAGGCAACAGCCGGTTCTTCTTTATCAACTCTTAGATTATGTTTATTCTTACCGATAGAGAAGTGCCGTTTCCGAAGTAGTCTCTACGACATGAACTGCGTCGGGTTTCTTGTCTTCCGGAGGAGGATAGGAAATAGTTGCAGATCCTAGAAAGGAGTCAGACATTATAGATGCAAGAATCCGTGAAAACAAACTTACCCTTCGGTCCGCCCCAATTGCCCTGTCCAACAAAGAAAGTGTTGCTGACAGTCTTCGAATAGACTTCGCCAGTCACCTTATCAACAACCGCCTGCTCCGATTCCATCACTGAGCCGGCCTTGCCCTTGTCATAAACGCCAATAACCTTGTTGAGGAGCTCAAATGTCTTGCCGGCGCTGGTGGGCGGCAGAGGCTTCAGGATGGTCAGCTTACGCTGACCATCTACCACCCGGCGATAGTCAAAGTTCGGTACACCGGGGACAGGATTGGCCTGTTGGCGCGCGTAGAAATCGGTGACTTCTTGTTCTGTGAGTTTGAAAGCTGCACCAGCCAGAAACAAGTCAGCAAACGGAAGATCTATTGCCTTGAGCTTGCTTCCGTACGAAGAATCACGGAGTAGGTCGGAAACACGGAAAACTGAGGGTGAAGTTCCTACAGACGCGACGATCAGCATGATTAACACAAAACCAGTAACAATAAAGCTCACGTAGAGGAAGTGCAGCTCATCAGCCTTGCACCCGATACTGTTCGCAAAGAGCAGTACATCTCTCTTTTGCCAAGAGACCTCCTTCGAGGGAAACTCGTGCCCAGCACCCGGAGTCGACATGGTGAACTGCTTCTTAGTTGCCTTTTTTTTTTTAAAAAAAAAATAGAGGTTGAATTGAGCCCTGGTGCATATTCTAGATCGAGATTCAAATCCCTCAAAGTATTGATATAACTACTGCTTACTCCCTATATCCCTAGCTGCGGGGTCCTGCCATGAGCCGAGGCATATTCAATAGATCTGAATCCCTTTTTTCTCTCCAAGCCACAGCCGAGGAACCAACCCACTCTTCCAATAGTAAGCTGAGAATATCACATCAAACAGATATTCATGACTACAGATGTAGATTCTACATGAACCATAGACCGAAAAGAATGTCAGAGCTGGATGTGGCTGGACTGAGCGTCGACTCGGGGTATCTACTTGAAAATATCGAGGAGCTTCATGACCGTCTCTCGGAAATCATCTCGTATCACGCCGCACACGGCCGTTTCCCTGGCCTTCCCGAAACGCCGACAGATTGAAAAAAAAGAAAAAGACGCGGAACAAGGACAAGTAAACAAAAATCAAACAAAATCAGACCAGTCGACCACCCTATGTTCATCAAGAATTTCTGCCCTCATGCTATGCTGCCCACAGTGAAGAAAAATTAATGTCTTGGGGTGATGAAGAATGCATGTCATCACATAGAAAGGAATAGAGACAGGTGAGGAAGAGCGTGCATTTAGCACCTAGGGAAGATCAGCTAGCGAACACGATTTAGAGAAGGGGAGGGGGAGGAGGGTATGGAGACTGACATTCTGTAGAAGCAGCTGCCCTCGGCGAAGCGGGTGGGGTCTGTAGTCTCGAACTTGTAGGAGAGGGTGATGTCCAGATCACGCTTGTTCTTGTCGTTGGGCCTGTTCTCGAGGAAGCCGGTGACAGACTCTTCTTCTTCCACGGTGAGGACATCACGCAGATAGAAGACGGTCTGCTTCCAGTGGGTGTACTTGGCGTGGGGGCCAGTAGAGAAGCTGATGGGCTTGTGGCAGGCAGTGAAATCGATATCGAACCAAGCAATGATGGCGTGGATGAAGTCGCTGCGCTTGGCGTTAAGCGTATAGGGAACCTTGAAGGCCAGGTCGGCGGTGGTGACGGTGTTGAGATCGAAAGTGATGACAGGGCAAGGGTCTGTGACCAGGGCCTTCATCTCAACGGTGTCGACAAGAGGCTCAGTCAGGGCGACCTCCTTCATCGGGCTGTAGTCGAACCCGTACACGTTATCCCAGACTGCGTGAGAGAGAAAGAGAGTCAATTCTGAACAGACATTTTGAGTCAACATGAACCTTACATCCAATCTTGTCATCTTTGTACTCTCCATCCTCGATGGCAGCCACGTAGATAGTGGCCTTGTCGGGGAAGATCCGGCCGCCAGGGTTGAGATATCTGTCACGGGCATAGAGAACAGTGTCCAGCATGCTCTCATAGAGAAGGAAGTATCCCATCCACTCAGAGATGATGATGTCGACCTTGGGGAACGGAAGAACAACTTCTTCCATCTTTCCCTGGAGAAGAGTGATCTTGTCCGACAGGCCGTTGACTGCAACGATCTGACGAGCCTTTTCAATGATCGAGGACATGTCAACTCCAATTACGTGCTTCGCACCAGCCTTGGCAGCGAACCTTTGAAACGAAAAAAAAAAGAAAGATCAGCTTCCTTTCAATTCCGTCTCAAGTTTTATCCAGACAGACGTGGGGGAAATGCTCACATGCTGAGAATTCCAGTGCCGCATCCGACATCGAGAACAACCTTGTCCTTGAAAATGTGGCGGTTCTGGTAGATGGAATCGCGATAGGATCTTGTGCGCACGTCATCTTTCTAAAGAGAAATCGTGAGTTGGTAAGAGTTGACCAGAGGCGACTCGAGTCCGAAAGCGTTCAACTTACCAGCATCTCCTCGTGAATGCCTGAGTGGGGTCAATTGCCTCTTGTCAGCCCAATCTGCGAGAGTCTACTCGAAGCCTTTTGAGAAGGAGATAATACCATGATGATCATAACTATTTTATCTTCTGATTAGCAAACCCCCGAAAGAATCAAAACCATAGTCGAGGTATTCTACCTTGTGAAGTAACGGATCTCTGCATGATCCATGCCAACCATACGGTCAGCACTGCTAGACACATCTCCAGCTTGATTCTGGGAGTCGCTCATTTTCGGCTGGATGGAATTTTTTTTTCTCGGAAAATAATATAAAAGAAATAGTTTTCGGAGCGGTATCAGAGAACAGAAAAAAGGACTTTTTGCAAAGCGACGGCGCTGGACCGAGAAGAAGCAATTTATCTGAAGAGTCTTTCGCGGCGAACTTTTTTTTATCCCATTCGAGTAACGCCCAATCGGGCTAGCGGCCAGCTGGCACTAACCCCAATCGAGTCGATAGCCTTTTGCCAGGTGATGGCCCGAGCCCTGGTCCGATTAGGGTTACTCCGTCAAGTGGTACGAGTAGGAGTGTTCGTCTTACGAGTCCAAAATAATGGGATGATCCTTGAAAGATTATCTGATAAGGTGATATATGTGGGAATCTCAAGATCTAACTATAGATTTTGTGCCTTTCATTGGAGGGTCTACGGTAAATAGAAAGGGACCTGACTAGCTAGTAGGTAGCCTACCTATTTCAAAGGACATGTTAGCTAATTTCGAACTACACCAATGATAGAGGGTTCCAAGTGAGATTGCAATCAAAGAATAAGATGTAAAGAAAAGATGTAGCAAACACTGGATCAAATACCTACTGGCCAACCTTATATCTCTATGCAAAATTGCCAAGACCAAATAGTTTGGTTAGGAGGTAACTAGTTAGGAGTTACTGCCAAGTAGCACCGCTCGCGCGTGCTTCCGTCCTTTTAGCTGCGGACATTACGGATCAACAATCTTTCCCTACGATCATCCCCTTGGCAATTGTTGTCTGCGTGCTTAGGATAATGCTGCGCTCAAGGTCCAGGGCAGCGTCGATTTACGCTTTTCTTGCATTTTTTGCATTGGCGTCTTTGATAGGGAAGTCTAATGCCTCGCTAGGAGACCATCTTCCTGATTTCAAAGAGTGTGTGGAGGTATAGACAGGGTCGAGGAGTTGGTTGCTGCTGGAAGAGCACATGAGCTAACTGTCAGAAGGTCTGTAAGACTGAGAACTGTCAGGATGGAGACTCGGTTATTCGTAAGTAGCTAAAAACTTCGACAGGGGGGGCGGTTGAATACAATGAAACTGACAAAAGCAACGGCTAGCCTTTCACCTCCGCCTCATGCTATGGACCTGCCCTGCCGAGTGCGATTACACCTGTCAGCATGTTGTTACTGACCGTCGAGTTTCCCGAGACCCTCCCATGCTCACCCCGGTGGTTCAGTTCCATGGCAAATGGCCGTTCCGTAGAATCCTGGGCATGCAAGAACCCTTCTCCGTCCTATTCTCCCTGCTCAACTTTCTCGCTCATTGGCAAGGAATGAACCGAATCGAAGAAAATGTACCACGCTGGCATCCGCTGAGGAAATACTACCTTGGGTTTGGATATTTTGGTCTGGCAAGCTGGACGTTCAGTATGCTCTTCCACTCACGGGATTTCCCCATCACAGAGAAACTGGATTACTTCGGAGCCGGGGCAAGCGTTCTCTATGGCCTTTTCCTTTCCGTGCTGCGGATTTTCCGCTTAGACCAGGAGAGACCAAAGTATAAACCGACATTGCGTCGCTTCTGGACCTTCATCTGTGTCCTGCTTTACTCTCTGCATGTCTGCTATCTGAGTTTCTGGTCATGGGACTACACATACAACATGATTGCAAATGTGATCGTGGGAATCATACAGAATGTCCTGTGGACCGCGTTCAGTATTTACCGATATCAGAAGCAACCCAGGACTTGGACAGCCTGGCCTGGAATGATCGTCGCGTGGATAATCCTCGCCATGAGTCTGGAGCTCCTGGATTTCCCTCCGTGGCACGGCCTGATTGATGCACATAGTCTCTGGCATCTGGGGACTGTCATTCCCACAGCTTGGTGGTACTCGTAAGTCATCCGATCCCTCCAGATTTCCCCGAACGAGCTGCAAAAAGGCTGATCTACCCGTCTCTCCGTCAGGTTTCTCGTCAAAGATGTGCAAGACGATATGGCTGGCGAGAGATTGAAAGCTTGATCCGGCAGACTCTACCATGGCGGCTGCCCAGCGAAAAGTCCCTTTTTTCTACTGTCTTCCGCTGGAGAGAGAGGACCCATTATAAACCCTACCATTTATCGCGCCATAACTACTACTATTAGGTGGTGCTGTACCTATGTCACCTGCGGCGACTGGATCGTCAGAATCTTAATCTAATTTTGATCATCCTACTTAACGAATATCAAAGCCACACTGTTTCATTTTCTCGTAAGCGAGTGGGTCGGCAACCCTTGGGACCAGGCTGGTTATCCGGTTCAGCAAAAACAGGGCCACTCATCTCGAGGTGTTTTTATGTTTCTGCCTGACCGCTCAGGCCAGCTGCAGTCAGCACAAAGTGAGCTTCGCCCCTTGCCAGGCCCCACCTTCTTCGTCCACAGCGTTCAGCTCCAAATAGTATTCATTCCTTGCCCTCGGCCTGCCCGCCAAAAGTTGATTTATCTATTGCCTGTTAGCCCTCGCGCGTGGCTGGATCTCGTTTCCTTTCTGCATCTTCCCACTTTTTTGCCCTTCCTACTCGTTTAGCGTGTCCGCGCCGCAATGGCGTCTCCAGCTCAGAAACAAGCTATTGCTGAGGCAGCCCTGAAGTACGTGAAGCCAGAGGGCAAGGTGTTCCAGTATGGTACTGCCGGTGTAAGGCCTCGAAATCAGTCCCTCATCTAGTCTTGTAACTAACATTTAGGAAACTGGCAGTTCCGTATGAAGGCGTAAGTTCTTTTTGTTTATCGATCAGCCTCTCTTGTCCCCACCGATGCTCCGATACCCCGCGATCAGGAAGATCAACAGTTTCTAACCAAGATATCGGCATAGCGACCTCCTTAACACAGTGGTCTTTGCTGTGGGTTTGCTTGCTGGTCTGCGTTCGAAGAAGCTCAGTGGACAATGGATTGGTGTGATGGTGACGGCGAGCCACAACCCCGCCGAGGATAATGGTGTCAAGCTGATCGACCCCATGGTAAGTGGCATGGAGTCACCCTTTCATAAAAGATACGTGTAGCTGATTCTTGATAGGGCGAAATGCTCGAGGTAAGATTCCTGTTGCTATTAAGCCTTTAAAGCCCATTATTGAATCTCCCCTTCCTAGGCCGAATGGGAAACCTATGCCACCAAGCTCGCAAACGCCCCACTCGAGAAGATCGCCGACGTTTACGATGAGTTGATCAAGGAGATTGATGTCAAGATGGAGAACCCTGCTCGCGTGGCGTTCGCCCGAGATACTCGTGCGTCTGGATCGCGTCTGGTCGGCGTTCTTAACGCTGCCTTGACTGCGACGGAGGTCGAGTTTGCTGATCTAAAATTCATGACTACCCCACAACTTCACTACGTCGTCCGCTGCAAGAACACCCTGGGAACACAGTACGAGTATGGAGAGCCTACTGAACAGGGCTACTACGAGAAGCTCGCCGAGGCTTTCAAGAGGGTCATGAAGGGCGTCAAGGTCAAAGGAGCCTTGACTGTTGACTGCGCCAACGGCGTCGGTGGCCCGAAGCTGAGAGAACTCATCAAGTACCTGCCTAGTGCGGAGGAGAGCGGCCTGGACATCAAGGTCGTCAACGATGATGTGATCAACCCCGATAGTCTGAACTTTGAGGCAAGTCGCTCTACTTTTCTTCAACCCTTTGGGTGATTTGGATTAACACACAAGAACAGTGTGGTGCGGATTATGTTAAGACCAAGCAGCGAGCACCCCCCTCTTCCAAGGCTGGTGCTCTCGATCGTTGTGCCTCTCTGGATGGAGACGCCGATCGTCTTGTCTACTATTACGTCGACGAGAGTAGCGTTTTCAGACTGCTCGACGGTGACCGGATTGCCACCCTTGCCGCTTCCTTCATCGGGGATCTTGCTCGAAATGCTGGCATAGCGCAGAAGCTTAAAATCGGTGTCGTCCAAACGGCGTACGCGAATGGATCTAGCACCGACTACATCGAGAAGGTCCTCAAGCTCCCGGTCATTTGCACAAATACTGGTGTCAAGCATCTTCACCATGCAGCCTTGAGGTTCGATGTTGGTGTCTATTTCGAAGCCAACGGCCACGGCACTGTCACCTTCTCTGAGAACGCCCTCAAGGTCATCAAAAGCACGGAACCCCAATCTCCCGCCCAGCAACGCTCGCTCGAATCTCTGCAGGCTCTTGTCGACCTGATCAACCAAGCCGTTGGCGATGCTCTGTCTGATATGCTTCTTGTCGAGGCGATTCTTGCCCACAAGGGCTGGAGTACCAAGGAATGGCTTGCTACTTACACGGACTTGCCCTCCCGCCTCGTTCGCGTGGAGGTCAATGACCGTTCCATCTTCAAAGCCTACGACGCCGAGCGCAAGCTCGAGTCTCCTGCGGGCTTACAGATCAAGATCGAGTCTTTGCAGTCTCGCTACAACAAGGGCAGGAGCTTCGCCCGTGCCAGCGGAACTGAAGACGCTGTCCGTGTCTACGCCGAGGCGGCAAGCCGGTCCGAAGCCGATGACCTGGCCACCCGCGTAGCTAACGCTGTGCGGGACGCAGGTGCTGTTTCTGAGATCCTGCAATCTTAGGACAGTTAGCTGTTCCTTCGCCATGAACTGATGTATTCTTCGGGTCGTTTCAAATTCGGCCCTGCTCGTCACGAAGACCCCGAGATACTACTTGATTAGATGATGGTAAATCATCAGAAACAGACATTTTGATGAATTTTTACGATTTGCTGTGATGGATTTGAAGATACCAAAAAAAAAAAACCACATATTATCTGGGCTGAGAGAGACATTTCAGCCCCCTGAAGGACACACAGCCCTAAAGAGTTTATAATAGAGCTGATGCTTTCTTTTTATGACAATGAAATGATGAATTTATCCTTTTGTGATATTTTGTCGTATTGTTCAAATATACAAGGGTGTTTGTTTGGCCGAGAAAAAAATGGAGACGTCCATTCATTAGCCTTCATCCTGGTCCATTTCGTCGCGAGATCGCTTCCCCTTGCCGAATTTCTTGACTCCCCTGGTGCCTTTCTTCTCGTCGAACTTCTTCATCTCGGTGATTGCGTAGCGCTGGGCTTCACCGACCCGCTCAGCCAAGACCATAACCTCCTCCTTGTCCACGTCGTAGGTATCAAGCTTCTTGCCCAAGGCGCCCTCGACCCGTAACCACAGCTCGGCATCGTACTGCGTGACGAAGCTGATAGCGACACCGCTCTTGCCTGCACGAGCCGTACGTCCGACTCGATGGACGTATGTTTTGCTGTCAGTGGGGAGGTCAAAGTTCAACACCACGTCGACGGAGGGGATGTCCAGACCACGGGCCGCGACATCGGTAGCAACGAGGATGTCCCGACTACGAGACCGGAATTTCCCCAGAGCACCCAGACGGGCGGACTGAGAAAGCTGGCCGTGTAAGGGGATGGCTCCGTATCCCAGGGCGCGGAGGAGGAAAGCAAGACGCTGCGTTTCGTGCACGGTGCGAGTGAAAATGATGGCCGATTGGCCGGCATACTCATTTAGTAGGTATACGAGATAAATATCCTTGTGTTTCTGGGGGATGAGGAGGAATGACTGAAGCAAGGTGGAGACCGTCTGGTACTTGTTCGACGAGACCTGCACACGGAGTGGGTTGGAGAGTGAAGCGCGTTGCAGGGATTCCACTTTGGAGCTCATGGTCGCGGAGAAGAGGTATGTCCGGCGCTCTCTAGGAAGAACTTTGAGGATTTTATCTAATCCGAAATATTAGATGAAGGACTGATAAATGAATACACGGACAAGCGAGTATGTCTTACCGAGAATAGGACCGAAATCCAAGTCGAGGAGCCGATCAGCTTCGTCCATCTAGTCACGCCACGAATAATTTAGCCATTGTATCACCATTTGTTCGTGCGAGGGTACCAACCACAAGGTATTTCAAGCTCCGTAGCGAAAAGCCCTTGGTGTTCTCTAAATGATCCAGCAATCGACCAGGCGTCGCGACAATGATATGAGGCTTCTTTCCAAGCGCAATAGATTGTGGCACCATGTCCATTCCACCAACAATGACCGCACATCGGACCGCTATTGTCGATCCCAGGTTTTCGAAGGACTGAGAGATCTGATATGCCAACTCTCGAGTGGGAGCTAGGATGAGACCGAAGAATGCCTGGGGCTTATCCAATAGAGCTGGGGAAATGAATGTCAGTTTCCATCAAAGCCTACTTTTAATCTTGATTCATCAACTTATCTCGACCTACCTTGCAATATGGGCAAAGCGAAAGCTGCTGTCTTGCCGGAGCCCGTCTCGGCGAGGCCGATCAGATCGCGATCCTGTAGCGCCAATGGAATAGATTCTGCTTGGATCGGAGTCGGGGCCTTATACCCCATTGTTTCACACGCTTCACATAACGGATCGATAATTCCTAGCTCCTTGAACGTCTTGGGCGCTGGTTTCGAGTCCTCTTCCTGGCGCTGCTCGTTCGCGGTATCCGCATTACCCGGCGAAGCCTCCGGTGTCGACGAGTCGGCGTCGCTCGAATTTTCCGGCGCCTCGTGGGCAACCTTACGCTTCTTCAATGCCGACATTGTGCAAGAGAATCGTAAGAAGCAAGATATATTTCTTCTCTTCACGGTGAAATCTCCCCGCAAGAGCGGAGTCCAGCGATAACGAAAGAAAAATAATTTTGGGCGCCGCAAAATCGTTGATCCGGGATCGCTGCCCTGAAAAAAAAAGTTACGCCGAAGAGAGGGAAACATCTGACTATCACATCAATCTGATTCTGTGTACATCTTCTTGTATCCAACATGGCCAAAGCTCGCGTTAAGAAGCGTACTCATCTCCGGGCGCAAAATGCCTCGGCTGCTGCCAAAAGTAGCACTTCAAGAGGACCGAAATCCATGGTCATTCGAGTCGGTGCTTCCCAAGTTGGTTCCAGCGTGAGCCAGTTGGTCAAAGATGTCCGATTGATGATGGAGCCTGATACGGCTGTGCGACTAAAGGTATGCAGAAGTGGAATTGCAAAAAAAAAAGAATTGTTTCGTCCCAATCTGACTATCCATAGGAACGGAAATCCAACAGACTCAGAGATTACACAACCATGGCGGGACCTTTGGGGGTGAGCCATCTAATGCTCTTCTCAAGGTCGAGTACTGGGAATACAAATCTTCGTCTTGCACTCACACCCCGTGGTCCGACACTTCACTTTAAAGTCGAAAACTATTCTCTTTGCAGAGATGTGGAAAAGTCACAGAAGCGCCCGAGGGGTGGTGGTCAGGACCACAAGACCCCTCCCCTGCTCGTGATGAACAACTTCAGCTCTCCGAACGCGGACGAGACTTCCAAAATCCCCAAGCGACTTGAGGCTCTTACCACGACCGTGTTTCAGTCCCTGTTCCCTCCGATCAACCCTCAGAGCACTCCCCTTACATCCATCCGCCGTGTGATGATGTTGAACCGAGAGCCTGCTCCAGCTGATTCAGAGGAGGAGCCTTATATCCTGAACTTGAGGCATTATGCCATTACCACGAAGAGAACGGGCTTATCAAAACGGATTCGACGACTTGATCCTAAAGAGATCCGGAATAAGGACGGGAAAGCAGCAATTCCCAACCTTGGAAAGCTTGAAGACGCGGCAGACTACCTACTTGATCCTTCCGCGGCAGGATATACCTCGGCGAGTGAGACCGAAATTGAAACGGATGCCGAGGTCGAGATCGCTGAGAGCACGACGCGCAAGGTTCTCAACAAGCGTGAATTGCAACGTATGAAAGCCGGCGAACGGGCTCAAAAGAAGGCTTCCAGTGCTCCTGCGGTTGAAAAACGGGCCGTAAAATTGGTTGAACTGGGCCCCCGCATGAGGCTGCGATTAATAAAGGTCGAGGACGGATTGTGCGAAGGCAAGGTGATGTGGCACGATTACATCTCCAAGTCGGTGACCGAAGAAAAGGCAATGGACAAGAACTGGGATAAGAAGAGAAAGGAGAAGGAAGAAAGGAAGAAGCAGCAGAGGGAGAACATCGAAAAGAAGAAGAAGGACAAAACGAAGGCAAAGGCAGACGGGGAAGACGACAACGATGACGTTGTTATGGATGAGGATTGGCTCAGTGATGACCTCGACGAAGAAGAGGGGGGGGTTCCTGTGGAACAAGAGGAGGAGGAAGAGGATTCAGACTCGTCCATGGAGGAGTGAGTCGAGGGTTGAGCTTTCCATGTCTCTTTCGTCTACTCTATCTACTATATACCCCCCGAATAAATGTCACAGGTTCCGTGCATCTTGACCCTGCCTACCCGGCTTTTTTCGAGTCTCTCCTGATATTGACACGATGCAGTGGATTCCAGGCCCAATCGGGTATTGATTCTACCTTGCAAAGGGTTCGACAGTCTTCAGGCCATCAACAGAAGATGTCTGTAGATTATGGGTTCGCGGGGATGTTAGAAGTTTGCAAACAGTGGGGATAATGACTTTGTGCCATATTGACGAATACATCATATAAAGAACATCTTGTACCATTATACACTGCTAGTTTCTCTTTACATGCTATTTTTTCAGCTTCTCCTCCACCAACTTGCCCACCATCTTCTCCAGAATGCTGAAGTCTCCGCCAGCGGTGCCAGCAAAATAACCCTGGACGCTCTTTTCAACGTATTTCCCGACAATATCAATTTCCACATTCACATATTCCCCGGGTTTCTTGGCCGCAGTGACGATCTTCTCCTGCGTGTAGGCAATGAGCATCACCTCCCAGTACCCATCCTCTCCATCCACCACCTTGGTGACAGTCAGACTAGCCCCGTCGAGCGTCACGTAGCCCTTCTCGACGATATATCGAAGGACATCTTTGTCTCGCGGCTGTAAGCGGAAGGTCAACGCATTGCCGTCGGGCGTTACGGAGAGGATCTGCGCAATGGTGTCGACGTGGCCTTGGACAAAATGGCCTCCCATCCTCGTGTTCGCAGACACGGCCCGTTCCAGATTAACCTTCGAGTTCGTCTGTAAGGAGCCTAGATTTGTCCGTCGCAGCGTTTCAGGAGCGACTCCGACCTTAAACCAGGTCTTGTCAAAGGCGGTCACGGTAAGGCATGTTCCTTTTATTTTTTTTTTCATCAGCTCCCTGCTGCTGGTCTCATCTTGCCTTTAAAAAGGCATTATCTTAGTAGCTCTATACCATTCACGCTGATGCTATCTCCCAGATGAGCATCTGTTAGAATTTCCTCGCAGCCCGAAATCGTCAGCGACGTGCCCCCGCCCCCGCTCGAGGAGGTATCGAGGGGCTCGAGAGACGTAACGGCTAGAATTAGTAGACATTAGTCAACGCCCAGGAGCAAAGACTCTGTTCTCACTCACTCCCGATCGTTTCGACAAGCCCTGTAAACATCGTGGCGTGTTCCTGGTCTTCAATCCTGCGGATGATGAGGGGTGAATCGCTCGAGCGATCGGCGAGTTCGGAACTGACCCTCGGCTGGTCAGGTCTCTATGCCGACCGCAACAACCAGGGGGAGCTGCTATCTATCCTATCAGCCAGCTGGGGGATTCTCCGCAATCTGCAGTCACTCTCGATTTGTCTTTTCTTTTCTTTTGGGATTGTTGTTTTCTTTTGTTAATTGTCAATTCTAGGTGAAGATGAATGTCGCCGTGAAGTTGCAGTCTGTTGTCCGACGGCCAGGCGTATACTGCTTCAGCGGTGCTCTTCGGCGTACGAGACCGCAATGGCCGAGGCATTCGAGTGCCCTTGCGGCCAACGATGGGACGCTGCCTCTAGCAGGAATTCGTGTGCTTGACATGACAAGAGTCCTGGCTGGTGTAAGTGGGAGGCGTCATTTGGCTAATTGTTGCTTCTGTTCTTCTTCTTGTGTGATTCTTGCTAAAAGTTTACCGTGACTATAGCCATATTGTACACAAATACTGGGAGATCTGGGGTAAGAACACCGCTTTGGTCTACCAGACGCAATCTACTAAGAGAGTATAAAATGGCAGGGCAGAAGTTATCAAGGTTGAGCATCCGGTTCGTGGTGACGATACGCGCGCCTGGGGTCCACCGTGGGCGAAGTATCAAGATGAGTCGAAAAAGGGACCAGGCGAGAGCGCTTATTATCTAGCCGTATGAAATGAGTGCGTCGTGCAGGGAATGAATGGGTTTAGCTGACTCTACCAGGTCAACCGCAATAAGAAATCAATTGGCCTTTCGTTTCAACACAAATCCGGCGTCGAGATCTTGCACAAGCTGGCCAAGGATTGCGACGTCCTGGTCGAGAATTACCTTCCGGGAAGCCTCAAAAAATACGATCTAGACTACGAAACACTCAGTGCCATCAACCCTAAGCTGATCTACGCCAGCATCACCGGATATGGACAGACAGGACCATACAGCAATCGCGCCGGATACGATGTCATGGTCGAGGCAGAGTTTGGTTTGATGCACATCACAGGCTCGCGGGATGGGCCTCCCGTGAAGGTCGGTGTTGCGGTGACAGACATGACGACGGGTCTCTATACCTCTCAAGCGATAATGGCGGCCCTTATTGCCCGTGCAAGAACCGGCAAGGGGCAACATATCGATGCTTGTTTGAGCGATTGCCAAGTTGCGACTCTGGCGAACCTGGCTAGCTCGGCCTTGATCAGTGGAGAAAAGGATTCGGGCCGTTGGGGCACAGCACATCGTACGTGGCGGAGAATGGTTCTTGTGGGGGGTGTCGGCTGATATAAATCTAGCGTCCATCGTGCCTTACCGCAGCTACAAGACTCTCGACGGTGACATCCTAGTTGGCGGTGGGAACGACAGGTTGTTCGGCGTTTTGAGCGACCGACTGGGCCATCCTGAGTGGAAAACCGACGCTCGTTTCATCACCAACAGTGACCGAGTGAAGCACAGATCAGAACTTGACGGGATGATCGAGGATATAACCAAAGAGAAGACGACGCAGGAGTGGCTCGAGATTCTTGAAGGCTGTGGGATGCCCTATGCGGCAGTAAATGACATCCAGGGAACCCTCAACCATTCTCATGGTAAGTCTCTCTACCCGTGCAGACTGCTTGTCCTCGAGTGAGCCAAAACTGACCCTTCCCCCGCTCTTATCAGTCCAGGCACGAGGGATGGTAAAGGAAGTCGAGCACCCGGTCTGCGGCCCCATTAAGCTGGTAAACACGCCCATTAAATATTCTCATGCAAAACCCGGTATCAGGACACCACCTCCGACGCTGGGTCAGCACACAGATGAGGTTCTAGGGGAGCTCTTAGGCTTCAAACAAGACGACATCGCCCGCTTGAAGGAGGAAGGCGTGGTATCCTAGACTTTCCATTTTGTATATAACGTTCAATATGCCCTGAATATATACCATTGGGCCAGTTTATTGTCAGCGCCGAACACCATCTGCGACCATCCGAACCGGACAGATTGTTAGATAATAGTAGCCCTTGACTCCAAGCAAGGAGGCTGCATGTATTCGGCAACGGCGAACGAGGCATGTATAATGGCAGTTCTGGCAACGAACATTAGGACACGCGATGGAACTTCATTCATCCATAGAAATGCGTGATGAATCCTGAGGCTGAGGATCGGACAGTCGGTTGAAGGCAAAGCAAAGCGGAGAAATTCCTTTTTTTCTCACGTGACGCTATACACACCTCTGGTCCTTTCCATGAAGCTCCTACCTGTTTCTCTCCTCGGATTGCTACGAACACCGAAGGACTTACGGTCTGGTTTTTGATTCTCCCATCTGGCTACCATCGAAACTCCATGTCTCCTGGATCCCTCCGGCGAAATGAGAAACTACATTCCTCTCCTACGGTAACCAGCCGTATCTCTCCAGTCCAACACCTTGAACCGTGATCCACTCGAACGTCCAAACGACAGCGATATTGACCATCGCAAACAACGTTGCTGAGATCTTCTCTGCCATATGAGCAATTTTCCTGATCTTTCTACGTCTCACCTTTTTCTCACCAGAGAGTCCAGCCTACCAGAACAACTCCCAGGGGAGTCGGTAATCACTACTCTACTTGAATAATTACACATATTTGAAACTGGGTTCTCGACCCTCTTTCTTTCAGGAATCAGGTTCAGTCTATTGATAACCAAAACCAACCAAGATGAGGTGTTCTTCTGCATTCATAGAGCTACCAACGCCGCCATTTGCAGCCCCAGTTCCTGTCAAGGTGGCGGCTGCTGTCGTTAATATTGGGCCAGCAACACAAACGCAGAATCATCCTAAGCCAGTTCCTAATCATATTGTTTCAAAGGAAGTTGAAGTTTCGCCCAGCTTAACTACCCAGACTCCAATACAACCGCTGGTTGCTGAAGTTCCGCCTGCCTTGCCAGTCCAAGTTGCTACAACTACTCCAGTAACGTCGGCTGCCCGAACCACTCGGGCCATCCAAGCTATACCGGGCTTCTCAGTATTCTCTATCAGGGAGAATTTTTCAACAAGCCGACCTGTTGCCGCTGCTCCTGCTCCAGCTGCTTCAGCAGCTCCCAGGGCTTTGGCCCCTGCACCTCCGCAAGCCGATCTGATATCTCCAGCTCCTCTGTTTGCTCGGGCCGCTTCTGTTTCTGCAGTTAGTACAGTCTCTCTGGCTACTCCAGCGGCTGCTCCAGCGGCTCCAGTAACTTCATCATCCTCGGCTCCTCCAACTGTCCAAAATGCCCCGATTTCTCCGATCCCTTCGGCTCTTTCGGCGGCTCCATTACTCCCACATGTTCCTGTGAACCCGATTTCTCCTGCTCCTCAAGTTGCTCCAACAGCTTTGAAGACTTCGGCTTCTCCGGCTTCTTCACTTGCATCTAATCATCTAGCTTCATTGCCTTCTTCAAATCCTCCAACCGCTCCGGTTCACCCCATTGCTCCAGCCCCTGCTCCAACCGCTCGAGCTTCTCCACTTCTGTCAAATTTGCCTACTTCGTTACTTTCTTCGGCTCCTCCAACCGCTCTAGCTCGCTCCATTGCTCCATCCCCTCTAACTGTTCGAGCTTCTCCACTTGCGTCAGATTCGCCGGCTCCGTTGCTTTCTTCGGCTCCTCCAGCCGCTCCAGTTCGTCCCATTGCCCCAGCCCGTTCAGCTGTTCAAGCTTCTCCATTTGCATCAAATCCGCCGGCTCCGTTACCATCTCCAGCTCCTACAGTCGCCCTGGGTCGTCCCATTGCCCCGGCTTATCCAGCTGCTCAAGGTTTCCCAATTGCAACAGCCCCAGCAATCCTTCCTACACCCCCAGTCACTCAAGGGGCTGCGGTGACGTTGGCACCTCCTTCAACAGCTCCTACTGGCTCACCTCGTCCAATTGCTCCAATCAGGATAGTCGCCACTACTGCACCCAAACAACAGAAGGCGACTTCTGCTTCGAACCCACGCAGACGTGTATCAAATGGGCCCAAGGGGGGCAAAAAGCGCAAGCGTCTTGACGATGACGACGATGACATTATCAGAGCAGGGGACTCGAGCTCTGATGACTCTGATGGTGTTAACCCAACTATAACGCAGACTAAATCAGGCCGTCAAATCCACCGTCCGTCATTGTATGTACCGCCGCCTTCTTCCCTGGGAGTTAGCAAAGCCAATTCTACGGAGCTCGATACCCCAAGGAGCGGTGATACTAAATCCGCCCCTCCAAAGAAAAAGCGGGCCATACGCAAAAACAAACCAACAAATATCATCTGCATACATTGCGAGAGAGGCCACAGTCCTTCTACGAATATGATCGTGTTCTGTGATGGGTGCAACCGTGCTTGGCACCAGCTTTGCCACGATCCGCATATTGCCAACGAGGTTATCTGGCTGAAGGAAAAGGAATGGTTTTGCAAGGAGTGCAAGCCCGCCCCCCAGCCCAATCCTTTACCGGCTGTTGTCAATACCGTACCTCAGCAGCTAGTGAAACTTCGGATTCCTTCAAATGGATCCCTTCAGGCGACTCCTCGAGTGGATGTTGATGCAACAAACTTCACCATGGCGGAAAGACGTGGCTACCTCTCCAGCCTTTCGCACGCATCACTTGTCGAGCTTCTAGTTAACATATCAGAGGAACATCCTTCCCTCACAATCTTCCCGTCCAATCTGAAAGAGCTTCAGCTTTCCAAGTTCGTCTTCCAACAAAGCATAACGAAACCAACGGCTATCACGACACTAGCTGCATCCACACCAACAAATACCAGTGTATCTGCATCATCCACGAATAATGTCCCTTCGAACAACACGGGAAGTAACCAACCCAGCTCAGAACAATTACCAGAGATTTTCTCCGCTTCTCAACCAAAACGGAAGAGACAGCGATACGACTCGGATGAGGACTCTGAATATGAAGAATATCAGGATCATCGCCTGTATCCTCGCGCAGGCAATGGCTTCCGTCTCTCGCTCAACGTCGGTGATCTGGACATGCTCGCCGAAGATCCTGTTTGCCCTACATTTAGCCATTCGTTGCACGGTCCCGCTCAGGCTCGGGCAGTAGCGCGACAGGTAGCCCCCGTGTGGACTGCGGGATGAGGTGACTCAAAAGTTGAATACGTTTTTCTATCGCATATCTTTTTTTTTTTTTTGCGGGACCGGGGTGACACGCAAAAGGGCTACCCGGTTGTCTTGCTAGAGAGACTGGCCTGATCAAAACCATCAGGATCGCATATTCGAAAAAAAGGCCATCTATGAGCACTTTATCTAAACAGAATCCATGGATCCAGCTCTCTTCAATCGCTACACACGTCTACCTCCTACCTCCAGTAACTACCAGTTCTAGATCTAGTCTTCATAGATGAAGGTGGTTGCCGGGCTAGAGGCAGCTCTCAGCTCAGCTATGGGCTTTTCGATTAGCCTGCCGCCTGAGACAACATCTCTACTCAGAACGCTGGGGGGGTCCCAGACCGTCTCCGCCACCCCTCTCCTCGGTCGCTGTACCTCGCACCCAGTCTCATTGATGCTGTACACCAGTATAAAATTCGCAGAGTCCCCCTCCTTGAGGGCCAATCGCCCTGTACAGTGAGCATCGAGGCCTATCGCAGCGCGCGCACGGGTCGAAACACATTCATAGAGCAATTCGGCATCAGGTTTGGCACCTGCCTGGTAGACGCCCACACCGAAGCAGGCCAGTGAGAGCGGATCCACCGACCCCCACGGAGTGAAAGCGTTGCCAACATTGTTGACACCCACGACCGCGTCGAGGCCGTGGTCTCGGATCATCTGTGGAACTTGTAGAGTCCCCCTCGGTCGCTCATGCTGCGGCCTGCTCATGATGCTGTTGTCTCCACTCTTCGGTGTGGGAGGAGCAGCCATGTATAGATCGCTGGTCGGCAAGCCCACGAAGGAAACAGGCAGGTCATTTTCCTTGATCTCACGAGCAAGCCGATCCCATTCGTCTCTAGTAAACAGTGTCAATCGGGTACAATGGCCCAACATGACTCTCTTGTCGCTGGACTGTGCCGTCCAGTCTTTGGCCTTCAATCTGTCGAGAACGTGCCACACCAACGCATCCGTGCCCTGGTCGAGATTATAGTCCAGGTGAAAGTCGACGTGCTTCTTCAACTCCCAGGCTCGTTTGATCGCCCAGTCAATATTCTCCTTGGCCGCCTCGACGCTCGACTCGACGTAGGGTGTCGTGCCCACCCCCTGTATCGACGGAGCAGTAATGTATTTCTCCATGAGCTCTCTGTTTTCTTCCCCATGCTCCCCGGAGAAAATTGGATCTTGGGCGAATGCAATCAGTTGGACCGAGCATGAATTTTCCCACTCGGTTACCAGATCTCTCCCCGCCAACATACACATGGGCCCGACGGTATGATCGACCTCCACGAAGGCTCTCATGGCGGTCACCCCGGCCGCCACCGATTCGGCGAATAGCCATTTCCCTCGTTCCAAGACGTCAGGCCAGGTGATTTGCTCTTTTGCCTGCGCTGTGAGGGACAGGGCTTCCTGGAAGGACCCAGTGCGTGGAAGTAGATGGCTATTCTCCTGCACGTTGTGGATGAACGCCTTGTCCAGATGGATGTGCGGGTGCGTCAGCGCCGGCAGTAGAAGCGGATACAGTTCTGGATCTTGAGAAGAGCCTTCGTCGTGTGGTGATATCGAAGTGATCTTCCTCTCTGTCGAGTCTTCCTCGCCCTCTATGGTGAGGTCCCAGACCGTACCAGGAGGGTGGTCGGGAAGCCGCACTCCGCGAATAGCTTTGATCGGCTTCGATAAAGTGGCAGCTGGCATTGCTATTCCTTCCTTTTTGCAAACTATCGGATCTTTAATCGGGAAAGAAGTGTATGACGGCGTTTCTTTCGTTGCTCGGCTCTTCGTTGTTCGGCTCGGTTGCGTTCTGTATTATGGTTACGTATCAAGGTACCTGCAAATAAAGCTATATATATAGCACATGTATCACTGCTCAAGTCAAATCCGCGCAAGTCTTGTCAGAATCAATTTCGCAGGATGCCCCGCAGTCAGCACTCGGGAATGGAGGTCAGGTGCACTCGTATCATGAAACGACTCCAATCGCAGCTCTATTCGTAGGCCTCTTGTCCATATCTTCAGCTGCTGCTCAATCGCATGGTACCAGACTGTTATCTATATTAAATAACTGGCTTTTATCTTTATGTTTTGAGCCTGATACTTAGATGTAGAGCGTCACTTGCGCTATCCATAACTAATGAACTACCGAAAGTAATAAGAAAGAATTGTCCTGATGCCTGGACCTGCTTGGAATAATTTCGGATGACGTAAAATCGTGGTGGGTTGATCACGTGGGTTTATCACATGTGATGTGGTTGTTGACCTCGAATGTTTCGTTTGTGCAGACCATAATAATATATTCGTGTATATATTCTTCTACGAGGTGAACGAAGAACAATAATGTCCAAACAGCCCCCTAAGGTCTTGAACTCGTTTTCGACGACCCCTCTCCCCGCGCGCGACAAGAAATGGCACGAACATGTCACGATCGACGTCTTCCTGGCCGTCCTGAACCGCACGATCCTCCATCCCTTTGTCGCGTGGATCCTGGTGCTTTGTCTGCGTGCCCAAGTCACGCCCCTCACTGATACAGCCTTCATTCTCGCGACCGGGTGGGCGGTGCTGTTGACGCTCCTCGCCGCCGCCCGGATGATGAACCAGCGGATCGCGTACGGGATCCCGCGTCCTGTGGATCTGAACGAGGAGGTCGTTGTGGTGACGGGCGGTGCGAGCGGGCTGGGCCGACTGATCGCCCAGGTATACGGGATGCGAGGCGTAAGTGTCGCTGTCTTGGACGTGCGGGAGGCGTTGGATGTCGATGAGTTGGCGGGGGTGGAATATTATCGGTGTGATATTGGGGATAGGAAGGAGGTGGAGGCTACAAGGTTGAAAATCGAAAAGGATGTAAGGAATTCTTTTTTTTACTCTGATTTTAGGTGTTCATTTTTTTATCTTCTGACCTGGCGAACAGTTAGGAACGCCCACTATCCTTATCAATTGCGCTGCAGCAAGAATCAACGGCGAACCGCTCCTCTCTCTCCCGGCAGAGGCCTTCCAAAAGACAATCCAGACAAACCTGCTGTCCGTGTTCCACCTCTGCCAGGTCTTCCTACCTGGCATGTTATCTGCTGCAAATGGCGGCACAATAGTCACCGTCAGCTCGGTCCTAGGCCATCTGTCCGCCGCCGGTCTGTCTGATTACGCCGCGAGCAAAGCAGGTCTGAGCGCACTGCATCGGACACTGGAAGCTGAGCTACGCACAATTGCCGAAGACGATATGGTCAAGATGCTGCTCGTCGAGATTGGACAAATGTCAACGCCGCTTTTCGACTGGGTCAAAACACCGAACCGTTTCTTCGCGCCCGTTCTCGAACCGGTCCAGGTTGCTCAGGCAATAGTCAACGCGATTGATAGCGGCAAGGGAGGGGTCATCCGGCTTCCGTTTTTTGCGACATGGATCAGCTGGTATACCGTACTGCCTGCGAGCGTGCAGCTGATCGCCCGGTATCTGAGCGGGATTGATAATGCCGTTGTAAACAGATCGGCGAAAACGCAAGCACCTGCGGGAACAGGGGAACCCAACGAGACATCGGAGAAAGAGTCGGGAGGTATAGATTCTGATTGATCGTTGTGAACGGTCAACTCCCTCGGGAGTAAACGCTCGTAAAGATAGTGTCATAGTAACTGTACATATCCGCACTACACACTTGTAATGAAGACAAAATGCTCCGGGTGAGCAGAGAATGAATGCTGTCTAGGTCGAGAGACCAGCAGACCAGCCGTGGGCAAGAGAAGATAAGAGGTAAAAAGGTGTTTATTTTTCGGTCGTCAGAATCATCTTCTCGCGCTCGCTCTGTCTTGCCGGTAGCGATCCCTTCTTGCTGTGCTTGCGGACGTTCTCTTCGCGACGCTTGATGGCCGCCAGCTCTTCCTTCTTGATCTCGCCGGCCTTCTTGACAGACTTGGGAACGTGTCTGTGGCGTCTGATGCGGCGGATCTCCGGCATGTGCGAATACCTCTTGATCAGAGCTTGGTCGTACTCCAGCTTGGCCCGCTGGCGAGCGCTCTTGACACCACTGCGATCCGAGGCATTGGCACGCCAGAGGCGGATGCTGCCGTCGTCAGATCCGGACAGGACATACTTATTATCAGGTGTGAATTTGGCCGAGAAGACGCTAAAATCACCGTTAGATCGGAGTAATGAAAATGAACAATAGGAACTACATACCGCTGCATTCTCTTGGTGTGGTATACGTCTCGTGAATGACCCTTCGCCCGGTTCCACAGGCGCACGGTACGGTCGTACGAGGCAGTCACCAATTCTTCGCCAGTAGGACTGAATTCCACATCCATGACGGCGGCAACGTGATTCTTGAGAACGTTAAGGGCTCGGTCTAGCTTCCTCATATCGAAGATGTAAGCGTTGTGGTCCTCATTGGCCACGGCAAAGTTGAACGCCTCCATCGGGTTCCACGCGAGAGCGTTCGACGCCAGGCGAAGAATCACCTTCGCCACCGGGGATGACGTGCGAAGATCGTACAGAACAACCGAGCGGTCTAGCGCAGTCGACCCAAGAATCGACGTTTCGGTCTGGTTGAAGGCCACCGAAGTGATAGTGTCAGTACTGGTCGGCCAGTGGAGGGTCTGGGAAGCGGTCGAAGACGGTCTGGACAGGTCGTAGATGGAGATGACCGACGAGGAAGCCGCAAAGGACGGCAGGTTGCGATGGTGTGTGATGCCGGTGAAGGCACTCTGGCCAAGATATGTTGCGAGGGGCGGTGACTCGGGCGACGAGTTGTATGGATCGAAAAGCTTGACGGTTCGGTCGCTCGCGCAAGACAGCAACTTCCGCTCGGGAGTCCAGCAGAGACCCTTGACGATGTTCTCATGGGCCTGTGTATTCCACACCTCCTCCCGGGTGTTCAAATCCCACACTTTCACCACACCGTCTCCACTGCCACTGGCGAACCGCTCGAGAGAGCCCGGATCCTTGGCCATGGTGTAGATACCATCGACGTGGCCATCGCCAATCTGACCAAGAAACGGCGCCGCAAACATACGCTCCAGCTTCGTTGCCGTCAGTGCCCGCGTATACTCACGAGCCCGTTCGAACGGATGCTGGGCTGGGTCGAGGTTTCGGGGCTGTCGAACGACAGCAGTGCCTGGGGTCTGCTGAGAGGCAGACGGACGAGAAAGCGCCTTTATTTTCTAGTAACGGTCAATGACTTGTTTCCAACACTTTCGAGACACTTTTCACTCACCATGATGCTTGATTTCGGCGTCGTTAGGGAAAGAAACAAGCAGCAAGAAATTCTTG
Source organism: Penicilliopsis zonata CBS 506.65 (assembly GCF_001890105.1). NCBI lineage: Eukaryota > Fungi > Ascomycota > Eurotiomycetes > Eurotiales > Aspergillaceae > Penicilliopsis > Penicilliopsis zonata. The sequence goes on from NW_019208915.1 coordinate 406,665, forward strand.
TAGACGGTGGACATACAAAATTTCCCGGCTTTTTTTTGGATTTTCGCTGCCAGTCGGAGAAACAGCCCTGATTCGCTGCCGGGCGTGGAGCTGCCGCAACGACGCAACCGCCTTGTCCTGCCCAGCTCCTTGAAGCACCCTCTATTGTTGACCATCTTCTGCTGACAATAGTGCAACCTGACGACGTGGTAGCCATCCGACGCTGTCCCAGTTCGTTTCCTACTTTCTACCGACACATTCTTACATCTTCAGTTAACGGTTTCGTCCACCATGGCGCCCTCTCCGACCGCGTCTGAGCGGATAGAGGAAGCTCGGGCTTTTGCGAAGAAGGACGCCGCCAAAGCAGAGAACTTGTACAAAGAGGTTCTGGCTCAGGGTCCTGGATCGACAGAGACATCGTCGCGGGACTATGAGGCTGCTTTGATTGGGCTGGGGGAGCTGTATCGGGATGGGAGGAAACCACAAGAGATCGCGGAGCTGATCAAGACCAGCCGTGACACGTTTTCATCGTTTGCCAAGGCGAAGACAGCTAAGCTGGGTGAGTTCTTTTGATAAAAAATGAGTAGTCGTGGATTTTGAATGATGGGCTGACGGGACGGTACTATGGGTAGTCCGTCAGTTGCTCGACTTGTTCAGTGAGATCCCGAATACCCTCGATATCCAAGTCTCCGTCATCAAAGCATGCGTCGACTGGGCCGTTGCAGAACGACGATCTTTTCTCCGACAGAATCTCGAAACACGGCTGGTGGCCATTTACATGCAAAAGCAGTCCTATTACGATGCCCTCACCTTAATCAACTCGCTGCTCCGGGAGCTCAAGCGCTTGGATGACAAGCTGATGCTGGTGGAGGTGCAGCTGCTGGAATCGCGGGTCTACCATGCTCTTGGCAACCAGGCTAAAGCTCGTGCCGCGCTGACGGCTGCTCGTACCTCTGCAGCATCCGTCTACACCCCGCCTAACCTCCAGGCAGGGCTGGACATGCAGAGTGGCATGTTGCACGCGGAGGATAAGGATTTCAACACCGCCTTCTCGTACTTCATCGAAGCGCTTGAGGGATACAGCTCTCTCGATGAGAGTGAGAAGGCAACGGCAGCTCTCCAGTACATGCTACTGTGCAAGATCATGCTGAACTTGGTGGACGACGTGACCCATCTGCTGGGCTCGAAGCAGGCTCTGAAATACGCCAGTCCGCGACTCGAGGCCATGAAGGCTGTGGCACGGGCTCACTCCAACCGGTCTCTGGAGGAGTACGAGAAAGCTCTGTCGGATTACCGCTATGAACTCGGAAGTGACGTCTTCATCCGCAACCATCTCCGACGCTTGTACGATGCTATGCTGGAACAGAACCTGATCAAGGTCATCGAGCCCTTCAGCAGAGTTGAGCTGGACCACATTGCCAAGATGGTCGGGCTGGACACCCAGCAGGTGGAACGGAAGCTGTCCCAGATGATCTTGGACAAGGTGATCATTGGTGTCTTGGACCAAGGCGCTGGGTGTCTGATTGTCTACGATGAGACGGAGCGGGACCAGGCGTACGATGCGGCACTCGAAACAATCGAAAAGCTCAGCAATGTGGTCGAAGGATTGTACACTAACCAAGCATCGCTCCTGGAGTAGAGAGGGGCGCTCTTTTATAAGCCTAGACGTGACTCCTTGGATTTTGGGAATGGAACGCTCATGAACCGTACTTGCAGTCTAGCCCTGCCCCGTAAACCTCCTATGACTCTTCTTATACTATCGTAGAATACCTATATGGCATTCAGTATCGGCTCTATTTGTTCCATAATGTGGTTGGTGCAGTCCTACTTGTGGACAGAATCTTTGATGCCTCTAGAATCGGCCAGCCAACGTGACTGACGAAAAGGGTAAAGCGCACCCGCGGCAAAAGACGTTCAAGCGGCCATCGCGACTCTCCTTCCAAAGTCGCGACGAGAATACAAGAAAATCGCCATCCGGTCTGGAGGACTTGTGTGCTTTAATTTGTGTCAAATTAATACAAGTTGAAACAAGCCTGCCTCCACAATTATGAACGTTCCTCCAATGCAGCCGAATTATGGCCGTGGCTACGTCCAGCCAACCCAGCGCTCTCCTGCCACACCTCGACGCGGGCCTCCAGGAGCAGGTTGGATCCATCCTGTGAATCTCGTTCTTTAGCTGTGATCTGGGACTAACCGTATCTTTCTAAATAGTGCCACAGATGCCTGTCCCAATGGCGCAGCACCCTGCCGTGAATGCTCAGTACATGGCCGCTCAGCGCAACATGCCGCACCCCAACGACGCCGCGCTACGTCGCAGTCGCAAACCGACGGACAGGAACATGCCGGAAGGGCTCGAGGACCTGATCATAGGAGATGGAGTTCAGCAATACAAGAGCCTACGCGATCTTGAAAAGCGACTGGATGCCGCCATCGTCCGGAAGAGACTAGACATCCAAGATTCGATGAGCAAATCTGTGAAGAAGTTCCGCACGCTTCGTGTCTGGGTCACCAATACTGTTGAGAGTCAGCCGTGGCAGAATGCGGGGGAACAGAACGGAAACTTCCCCGGTTCGAACCCAGGCTCTGGCCGATTTAAAGTGAAAATCGAGGGCCGATTACTCGACGATGCCAGCGATCCGACCACTCCTGACGATAGCGACGATGAGGGAGAAGCAACGGGGCAGGAAGGATCGAATGGGGGAGACGCTGCCAAGGCAGCATCAAAGCCGGCGAACCAACGTCTTTCGCACTTCTTCAAAACCATCACGGTGGACTTCGACCGACCTTCATCGACGAAACCTGAGGAGGTCAAACCGATCACCTGGACCAAGCCGCAGCTGCCGCCCAACGCGCCATCGTTGCCCCCCACGGCCGACTTTGACTGTCTCCAGTTTTCCAGAGCTTCCCAGGAGAACTTAAACATCACCATCAGCCTGGTCCGGGATGAGGCGCCTGAGCGATACAAGCTCAGCAAGGAGCTTGCAGACATTCTTGATACAGAAGAAGAGACCCGCAGCGGTATCGTGCTGGGCATCTGGGACTACATTCGTGCTATGGACCTCCAGGAGGATGAGGAGAAGCGGCAAGTGCGCTGTGATTACCGATTGCAAAAGGTATGCCAGGAATATCGTTGGGGATTAAATGCTGCCCACCTATTGACTCACCTGTTACACAGATATTCGGTAGAGAACAGATGTTCTTCCCCCATATTCCAGAAAGCGTCGGCCCTCACACCAGCCCACTGGACCCCATCAAGCTTCCGTACACCATCCGCGTTGATGAAGACTTCCACAAGGACCCGACGCCCACCATCTACGATATTCAAGTCGCAGTAGAAGACCCTCTGCGCGCCAAGATGGCGGCCTTGACCCAAGACCCGCAATACGCGACCTCTCTGCGCCAGATCACTGCCCTTGACGACCAACTGGCTCTAATTGTTCAGGCCCTGACGCACTCGCGCGCAAGACACTCCTTCTACACTGCTTTGAGCAAGGATCCTGTCACGTTCCTGCGTCGTTGGCTGAACTCTCAGCGGCGGGATCTCGAAACCATTCTCGGTGAGGCGACCCGTGGCGGCGGTGAAGATGGCAGTGGGCCGGAATTCAGACGCGGTGGCTCTGAGGGTGTCTGGGATACCCCGGTGGCGAGAGAAGCTGTACGATATATGCTGGCGAAGCCGGAGGCCGCTGCTGCAAGGTAGAAAGAGGGCATTCTTTTCATATTATGAGGTTTATTCGGATCTATGTTTATGGATGAGTTTGGCTTTATTTTTTCTCTCTCTTTTCCAGTGTCAGCTAAGACGAGATAATTACTGGCGTCTGTGTGGTGTTTCTTAGGAGTGGTAAGCTAGTACTGGCTCTTCCTTGAAAGCAATTGAAAAAAAAAAAAAAATAAATAAAAAGACATACACCTATTCTATATCGAACTTCGTATCTAATTATTTAATAGCTAATTTAATAGCTAATCTCCCTGAAAGCCGATTCATAGACATTGAACAAGACCAAGTATTAGACTAGAAATTCATGGGTTTAACTTGCGCCCATTGTCCTATTCAGTTAATGCATAGAGAGCAAAAATTCCAATAAAAAACCAAGCCAGCCTCGCTATAAAGTAGAGTATGTATCGGGAAACATTGACAAGGACTGAAAGGGACATTGACTTCGTATCGTTGGCTGCAGGAGGGTTACCTTGGAGGAGACCGTATCAGCCGATTGTCCGGGAAAGCCATCCACGCCTCTGGAATAATTAGAGGGAGCAAAACAGTGGATGCAAATAAAAGAGGTACTGGAATCTGCCGGCTCCAATAATGAATTCCGGTAGATGAAAACTCGCGATGTTATCAACAAGGAAAAAAGAAGATCTCTTCTCGTCCTGCTGCTGGTCTTCGGGTGCTAGTTCAAGATCTTTGCTCGACGTTCCGCCGGCGCAGTTTATCGGCAACGGCGGCACCGACTGCTGAAGCAATCTTCTCGTCCGCTTCATCACCCAGGAATAAAGTGCCTTCTTCCTGTTCCAACTTGGCGGCAGCCTCGAGGACGACCTCTTCGGTGAATTTCTGCACGTCTTGCACCTTCTTCTTCTTCTCCTCCGGCGCCGGCGGCGCACGGAACCGCTTCATGACAGTCTCGATCATCTTGGAGAACCAGTAGTAGTTGAGAGAATTGAGGACGATGTTGGACGACACATATGTGACGACAAGCCAGGTGGGGACCCCGCCGGCAGTGAATTTGGCGTATTTGGAGATCTCTGCGTTTGCTCTGGCACAGGTCTCGTCAAGGCAAAGCGAGCCATTCTCGAGCTTGAAGACCGAGGCAGTGATGTCGACGGGGTCGAGCAGGGACGAGGCCGAAGCGGTCCATTTCTGCTGCAGGGCAACCCACATGTCGTAGTAGACGCACGCAGACTGCCAGGTGCCCCAGACAAGGCGGCACGAGAAGAAGGTAAACAACAACAGCATCCCGTTGTACCATTGGGCCTTGCTGCCCGTCATGTTGACCTTATCGAAGAACCAGTGGATGTTGAGAAACGGGCTGGAGAGTTCGTACAGGATGAAATTCGAGGCGTAGAAGTTGAGAAATGGTCTCTAGATAAAGAAGCACGAGGTCAGAGAGATCAGGTCGAGCAAAAAAGAAAGAGAAAAAACAAACACGTTTGTTTCCTCCTAGGTTAATTTGAAACAACAAAGGTATGAGCAGAACTTACAAACCCGAGACTAAACACCCACAACGCACTGATGGCATGGAAAAGCATCCCCACGCCAAACATCTTGATGTACAGGGTGCTGACGATCAAGTCGTAGATGAAGTACCCCGCTGCGAGAGCCTGGATCAGCCCGCAAGCGCCCGTATAGCCATACACCCGCTCACCGACGTTCATGGACTTCCGCTCCTCGTCCGTGAACATCACCCAGAGAGCCAGCACGTTGATCAAGACACTCTGCACCAGCGAGACAACATGGATGTCCCAGTTGAGCCGGGTCCGAGGGTTGAGCTTTGGGTACGACTTGGGACACAGGATAGGGGACAGCCAAGGCGACAGGACCGAATGGACGACCTGGTAGAAGACAAAGGCGAGGATAATCTCATGAACATGAGCAGGCATAGACGGCAGATCCAGCCATTCTGCCCAGGGCTTAACAGCCTCCTGGAGCCACAGCGGTGGCGGACCAAGAGGGTCCAGCATGTTGGCTTTTTCTGATCTTGAGGGTGTAGGAAACCAGGGGAAAACAAGGCCCAGGAGCGACTTGAAGTGAGGCAGAAACCGAACGGCTCCACAGGAAGTAAGTTTTCGAGAGAGCACCGACAGTCAGCTGCTCCTTACACAGAGGCCATCGTGATGCCAACCCTTGATCCCACAGAGCGGTGCCCAGGAGGCGGAGAGTAACACAAGTGAAGCTGGCGGGCGATAGCGTCTTCGGTCCCGTCGGCTCGCGTGCCTCATCGGCAGTTGGTGCCTGAATCGCGTGGCTCCCAAGTTGGGGCGGATGACGTCGAGCGTTGGGGAGTGTCACGTGTCTGCTACTATATAGTATAGACTATGCCATTACCATATGGTCTCTGGACGAATATATTATTACGGATTTACTGTGAATATAAGACGACAATGTGTATTTATCTATCATACGGTTATTTGACATACTCTGGACATAAAATAGACAAAGGAAAATCATAAAAACAAAGGGAAAAATAGGCACAAAGAAAAGAAAAAGGGAGCGGACAGACAGGTTGGTTGGGCTTCGACCAACGCAAGCAGGCCAAGCGAAAAAGGGGGTATCGGGCAGTAATGCGTGAGGAAGAAGCAGAAGAAGAAGAAGAAGAAGGAGAAGAACACATGGGCTCTCTGAGAAAGACCCGACTGTATGTGAGCTGGTGAGTTTCTCAGGAGAGACCATGATTAGCTGTTTCAGACGGCAACCACCATCTCGGATCCAAGACCACTGTCGAGATCATGATTCGGCGCAGCTCCGTCTGCGAGCTCGCTGCCATCTGCTTCAGCATCACCGTTGGCGGGTTCCTCGTCTTCGCTGTGCTCCTCCTCGGGTCGATCCCCCGCATCGCCATGGTCGATTACAACCGAGCCTGTTTCCGTTCCCTGCAATCCAGTCGCAGAACTAGCAGTGCTCACCCGTCGCATGTTGTCGGTGAAGGTCCCTGCGTAGCTGGTTCTCCTCTCCGTTCCCGTGTCGCTCTCGCCTCCACTGTTCTGTTCTTCTTCCTCCACAAATACATCGTTCTCCTTGTTGGCGAGGGATGTCCGCCGGCCCGCCCACGAAGCCTTTCGTAGCGACAGGTCCGACTTGACCGAGTGGCTGCGCTTGAGGCTGGTGAACCCGCTGGTGGTGCTGCTCTGGCGGTCTACCACGCCCCGGTTGCCCGTCACGTTGCTCAGACTCAGGATCCTGCGCTCTTTACCGGCCGTGGAAGATGCCGCGGTCGAGCCAGATTGCGAGGGCGCGTGACTTCGCCGTTTGAGCGCAATGCCCGCGCCGCTGCCGAGAATACTACGCGCATCCCTTGCGGTACTCGCGTTGCTGGCAGCACTGGAATCCCGAGTCCGCGTGCTACGCACTCGCTTGACACCCATGCTACGACCCCCGGCGGGCCCTCTGAGGAGCACGCTGCGGGCGTGGTCCAGGACACCCTCCAGGATGCGTTTCTCCAGGCTGTCGGCACGCTCCTCCATGAGCTGCATCTCCTCGTGGCGGATCTCCAAGGCGGTTTCCAGACCGGAGAGCTCGGTGGCAAGCTTGGTCTTCTGCTTGCTAAGATCATCCTTCTCACCCTTCAGCGTGTATATCATCTTCAGCAGGGAGTCCTTTTCTTCAGCCAGGCCAACAAGCTCGGCTTCGATCTGTTCCTTCTGAGCGGTTCGACGCTCAATAGCCATTGCAATTTCTTCCGACTCGCGACGCCGACGTTCGTTGTCTTCGGCAATCATCTTGGACTGTGCCTCGAACATCTCATTCATTCTGCGTGATGTTTCCATGATGTCCTTGTGCATCTCATCCAGCTTCATCATCTGGGTCACACTCTGGCTCGTGTCAATGGAGCGATCAAGAAGGGTGTCGAGCTTTTCGTGGACTGGGTTCTCCGGGCTTGTCGTATGGTTGATGAGAGTATCGAGCTTCTCATGAACCTGGTCATTGGTCGCAAATTCCATGATGGTGTTCAGCTTGTCGTGGATCTCATGGTTGGTCGAGTTCTCTACAAGGATATTGAGTTTATCGTGGACATTGGTGTCAGCCGCATGTTCCAGGAGAATGTTCAGCTTGTCCTGGATTTCGGATGTAGTCGTTTGCTCGAGGAGTGTATCCAGTTTTTCATTGACAACCCTGTTACTCTGCGAGCTCTCCACGAGGTCGTCGAGCTTCTCATGAATCTCCCTGTTTCTCGCATGTTCAATGATCGTGTTGAGTTTATCCTGCACCTGGCTGTCGTCGTACTTTTCCGGCTCCGGGGGTGGTAAAGCTGGGAGTAACGGAGTGAGAGCCATGGGGAGCGCGGTTAGACCACGGGTCAGCTCCTGAGAAGAGTTCTGAGAATGTTCGTAGTGCTGGCCCACGATGGCAAGGATCTCCTGGATAGATTCAAGAAGCTGAGGGTGGATTTCTCCGAGTTTGGACTCCACACGGTCGGTGGCGGCAACAGCTCGTTCGACGTCGACTCTGGCTTGCTCCTGATGCGACTTGACGTCGTTGTGCATTTCCTCGATCTTCTTGTAGGACTCGTCCACCTTCTCGAGGAAGGTTTTCGTGTCAATTCCCATTCGCTCACAGGTCTCGGTGAGACTGTCGCCCATGGCACCGATAACAAGTCTAATGTCCTCCGCAATGGACTTCGTGTCTGTAACAGCCTCAAGATGAGCACCGTCACGCTCCTCAGCCTCGGAGAACTTAGACTCCATCGTGGCTTGGGCCTCCTCGTACTTAGCCATGACCTCGCCGACTTTCTCGTCAATCTTCGCACCGAGTTCGACAATGATGGCGGCCCGAGTCTCGTCCTGCTTGACGATGTTGACAGCGTCGCGCTCCTCTGTCTCCAGCTTGGCGGCATCCTGTTCCCCCCGCGCTCGTTCGAATTCACGGTTGATCAGGTCTGTCAGCTCCTTGACGCTCTCGACGGTAGTGAACATCTCAGAGGAAGCAATCAACCCTTCCAAGAGTTGCCTCAGCTCGGAGAGGCCTTCGCTGCTTCCATCCAGCTTGCTTTTGAGTTCTTCGCTGAGGGAATTCACAACAGCCTGGGCTTCTTCGATTTTCTCCGCGAGACCGCCATGCTCGACCTTGCGAGCCTCGAATGCTTGCGCGGTCAGCTCGTTCTCCGCCTCGACCTTTTCGCGGAAATCAACAACAAGAGCAGAAAGCTCCTGCAGCTCGGTCTTGGTCGGCAGACTGTCGACGTCAGGCAGTTTCAACTCCTCCACCTGGGTCTTTACTTCGAAAATCATCGCTTCGACCGTTTGAAGATCAGACTTCATCAGCTTAGCGGTGTCCTCATCCTCACCAGGTGTCGCCTTGGCCTTGAGCTCCTCGACAACAAGATAAATGTCCTTGAGAAGAGACTCCAGAGTACCAATTTCCGTTTTGGTGGGACCCTCGGCTTCCAGTCGACCGGAAAGCTCGGAGATTGCCTCTTTTGTTTCGAGAACAACCGCTTCCAGGGTCCCGAGCTGTTCAGCTTTGGCGATCTCATCGGCTTGCGGGAACACCATCCCTTCAAGATGAGCCTTTGTGGTTCTCAGCAAGTCCTCGATGACATCCGTGTCGTCTTTCTTGGCTGTGGTGTCATCAACAGGGACTGGTCGAGCAACCAGTTCGGCAACGGAGCCCTGCACTTCCTGCAAGCCAACAAGAACTTCATCAAGATCCTCTCTCTTCAGTACGTCTTCGGGGAATTCAGCAGGCGGGGGAGGAGTGGTTTCAATCGCGTCAACCTTAATCTGCAGCTGAGTGATCATGATCTTGAGGTTCTCGATATCGTCTCCGAGGTTTGAGGTGTTCGCAAGAGTAAGTTCCTGGCCACGGCTGCTCTCCATGGCGTCCAGCTCTCTGTGCGAATCACGCAGTCCCTCCATCTCGGATCTGAGGCTGTTCAGTCCTTCCTTGATCGTCTCAAGTACCTCGGCGTTGTCGACTTCCACGGGCTTGCTAATCAGCTTGTCGAGGTCGGCACGGATCATGTCGACTCCCTCATGGAAAGCATCGAGAAGTTCGCCGGTGTTGGAGAGAATGCTTTCAGCACCATCTCTTTGCTGGGAATCCTGTTCGCGGAAGGAATCAAGGTGTTCACGAATGGCTGAGAGGAGCTCTTCCTTGTTCAGGTTCTGGTTCTGGCTCGCAGGAACAATACTCATGTTGAAAATCTCACGCATATTGTCGATTTGTTCCTTAACAACAGCCACGACATCCTCTGCCTTCTGACCAGGCTTATTTGCATCGGCAACCTCGCGAATGGCGTCAATGATTTCATCCTTTTCGCCGGGGTTGCTTCGAACAAGCAAGGTACTGATGGTCTGGCGAAGGTGCTCGAATTCCTTTTCCATGGCGTCGAGAAGCTCCGGTGTGTCGGGGTTACCGCGTTGTGTCAGCAAGACAGTCTCCTGGATGGTCTTTTCCATGTCGGCTTGCAGCAGCCGGAAGCCTTCCTTGACAGTATCCATGATCTCGTGTTTCCCATTCTCATCCACTGCCGCCGCAGTGCAGGTCTCAATATCCTTCCGGACAACTTCCATGCTATCCTTGAGGGCATCAAGGACCTGCTCTGTATCCTTCCCATTTGCAGCAGAATATTGCGCAAATTCCTCCTTCATCCCGTCAAGGAGACCTTGGAGGCGTTCGAGCACTTGTTCTCCGATCGTTGCGTTCGTGGTTTGGGTGGCTTCTTCGAGGCATGAAGAGATTGCTTCCATGAGATCATCTTTACTGAGTTCAATCTCCCTTGCACCCTGGTTTTCCAAGGCTTCGGTGACGAGCGCAAGGATCTCCTCTCGAGAGACTGGGGGCTCGGGAGCGGGATGGACTGCGAAAGCATCGTTGATCGCATTGAAAACCTCCTCCCGTGAAACCCGGGGCTCATCGACCTCCTTAACAGCAGCAAAATGCGACTCCAAGCCACCAGCCACAGCACTCAGGATCTCATCACGGCCTATTCCCGAATCAAATGACTCTCTGCTCAGTGTACTTTGAGTCGTAGTAACAAGGTCGGCAAGCGCGTTCATGATTTCGTCTCTCATCGCATGGAGCTCGTTCTCCTCCACCATACGCGGAGCAGGTGGCTGGTAGCCCTCGAGACATTCCCGGATTGTCATAGAAATTTCGTCTTTCGTAATAGTTGGGGGGCTCTCCACAGGCGGGGGAACAAAGCTCTGCATGCCTACCTGTACTGCGGCCAGGACTTGATCGTAGGTTACTGCGTCTTGATGTTGAGGTTCGTATGACTTGAGGCCTTCGGAGAGGCATTCAAGGATTTCCTCACGCTCGAGGCCAAAGTTCTGAAGCTCAATCTCCGGCTTGTAGGTCTCCCATGCCTCCCTCACAGTCTCCAGGATATCCTCCTTGTCCATGCGGACTCCTTCGGGTAGGGCTGGGAACTCCGGGAGTGGGAACTCATCGATGGCCTTTCTAACTAGGGAGTAGACTTCTGCGCTGTTCATCTTAGAGCGGTAGTCTTTCATCGCGGCGCTGTGGTCACGACTCTCGTTGATCATCAATGCCATCTGCTCCTTCAGGTCGTCCAGGCTGGTTGCAACGATGGCAGAGATCTCCTCCTTATTGAGTGGCGCAGGATTCTCTTTGTCGGTCAAGCGATCGTTCTCTGCCTCCTCGAGCTTACGACCCAGCTCCCGACCCATGCCCAAGACTTCACCGCGCAGTTCGCGAACCAAAGCCTTGACTTCATTGGTCAGCCCACCTCCTTCGATAACGCTGCTCTTCACGCGTTTCATAATGGCGAGCATCTCTTGGGTCATGTCGCTGTTGCCATTGTCGTTCATTTCATTCATCGTCGCTAAATCCGAAAGGTCTCGGGCATCGAGAGATCGTGACCGTGAGCCATCACCAAGGTCTTCTGGTCGGGCACGGACCAGAGCGTTGCTCATTGAAGGCTGCTCCCTGACGAGTTTAAGAATTTCTTCGAGCATGGTGGTGACCGTTTTGTCGGTTTCAGGATCAGAGGTGTGGGATACGGGGCTAGACTTCATTTCCTCGACGAGCTCCAGGAGCTTCTCCTGTCCTTCTTTAGTAGCCATCTCACGCAAAACCTTCTCCAGCAACGCAATGCTGGCTGAACCGTCAGAGATGGGAGTAGGCGATCCGCAGAGTTCTCGCTCCATGGCAGCTGCAAAGGGATTAGGGCTCGGCATTCGAGGCATATTGTAGCTTTTCTTCGAACTCGGAGAACTGTCCGATTCCTTGCTGTCAATACCGTCTCCAGATCTCAAGAAGGAATTGCTATTAAGATCCCACCTTGTAGCCCCCTCTAGCTCCGAGAATCTAGAAGAGATACTTGACGAGAGCTCGCGCAAGCTCTTTCTGATGTCTTCATCACGTGCGTTGGTCGCGGCTTTGAGGCTGACAAGATCGGTAGCATTGTCTTTGCTCCGGCGGCTAAGCTGTGCCATCTCCCGCTGCAGGCCGCTGGCGATATCGGTCAGGCTGTGGATTTGCGTGGATAGAGACTCGAAGTTGTGGCTCATCGGGGTACTGAATTCGACTGGAGGGCTCGAGCTACGAGGAGCCGGTGCAGGGGGGCTATCATCAGGAAGCTGCATGTTCTGGAGTGCTAACATAGTGGCAGATGGCGGTGTGCTTCCACCAAGGATAGGCTTCGAGAGGAAGCGGTTCGCCATGGCGAAGTGGGGAGCATCGCGATCAGTGTCTTTGCTGTTGAAAGGAGAGTCGTTGGACATCATCAGGTCGCTCTCCAGCTGCCTCGTTCCGGGCTCCATGACTGAAGCCCGCAGCGGTCGTTCCGGCGACCGGCTCTCAAGATAATTCAGAAACTCTGAGCGGGTGTCTGCACCTTGCATTGACTGCATACGCTTGTGATAGTGCCCTCTGATGAGGGACTTCTCTGGCGATGACTTCAATGGCATCGGATTGACTGTGTATGCACTGGGCGCATTCTCGCGCATCTTCTCCGCAAAGCTGGCTGCAACAGCCTGAATATTCGGTGAAGCGTTGGCCTTGGTCACTGGACTGGTCGATCCAGGATTCATTGGCAACGGAGGAGGCGCCCGTTCTGGGTCTGAGCTATCCCACCTGTCCGTCGAGTCAGTAAAGTTTCCGTTCCCAGAGCCGAGAGGGAGAGCCGATCGTTTCTTTGTCCTGTACTTACATGGGTACTAGGGATCTGCTCTCTGGGTAACTCGACTGGTGTCTCACGAGCTCCCTGTCATAGGAACCCTCGCGTTCGTGCGACGGCATTGTGGAAACGTTACTGTGGATAATGATAATTCCTCCGATCTAATGAGGCGGAAGTGGGGAGTAGGTAGCTGGAAGAGTCGTCTGGAATGCCAGGCAAGAGAAGGTCGTCGCAATTCAAGGTCGTTTCAGGGTCGTCAATTCGTAAGAGGGGAAACTGGAAGGGGGGGGGTCAGGTTGGTTGTCCTGTATCCGAATCAGGATATCCGACGCGCGCAAAGGGAACCAAAAGAACAAAGAACAAAAGACACGCTTGCTTGGGAACGAACTCAAAAGCGATGACCCGGGGAAAGCGAAGTCTTGATAAAGACAACAACAGGTGGAGTTGCTGGGCCAAAATATGGTAGCTCATGGGGCGGCTGCCAGTCCGGCCCAATCTCCAGTGTACACATCGAAGGCCTCTCGTAGCAACCAGCGCTATCTGCGTTGCCAGGTAAACAATCGGCCAGTCCTGGGTGCTTAGTCATTGCTGACGTAGGAGGCCCGGGCGGTGAGGATGATCCGGTCTAGCCGGAGGACGACCCGATGGGGAAATTGCCCTGATGGGGGCTAGTGGGTGGACATCGGTAAGCTACCCAATCATCGCAGGCACACAAACCGTGCTTGCCCTGAGCGCCTCGACAAGCGAAAAAAAGACCGTCGAACGCGGAGACCGTCTTTCACACGACCGAAGTTCAATCGCCAACCACCCCATCGACCTTGCTGCCGCCCCCCGGACTTTCGAAATGAAGTGTTAGTGGAATCGCATACGAGCAGTCACTGAATAGGCCTGTTCATGCTGACCTGGGATGTTTTTACAGTCATGAAAGTGGGCCGTGTGGCCATCATCACCCGTGGCCGTTATGCCGGCAAGAAGGTACGACAAATATTTTTCTTCAGTTTCTAGTCGAGTCGGGTGGATTGGGGCTCTTGTTGAGAGGGATGGAATACTTCATGAGCGAGAAACGCGATGAATGAAGGGCAATCAATGTGTGGTCTAAGAGCCGGATTGGATATCTTCAAAACAGGATTGTTGAATATGGAAGACATTTTGAGGCGTGGAATAGGAACGATGGATTCGGCATTTTGGATCAGAGTGTGCTAACCAGTGTGTTTTTTTTCCGTTTTTTTTCAACAGGTTGTCATCGTTCAGCCCAACGACACTGGCTCCAAGGCTCACCCCTTCCCCTACGCCATCGTCGCCGGTATCGAGCGCTACCCCCTGAAGGTCACCCGCCGCATGGGCAAGAAGACTGTTGAGAAGCGCAGCCGCGTCAAGCCCTTCATCAAGGTTGTCAACTACAACCACCTGATGCCCACCCGTTACACTCTGGAGCTCGAGGGTCTTAAGGGTGCCGTCACCCCCGAGACCTTCAAGGAGGTTTCCCAGCGTGAGGACGCCAAGAAGACCGTCAAGAAGGCTCTTGAGGACAGATACACCAGTGGCAAGAACAGATGGTTCTTCACTCCTCTGCGTAAGTGATGACTGAAGACTTGACAAAAAAAATTTTCAATTTGCTAACTGCTTGCCTACAGGTTTCTAAACGGGGTAATATGGCGTTTTTGTCGCTTAAGCGTGTGAGGTCTCTAGATGAGGGAACGGGGGAGCCAAAAAAAACAAACATTGAGAACATTCAACTCGGGAACATGGGACAACCATGTCGGACATATACCATGGCTGGAAGCAGAATTGGGAATGTACCTCAATGGGCCAGTCTAGCACATGGCAATGTTTCTTTTTTTTTATGAGGGAAGCCGTTAAAGATTCGGTTTCCATCTCGAAATGAAATGGAAAATATGAACAAATCCTTTTTTTCCTTGCTCCTAAGTAAAGGTACACTATGCCTATATTCCGACCCGTGCCCAAACCCAAACCTCGGCCCTACCGGTCACGGAACCCGCCCAACAGCTCGGCCAAGACGAGAGTCTCCCGATCCGAAGTTCTCTGCCATATTGCGCCACTAGTTCACGATCTGCCCAAATGGTAGAGCCCTAGGTACCGGTTGAGGTCCCATTTTAGTTGCCACAGGCTCCGTACGACTAAGAGTAAGTCTTGACAATGGCTGCTGGCATCCAAAGGTCCCATGACCAACCATCTATGTGGTAGTGCTGTACAGTGTACGGTGTACCATCGTCACATGTCAATAAATCAAACCACTATCCTATTCTATGTTATCCTCTCCTATCCTGGTTTCGAACTACTACATAATAGACGGGATATAGAATTGAGCTTGCGAGGTTTTATTTTAGACAAGGTAATAATTTACACAGCAATGGATTTATTATGGAGGAATGTAACTAACCACCTTTTCCACCAGAACTAAACAATAATAGTACTAACTACTAGATGCAGGCCGTTGAGATTGCTGTAAATTTCGACGAGGATCCAGATAAGGCATGTGCATGGAATTTGCAGCTACATTTTGCAAACCCAGGGAAAGACCCACAATCACATGCAAAATTATAAGGTAATTGTCACATCATCCACCATCCAGCAACGATAATATCCGCAAGCATCGTCATCGTCTTATCTGAAGCAAAGAAGACCACAGATGCGTCTTGCTGTGTATTTCCACATCAACGACATTTTGAACACTGCCAATAAGCTTTGCCTATCATATGGCAGTCATCGCAACAGCCGTGCTCGATCAACGCTGAGTGGGCCGGAATTGGTACGTTTCGCCCTCCAGCAGCAGAGTTCCAACTTCTCATCCCTGCTGCTACCGTTGGCCATGACGGACCCATGCGGAAATGTCGGCCAGCAAACCTCAACCCGTTTCTGCCTTGCTCGGACTTGATTCCAGAGTCCAGACCCTGGACTTGGTGCGAGAGATAAGCCCCCCTCTAGAAAAAACCCGCCCCTCCGACGAAGACGTCGCCAGGGCCCGCATTCACATGCTGGCCCCTCCATGGTTATTCTATAGGCTAGGAAAGACTAGGTAGCTATGGGTTTTTTGCGGCGTAATGTGGTCAATAAGGTCACAGAGCAGGCAAGGTTGGATAAAAAAAAATTCCCCGAGCGCGAGATCATGAGCAGGGAGAGAGTCTAGGCGAAAAAGCGAAGCTCGGGAGGTCCTGGCAGCACAGGGTCGGGCAAAGTCGCATAAAGCAAACTGTTGGTTCTCATTATCAAACATAAACAGCCCGCAGCTATTGTCGTAAGTTTCGCAGGTATAAATTCTCGTACGTGTCTACAGTAGGATCGGATACCAATCCTACCTACCGTCCCGTGTCTTGCCTCTCTTCTATCCATCAGTTAGGTACTTTCCCCCCCTCGTACCCCGGTTGCGCCTTGTCCTCTCGCTCCCATATCAAAAAGCGTGTCCCCCCCCCCCCACTGCTTGTATCCTTGTCGGTTTTTCCTTCTATTCTCAATCCAGTACGTGCTCTCTTTCGCTGCTTCTCTCTTATATTCCCTCGCAAGAGAAAGAAGAAGAAGGCCATTAATCACTGATACCTCGCTGTTTACAGTTTCACGCAAACCCCATGCCTCACGCAGATAAAGACGTCATGGGCGAGCCGACAGTCAACGGCGAGAAGGTCTACTCGCATTTCTTGGATGTGGGTTACTTCGGATCTGCTCTGCTTTCTTGCCGATATACTAATTGGCGGGGTGATCGTGTAGCATCTGACATCCTATCCTATCGTGCTCGACTCGATCTCTACCTTCAAGAAGAACAAGTATGGCGCCAAGTCGTTAGAGTTTGCCGATCAAGGGTACACTCGCATAGCCAAGCCGATTGTCCCCTACCTGTCGACGCCATACACCTACGTTGCGCCGTACGTCGCCAAGGCCGACTCTCTCGGAGATCAGGGTCTTACCAAGATCGATACAACCTTCCCGATCATTCGAGAAGACACCGAGAAGATCAAAGTCACCATCTATGACAGTGCGTCGTATCCCCTGCGCGTGGCTGGGGACGTCAAAGCCCACGTCTTCGACACCTATGGGTCCGAGTATAAGAAGTGTGGCGGCGACGGAATGGTTGCTACGGGCAAGGCAGTCATCACCACCAGCCTGGTGCTCTCGCAGGAGACCTTGGCCATGATCAGTTCTTTCTTACAGACCAAGAAAGAGCATGTCAAGGAGATTGTGAATGAGAAGGAACATCAGAAAAACTGATCAAACCCCTCCTTTTCTCCTCCTTTCATTTGTATGACACCACCGCCCGCAATATCATCCTAGATATCTTGTTATTCATACTTTAGGTGTGCTGTTCCTCTGGTGGAGGTTCCTCGCGCCTACTCTTTGTTCCTCTCCCTAAAATGTTGGCTGTCATCGACATTCTCAACTCGCCAACATTGCTTTTGCGTCCATTGGTCATCACGCATCATTGATATACTCGGTCGGCTCTTGTCAGCGCTTCCTGCTTAATAACCAGGTTTCCTTCTTTCTTGCCATTATTACTACCTAGGTAGTCTTAGCGTTATATAAACCACTCTGTCCCTGTTGACATTGCGCATTGTAGAGTACCGTGAACATTCAAAGACAAACTAGCAGCGACTATATACTATGTACTAAATAAAGTGATGGTTACTAGGTAACTTGAGAAGCTAGAGTATGGTAGATTCCTGAAATTAATGCAGGAGAGATACCTCTTTGTTCTATTCAAAGGCGGTCTGGAACCAGCCGGCAGAATAATCACGTTTATTTCCTTTTTGGGAAAAGGCGGCGCGTCACGCGTTTCTTTGTCCATCGAGCCCCTCTACCCAGCTAAAGACCTAGATAATCCCATCGCCCATAACCGTCTATTATAATCATACTTGGCTAAAATCTCCTCTTTTTGATATCCTATCGAATATGCCTCTAGTTCGGAAGCGCAGAGCGGTGAGCTTCTAGCCCCTCGACGTCGCGACGGTGTACTCTATTCTAACCTGAACCCTCTCTTTGTTTTACAGGCTGACCTCGTCGCTGATGGATCTCAATCAGAAGCCGGGCCAGCAGGCTCTCCTCCTCAGCGAAGACGCATGCGACGAGTCGAGGAGGAGGAGGAGGAGGAGGATGACGACTCGTCCGGATCCGCCGATAGTGACGAGAGCGCCGACATCCGCGCCCCGAGCAGTACAGACGTGATGATCAAGAAACTGGTTCGCCTGGCTCTTGCCAGTGAATATTCACGACAGACAATCCGCCGGACGGATATCAGTGCCAAGGTTCTCGGCGAGCAGGGATCGAGGCAGTTCAAGACTGTGTTCGAAGGGGCGCAGAAGGCGCTCCGCACGCGGTTTGGGATGGAGCTGGTGGAATTACCTGTGAAGGAGAAGCTAACTCTTACGCAAAGGAGGGGTGAGAATTCCGATTGAGCCGATTGACTTAGTTGACATGAGAAAAAAAACCGCTGACGATGCTATTTGTAGCTGCACAAAAGGTCGAGAAACCGTCGACATCGAACAAGTCGTGGATCGTAACCTGCATGTTACCGAGTGTCTATCGCAAACCCGAGATCCTCCCGCCGACAAAGGCGCCGTCCTCGGCAAGAGAAAGCACGTATACAGCGCTGTATACATTCATCATCTCGCTGGTAATGCTTAATGGCGGCACGCTCGCCGAACAGAAGCTCGAGCGGTATCTGCAACGCACCAATACAAGCGATTATACCCCGATCGACCGGACGGATAGGTTTCTACAACGGCTATGTAAAGAAGGATATCTCGTGCGGAACAGAGAGACAGACAACGGCGAGGAAATCATCGAGTACGTGGTCGGGCCCAGGGGAAAGATTGAGGTTGGAGAACAGGGGGTCGCCGGCCTGGTCCGCGAAGTGTATGGCCATCAGGCACCGCTCGGCGACGACATGACCGCCTTGGAGAAGGAGACCAGAGAACGGTTCGAACGCCGCCTGCAGAGGAGTCTGGGAGTCGCTCCGCCGGAGCAATCGAGAGGGGATGGCGAAGCCCAGGGGGAGAATGCACAGCAAGAAGCACGGCAGAGAAATCAGCAACCGCGACGGTCAAGACGACACGCCGAACAAGAGAGCTCAGATGACGACGAAAGTGATTGATGTGCGATCACTCTCCTTGATGGCTATCTATACCTCTAATGTACAGTCCACTCGATGCCTTCTTTATCGATACCGGTTAAATTCACATAAATGTCCTCCAAGGCGGTAATACATGCATATGCATACCTTATACTACTGCCTAGCTAACTATACGAATGCCCTGTAATGATTCAAAATTTAGTCTTGTTGTCTTTCCCTTAATCCTTGGTGACAATACTACAGAGAACCTTTCAAGGAACTACCTGGAGTCTTTTTTAATACAAAGAGATTCGAAGAAATCAACTTTTATACAATATATAATAAGGACCATTCTTGACGTAACGAAGAAAATCAGAGAAATAATTGATTATATATTATTAAACACTGCAGGTTAAAACAAACTTACTATATAGTAAGAATATCAAATAGCTCTCAAGATAATCATTATTCTAGGGCTCTATTCTAGTTCAATAACTCCTCTATCAGTGTATGTACTGTACTACTGCATGTAGTGCAGAGTACTGGTAGTTATACCTTCAGTGATAACGCGATTAGATTCCCCATACCCCCTTCGATAGCAACCCCCATGAACAACTGAAAAGCCGTGAAACCCAAGAAATCTCGGTGGCCGAGGCGTCTGTAGGCATCAAGTCAGCTGTCCACACCTGGCAAGACGAGCCGCCATTGTGTTTCGCAGAACAGTGGAGATGGGTGACATTCGGTAATTGGCGCTTGTCATTCGGAGGGCGGATCTGACAATCAGGTGGGTATTAAGGGAAACATTATAAGAAGAGGAGCAGACTTGGTCGATTTTCTAGCCAACTGATCAGAAATTATCTATAGCCACGATCACTGTTAGCATGGCTCACTCGATGAAAAAGCCTTGGATAGAGACGCCGTTGATTGAATCTGCTGCCTTCTCTAGAGCGGCAGGATGGTAACAATCCCCCCCAAGACACTCAAGTGAATCTTCAATAATGACCGGTTCATAGTAGAGTCTTCCTGAAGTTGGAGCTGCTGCAACCTGGCGGCTCGTTCAAGTCACGGTAAGAGGCGGATATGCAACTCTTGAAACTCGGTAGAAAGACCGGCTGACCGTGTTTTTTTTTTCTTCTCAGAGCCGTCGGAAATCTAATCCTTTCAGCCCTCCTGAACCCAATCAACGAGGGCAAGAAGCTGCACTTCTACAGTTCCTCTGGCGGGAATGCTGGGATGGCAGCCGTGATTGCCGCGCGAGACCTCGGCTGTCCCTGCACCGTGATCGTCCCTGTGAGCACAAAGGCCCGCGTAGTCAACAAGCTGCTTGAAGTCGGCGCCGCGGACGTAATTAAAACCGGGGACAGCTGGTTCGAAGCCGACCGGTACCTCCGGGAGAGGTTCATCGAGAACCAAGAAGTCTCAAGCGAACCCCCAACGACGAAAAACATCTATGTGCCCCCCTTCGACCACCCGGATATCTGGGACGGAGTAGGATCCATCATACCGGAACTAGCGAGGCAATTACCGCCTCGAGAGCGGAGGGAGGCAGATGATTCAGCGTCTGCGTTTCCTGCGGACGTACTCGTTGCCAGTGTTGGCGGCGGGGGTCTCTTCAACGGCTTGATCTGCGGTCTAGATAAATACCTACAGGCTAACTGCGAGGATGTCGGTATCGAGGCAAGTAAAGTGCATGTCGTGGCGGTCGAAACAAAAGGGACAGACTCGCTGGCCCTCTCGCTACGGGAGGGTAGTCTCCAGTCGCTCCCGGCCATCACCTCGCTTGCAACCTCGCTCGGCGCCCTGTGTGTAGCACCGCAGACTCTGAAGAATGCCCGGTCGCCACCTCCTGGCATCCAAGTCACCAGCCTTGTGGGAACGGATGCGGAGGCTGCTAACGGGGTGGTTCTTTTATCGGACGAGCTGCGCTTACAGGTCGAGTTGGCGTGCGGTATCAGTGTCGAGGTCGCGGTCTCGAAGAGGTTAAAAGAGGCCGTGAAAGGCCTGAAGCCAGATAGCAGGGTCGTCGTGATTGTCTGTGGAGGTAACAATATCACGGCAGAGATGATTGCTGAGTACCGCCAGAAACTGCAGAACGGTTGGTCATAAACACTACCTAGTCATGGGAAGACCTTGGGCGAGGGGAAAGCACTGAAAGTGCAAAGCATGCGTAGCGAAATCTGTACCCAGTCTATTATATATGTGAATCCAGCGTGCTATTGAGCAGAGCCGAAGCGTTGTTTTAGAAGTGGCCGAGTTTATACGAATCTTCGCTTGTTCTAATGGTCATGTTTATACATTATAAAGCTTGATGTATGCCAACAGCACACTGTAGTTCTTGCCTCGGACAAAGGTCAACCCAAGGAACAAGAAGCCGAAGTCTAGTTAAGAAAAAAAAAAGATGTGAATGGAAGAACAGCCGTACATCTGGTGCTCGACGACTTCTGCCTGCTTAGTCGCTGTCGCTGGCACTATCGCCATCATGATTGTCTGGGTCTTCCCGAATTCCCTCTGCCAGGATATATTCGGCTTTTTGCAGAGCCGACTTGATATCCTGCTTATTGTAGACCAAGTCCACAGGTTTCTGGCCGTGCTTGTTTCTCACCCGGGGATCACAGCCGGCCTCGCACATCATTTCGATCATCGCCAACCCGAGTTCGGCATCTTTTTCATTGGCGTACCGCACAGCGGTATGAAGCGGGGTGTCTTTGTCCATTCGCGTGAGCGGGTCGCATTCGAAGTACTGAATATCAAAGAGGGAATCCATAGTATCATCTGCAAGAAATGGCTATTAGATATTAAATAATTGAGCTGGCCAGGGGAGGGGGGGGGGACTGTAACATACAACTTCCATACATCGCACATACGTGGAGGGCATGGTTGCCTAATGCGTCCGTGACTCCATTGAAGAAAGCTGCAACCTCCTCATTCGACTGGCTGTCCATGCCCTGGAGAACCTGCTCTATGAGATGTGGTTGATCACGACGGCAAGCTTCGACAATAAGCTCTCGCGGAGATGCACCCTGTCGGAGAAAGTCCATTGATGAGCATGTCAGACGACAATCGCTGAGCGAAGCTGCTGTGAAACAAAACAAGAGGACCCACCTCTTCGCTAGCCATTGCTGTGTGGCTTATAATTATGTCTTCTGTCAGAAATTAATGAAAGACCGAGTAAAGCGGAGGTTCAGTGGTAGATACGAGAGAGGCAGAAAGATCCGGGGGCTTGTTTGGACGTGGAGGTCTAACAATCGCCTTAGTGGGGTAAACGGCGGGATAGGGTGGAAAGGCACGCCGAAACACAGTGTTGCTTGGCAAAGCACTGAGATGCAAGAACTTATATACAGAGAATGACCGACTATCCGATCTCAGAAGAGTTGATACGAAGAAGAGACCCAATACTGATCGCTGGGCTGACGCTCTCTGTTGTCGAGCCGCATCCATGATCCCAGCGGCCAATTGGGAATAGCCGCCCGCATCATCTGTTCGTCCGGTCCGACCCTGGTCGTTGCCCCACCGGAAATTAGGCGCGCGCTTAGATGATAACGGCGAAGGCTATCACGAACCCGGCGTGGGAAGAAGACGCAGATAATAATCTTCTGCAGCGCATCATCCGCTCGTGACTTGCAGAACGGCTTTGATAATGCGATTGGATGGTCTGGGAAGGCTCTGCTGACTGTTGAGTATACCAGCAACCGGCTCAAGATGCCTCTTACTTGTACGTTGGCCCCTTCTCCGCCTGACCCTGGTTGTATAGTCGCGACAACCTGGGATTAACAGCTTGATTCTGACGATTTCCTGCGTTAATACAGTCTGCCCGAACTGCAGCAATGCACTGACGATTTCCCGCGCTGATCCATCCCCCCAGTACCCGCTGGGGGTTAACCGCTTCGAATGCCGCACCTGCCCGTATCAGTATGTCCTGTCGCGGGACTGGTTTGAGAAGACGGCGATGAAACAGAAAGAAGTCGAGGACGTGTTTGGCGGGAAGGAGGAGTTTGCAAACGCAGACAGCGTTGCAAGTAAGTGGTTCATCTGGCGTGTTTATCGATTTCTACTGGGTGTGTCGTGTTGTGCTCCAAACCAGGCTAAACGCTGTTCTTCTGTCTGTATAGCCCAGTGCCCGGCCGAAAACTGCAATGGCGATCGTGCATACTTCTTCCAGCTGCAGATTCGAAGCGCGGACGAACCGATGACTACATTCCTCAAGGTACCTGCCTTCCCCTTGCTTACAAGTCCATGTGGGATTTTGCTGATCACAGCCGACAGTGTACCACGTGTGGTGCAAGATGGAGAGAAAACTAGAGATTTTCTCATTCCATCAACCCTTCTACTCTTCTGTGTATGAAAGTACGAAGTACGAAGTACTTTGGCACCACAGGAGAGGTAATGATGTACACGGCTCTGATCGCAGCATCATCATCAGAAAAAAAAAATAGCACGCAAACCCAAATGGCGCATGCGTAGATTGGAGCTACATGATTGGGTACCTGGAAGTTGGACAAAAATAGAGTCGCCCAGAGATACCCCTCAGTTGCCGATAGCGACCACAGATGTCGATAGGAAACAAAGAACCAGAATTTGGAAGTGTTTTTTTATTCAATATATAGAGGTATATATAATATTAATATATATTATGAGTCTAAATTAATTAAGAATCAATCACTGCCATGGAATAAGACTCAGAAACCGATTCGAGTCACTGTTTTGACCAGCCCCGCCGCTGCGGCAGAAAATCTCTGTGCAGTGACTACAGTGTTTTGCAAGGAGGGGCACCGGCGGACCCAGGCCAACCTCCCACCAGATTCGTGGCAAATAGATGAAAAAAAAAATCCAAGTACAGTAATACTACGTAGTTCGGAGATTTTGCTCTCTAATTCAAACAATTACGATAGGTCTAGTGGAGCGTGTCGTGGACCAGCCAGCAAGCTGAGGATTGTGCTGGGCAAATGGCACAAGTGAGGGGCCGCGGGGTCACAGTTCATGCCGCACATTACACACTGTCATATACCTAGCAAAGAAAAAAAAAGCAGCAGCAGCCACGGTGGGCTGGACAGCAGTGCGTTGATGCCCAGTTGATGGCCTGTTGGGCGAGGTAAAACTCGAACGTAGTGGATCTTGCAGTGCGAACCAAGGACGAGCAGCTCGAGGATGGACACCTTCCAAGTGAGAAAAGTGAAGATTCTGCTGTCTTGGTGGGGCCAGTACCCCTCCATGCCCAATGACACGGCGGGCACCCAAAGGGTTTTAACCCAGCTTAGTCGCCTCCTCGCTTGCCCCTCCATATAAGGATTTCCCCTCCTCCCCTCCCACAGAAAATTTCTCTTTCTCTCCTCGTCCGCTTCAGTATGTATATCTACCCTCTCGAATGCTCCCTGTCTACTGAACCTTCTTCTAACTGACCTTTCTCAGCACCTCTACGCATTTCGGCCGTAGTATCTGAGCATTCCTAGAACTCTTCTAGTATCTTACAAAGAACTACAAGTTTTCACTTGAAACAACCGCCACCATGGGGTACGTTGCAGCACCATCACTGCCTTGTGTGCCTTTCTCTTGGGGGACTCTACTGACTATATCCCTACAGTAAGGACGGAAAGACTCACATTAACATCGTCGTCATCGGACACGTCGATTCCGGCAAGTCCACGACTACCGGTCACCTCATCTACAAGTGCGGTGGTATCGACTCCCGTACCATTGAGAAGTTCGAGAAGGTTAGCTCCTCCAAGCTCCGAGACAAGGGTGCAGGGCTGTGGTGGAATCGCGCTGGTAATTCACTGGCGGGGTTTATGCTTACCTGACACCTGGATACAACTGTTAAACTCGAGCTAACGTGTCAAACAGGAAGCCGCCGAGATGGGCAAGGGTTCCTTCAAGTACGCCTGGGTTCTTGACAAGCTCAAGGCCGAGCGTGAGCGTGGTATCACCATCGATATTGCCCTCTGGAAGTTCCAGACCGCCAAGTACGAGGTCACCGTCATTGGTAAGTTTATCTATATATATATATATATATATATTGAAGAATTGTTTCTAACATGTAATAGACGCCCCCGGTCACCGTGATTTCATCAAGAACATGATCACTGGTACCTCCCAGGCCGATTGCGCTATCCTCATCATTGCCTCCGGTACTGGTGAGTTCGAGGCTGGTATCTCCAAGGATGGCCAGACCCGTGAGCACGCTCTGCTTGCCTTCACCCTCGGTGTTAGACAGCTCATCGTCGCTCTTAACAAGATGGACACCTGCAAGTGGTCCGAGGATCGTTACAACGAGATCGTCAAGGAGACCTCCAACTTCATCAAGAAGGTTGGCTACAACCCCAAGAACGTTCCCTTCGTTCCCATCTCCGGCTTCAACGGCGACAACATGCTTGAGCCCTCCCCCAACTGCCCCTGGTACAAGGGCTGGGAGAAGGAGACCAAGGCTGGCAAGGTCACCGGCAAGACCCTCCTTGAGGCCATTGACGCCATCGAGGCCCCCGTCCGCCCTGCCAACAAGCCCCTCCGTCTTCCCCTCCAGGATGTGTACAAGATCTCCGGTATTGGAACGGTCCCCGTCGGCCGTGTCGAGACTGGTGTCATCAGCCCCGGCATGGTTGTTACCTTCGCTCCTTCCAACGTCACCACTGAAGTCAAGTCCGTTGAGATGCACCACCAGCAGCTCAAGGAGGGTCTCCCCGGTGACAACGTCGGCTTCAACGTCAAGAACGTCTCCGTCAAGGAGGTCCGCCGTGGTAACGTTGCCGGTGACTCCAAGAACGACCCCCCTGCTGGCTGTGACTCTTTCACCGCTCAGGTCATCGTTCTGAACCACCCCGGTCAGGTCGGCGCTGGCTACGCCCCTGTCCTGGATTGCCACACTGCCCACATTGCTTGCAAGTTCGCTGAGCTCCAGGAGAAGATTGACCGCCGTACCGGCAAGTCTGTCGAATCCTCCCCCAAGTTCATCAAGTCTGGTGATGCCGCCATCGTCAAGATGATTCCTTCCAAGCCCATGTGTGTCGAGTCCTTCACCGAGTACCCCCCTCTCGGTCGTTTCGCCGTCCGTGATATGCGCCAGACCGTCGCCGTCGGTGTCATCAAGAGGTATGTTCTTCCTTGACCCCCCGTTCAAATGATCATTATCATGCTAACTTATTCTTACAGCGTCGAGAAGGCCAAGGCCGGTGCCGGCAAGGTCACCAAGGCCGCCCAGAAGGCTGTCAAGAAATAAATGCCTAACTAACCAAAAATTGGGAGGAATGGCTTATGAGATGATGCAATGCGCATGAACTAGCTAGTACTAGACTCTACGACGTAGAAGTGTCGAATAAAATCGATTTCACGACTTCAATAATATGTTCCTCTTGTAATTTATTTGTAATTCTGGTTTCCCTGCACCATTTTAGCTGAATGGTCTTTTTTTTTTTTCTATGTAACCCGCCATGCGTCCAACTGGTTGCAGATCATTCTCACACGGGTGTTGAAGGCGTCCCTATCTTTACAAAACGAAGACTTCCAAGGAATTAACCCAGCATCCCCTTCTGGATCGCTCAATCTTCAAGACTTATTTATAAATATGTCTATGGACCTTGTCTCTTTGTATATCATGATGTAGATTTAACTTGTTGCGTTGCTTGGATGCGATACGGCGTATGGTGTTTCGAGGCCCTGCAGTATTCAAAATATATTGACAGACAGGCATTGTATGAGCGACATTCTTTCTCCTATAGCTCGTAGCTTTCAGACCTGATAGCGCCTAGAGAATAGCCAGTATCTACTGAAGAGAAAATATAGCGTATAATAGATTTGAAAAGGGTGAATCTGGGTACTATCATGTTGGTTCTCGAACAACTCCCGCTCCCCACCCAAAAACGCTCTTGTCCGTGGAGTCTAGACAAATATCATAGCGAATGTTATTCGTCTATGAGGCTATGAGGCTTAAGCTGTCAGCTGTCGGTGCTAGTGGAGGATTGTGGGCTGGTTCAGCTGCGGCTGGTCCAGATAAGGAGGACAAACAGGCAGCAGCAGCAGGTTCCAGCTGGTCTCTGCAACCCCCCGTCATCCATGCAGACAGAAGAAGGAAACAGTCCGTACAGCAAATGAAGCCGCTAAACAATATTTTTAGTGGACTTTTTACTCTCCACTCACCATCTCGCCAGACATTGCCTACCTGGTACTACGGAGTAGAGCTGATGGCCTTCTTCCCCCCAGCAGACAAGCCTCCAACCAGTTGGCGAGCTGGTAAACTGCTTCTTATTCCCTGAGCGAGTTCTTCTTGTACCCGCCGCATCTTGACTGGACGGGGGGTGCCTGGTCAGTCGATCCAGGTTGAGTCACTGAGAGATCGGGGACTAATATAAAAGCCAGTCAACCTCGCTTCAGCCTCGATAGATCCATCCTACGAATCTATTCAACTCTCTACGAGTAGTCTGCATGTTCAAATGTAGCTATTCTTGTTCAATCGCCACATTCACGCACCACTGCGCTGTCTCACAACTTCGATAAAGCAGTCCCCCGAGCTACAAGTGACTTTATGGATTCTTCCAACGAAAGAAGAGCATCACCTCTCTCAAGCACTGCATCTGGTTGGTATCCACGTCGCTGTTTTTCCTTATTGCGGCAGACAATTATCGCATCTCTGCGCGGACGCAGATCACACCGAGAAGATCAAACGATCGCCAACAACATGGAAGTGTGTCCGAGTGCAGCAACGGAGGCAGCTCCCGAGACAGAAGTTATCACGGCAGCTGGAACAGACGTTGAGATAACCGAAGCAGTCCCGTCGGAGTCTTCTGTCGATGTACCGTTACACCCGGCACAGCCAGAGACCGCGAATGATGCCTCCGAGCTGTCAGACGATGACACCCCCAAGTCCTATGAGGATGAGGGACCTCCTCCATGCTATATATGCGACATGCGGATCGAGACTGAGCCTATCATACCTTGTCGAAGCTGCAAGAACCCCTGCTGCCGTGTCTGTGTCCGAAAGATGTTCTCTGAAGCCTGCACGAAATTGATCGCTATGCCTCCAAAATGCTGTGTTACTGTCCCCTTGGCGATCGGTCGTCTCGTTCTTTCCCCAGAGGAAGTGGCCTCATTCAAGGAGAAACACGACGAGTGGCGGACCC
Source organism: Penicilliopsis zonata CBS 506.65 (assembly GCF_001890105.1). Lineage (NCBI taxonomy): Eukaryota > Fungi > Ascomycota > Eurotiomycetes > Eurotiales > Aspergillaceae > Penicilliopsis > Penicilliopsis zonata. The sequence goes on from NW_019208915.1 coordinate 434,606, forward strand.
CAAATCCTACCTACTGTCCCGACCCAATTTGCTCTGCATTCATTCCGAACCATTATTACCTTGAGCAGGCATGCGACATCAGCGATCTTCCAACACCCCCTTCCTCTGTCACAACCACGCCACCAAAGACACCACAACAATTCTCGTGCCCAAAGTGCGAGGTACAGATCTGCAGTTCATGCAAGAAACTTGCCCATCCTCTTGGCAACTGTTCTGGACCGGATGCTGGCGACCTAGAGCTCAAAAAGTTGCTGAAACAGTGGGGGTACAAAAGGTGCCCAAAATGCCGGACAGCTGTCCGTAGGATGTGGGGTTGCGCACAAATGCAATGCCTCTGTGGTGCGCAATGGTGCTGGCATTGCGTTGGCCCGTATGAAATCTGTCGAAATCGTCCTTGTCCTGCGGAACAAGAGTCCGAGGCTTTCGATCGCGAGATCAATCTTGCAGCGTGGGAACGGATGAATCCTGGTCAGCCGTATCCTGAAGATCAAGACGATGAAGAAGATGAAGATACTGAAGAAAACGAAGACAATGGAGACCAGACTATGAATCAGGCCGAAAATACCGACCAGTTCCAAAACGAAACGGACGCAGATCCCTCGGTCAGTACAGACACGACACCCGCTATCACTCCAGAGGAGCCGCTCGTCAACCTGGACATACTCTGGAACTGGGAAGAGGGAGACGAAGAAATCTTTGGCAATGAGCCTGGCAGTGGTTTCCAGGACCAGTTCCACTGTGAGCATTGGTTTGATGGTTCCAAACTCTACCTCGACCCAACACTGCATTACGAATGCGAGCATTGCTGGAAGATGGTTTTCCCTCCACTACCCAAAGAGGTGGACGGCGAAAAGAACGATTCTACCGCTTCTACATCCAGTGACACCAGGATTGAGCAGCCACAAGAAGAGACGGATTTCAACCTCTGCAATCTATGTGTACTGATACTTTGCGGGGATTGTCGCAAGAAGGATGAAGCCGTGGAGAAGCCCACCATTGACGCTGCAGTTCGTCTGCACAACGCACAGCTGGTTGAGGTGCTTTCCGATGAGCCTCCAAATCCCGGAGAAAGTGAGGACAAGATTGCAGAGGTCGAGGAGGTAGAGGAGGGCTCTTAGGATGGAGCTTTCATACACATTGATGGGTTAATAGCTACAGTCTTCTGATATTCATATACCATCTACCTAGTCAGAATAACAAGAATATTCATCAAGCCTGACAGGAATTGATCTAATTCAAATCTGCAAACAAATATTCCTGAACCATTGGAAAATGTAGTCGAGTAGCCAATCAAGAAGCGTGTATCACGTGCAAGCTCGTTCCTGCTTATTACCTCCGCGGCGAGTGGTCTGACATTCTTCTTCACCTTCAGGCTTCAGGAGGTCTACTTCTACTGTCTGTTCTCTACAGCCATGAGTATCGCGCGATCAGCACTGCAGGGCTCGAAGCCCTGGCGCACCTGCGCCCGATGCATTCGCCATCCACAATATCGGCGCTCCTCGCCCATCACGACCGGCCGGTTCCTCTCGTCGACACCGTCCGTCCGCTCCCAGGCCGCCCGAAACCCCCTCCGATCGAACACAGACGCGGGCGAAGCCGGTCTGACGCGTGAACAGGCGGTGGCACGGTACCAGCGCTCAATGATGCTCTCTGCCGCGGGGATTTTGGCCTGCGCGGCGGCGATGTACGGTGTCATCAAGCTGGACGTGTTTGGCTTGCCGGAGAAGGAATCCGATGGTGCTACCACCACCACCACCACCACCATCACCAACACCATGAAGCTGGATGGGCCGGCGGGGTTCCCGACTAGCCCAAGCATCACTCAGATCCAAGGCCTGGACGGTGTACAGCAAGTGCCGACGGGGACGAGCACGATCCCGCATTTTCCGAGCACGATCCAGCTGCCGAAACACCTGGACGATTCATCGCTGTCGCCGGGGGCGGAGCTGAATGTCTCCGAGGCTGCCAGCCAGGAGTCGGAAGAGTACCAGCTGCTCGGGCTTGGTATCCGGACGGTCTCCTTCCTCTCGATCCAGGTGTATGTGGTGGGCCTGTACGTGGCCAAGTCGGACATTGCAGAGCTTCAGCACCGACTGATGCAGACGGCGGCGAACCCGCCAATCGATCAGGTGGAGGGGATCACCCCCGCGGTGGCGACGTCGTTGGTGCCGCAGGAGCGGGATCAGCTGAAGCAGTTGCTGCTGGACCCGGAACGCGGGGAGGCCGCCTGGACGGCAATCATCAAGGCGAACGGGCTGCGGACGGCGTTCCGGATCGTGCCCACGCGGAACACGGACTTTCTTCACCTGCGCGACGGGTGGGTGCGGAGCATCACCAACCGAGCAAAGGCTTCTTCTTCTTCCTCTTCTTCTCCCGACTCCAGCTCAGTTTCGGAATTCCAGGATGAGACGTTCAGGAAAGCGCTGAGTGAGTTCCGGGCGGCGTTTGGGGGCGGCCAGCGCAAGAACGTGCCCAAGGCCCAGCCACTGCTGCTCATCCGGGGCGCGCAGGGCACCCTGGACGCCGTGGTGCAGCCGGACGCGAGCAAGGCCGTGTTCCGCTTCATGGGGCGGGTCACGGACGAGCGCATCGGCCGGCTGGTCTGGCTGAATTACCTGGCTGGCAAGACGGTGGCGAGCGAGTCGGCGCGCCAGAGTGTCGTCGAGGGGGTAATGGGGATTGTTGAACGGCCAGTGGGGACAGTTTAGTACGTAGCTACTAATTTCTTACACATTTACATGTTCAATTTATAATGTATTGTATGTACCAATAATCATATTGCCGCCAGTACGGTACAGGGAAGCATAAGTATAGCTAGGTATTGATTGTATGGATGATCACAAAGCCCCCGCAGCAGCAAGGGTGCGCTTCAGCTCATTGCGCCCGATTCCCTGCAGATCCGAGTTGCCTCCAATATGCTTCTTGCTGATGTAGATGTTCGGCACGGTGCGCTGGCCGCTGATTTCCTTCAGGGCGTCTTGGATAGCGGCTCCGTCATCTGCATGAATTAGCAACTTCAAATCTAAAACATCCGTATACTCAAGTCGTACCCATCAAATCCAGTTCGAGAGCGGTATATGTCGCGTTCAAGTCGTCGAGGAGCGCCTTGCTAGCCTTGCAGTAGGGGCAATACGACTTTGAGAAGACGACTGATTTATCAATTAGAAACCGTGAAAAAAGAAGAGATCCACTCTCTCAAGTAATCGATGCAAGAATCTCATCTACTTACCGACGCCATTCTCGTTGATCAGCTGCTGAGCCTTAGTTTTCGCGGCAGACATGGTGGTAGACGGGGCGGCGGACGAGCCGAACAGACGGGCAAATATGGTCGCTATGGTGGCGGTTTTTGTTGATAACGGGCGGAAAACACCGAAGGAGGGGGGGAGGGGATTTTATATGGAGAGATAGATTAACCTCTGGATTTCACGATGACGCGGGACGAATGATGGATTACGCACGAGGGGCCGCTATAAGTTATAACCACTTATCAGGACCCAGGTACATCTACTCAATAGACTAGGCACTGGGGATTAGTAATTGGCATTAGTCAGGGTCAGAAAAAATCAATCCATGGAAACCTTCCTTCTCGGGACGGAGAAGGAAAAAAAGAACGTAAAAAAAGTTAGCCCTGTCACCGATTCGAACGATGGACCCTAAGATCTGCAATCTTATGCTCTAAACCGCTGAGCTAACAGGGCTATGCCTCCGATGAAAAAATAATGATATATCAGGGAGATGGAGAAGAAAAAAAAAAAAAAACCTGGTTACCTAGTAACTAGTATTTAGGTCATATGTACTTGTAGTATGTATTCTTGTCAAATACTACAATTTGAGTATCATAGCAACTAACTACAAGTCAATCCGTAGACCAGGATCCATTGGTAAGAAATGCAAGGAATGACGAGGTATAAAGAAATCGACAGATGGACTCTGACGCAGAAGAAACCAACCCGACGCTGAATAACAGGAAGCAGAGGAATGAAGAAAAGGGAGAGAAGAAAGAATGAGGTATATCGAAGACCAGACAAGCTAGAGAACCGGAAGATCAAGAAGTCAATGTTCAGGGTAGGGAATAAGTAGGAAGAAGGTAGGAGAATGGAAAAAAGAAAAACAGAAAAAAAGCAAAGGGATTAAGAGAGAGAGAGAGAGAGAGAGAGACGAATCGAAAAGATGGGGAATTCACATCACGGTGCAACAGCCGCAACCACTCTTCTCCTTTGGAGGCTCCTGTGCAGTCACTACCGGTGGATTCCACTTGGGCGTCTGCGTCAACCCCATCGGCGGCGTGCTATGTACCTTGGGCATGGGACTATACCCTGTGGCGGTGGTTGGTCGTGTGCCCGGCTCGGGGCTCTTGGGACTTTTCGAGATCATATCCACCTCGACGGGTGGTTTCTCCGTCAGGAGTGGTGAGGGGATCTCAGGAACGACTGGCGCCTGGGCAGCGTCTTGTTCGTTCCCCCCTTCTCCCTCTGTGGCAGCCGGGGCAGGAGGTTGTTGATCGGTGCTGCGGTGGACGGCCAGAGGCGCAAAGTCGCGGTCATATGTTGTCGGTGTCTTGCCCTCTTTCTCCCACTGCTCCTGCTGCAGCTTGCGCGCATGGGTAGGCACCATCTGCTGGTCCGGGGGCAGCCGCGGATCGGGCTTGTACATTGTCGCCAGCCACGGGGGATCGCCTTCGGGTCGGTTGATCGCCCGGTTCTCGCCCCGGGTGGTCGGCCGCTGGGTCGTACCCGCCGTACTATTAGTCGACGCTGCCCGGGGTTTCGGGAGAGTCTTTCGCGCAGTTGAAGAAGAAGTAGAAGAAGAAACACCAGCCGCTCCCGCCGTCGGTCTCCCCTTGAGGGAAGCCGACGGGGTTTTGTTGTGATTATTGTTGCTGGAAACACTTCTTTTCGTTGGCGCCCCCAACAGGCCCCGGCTGCCCGGCCTGCTGCCCGGAGTGGAGGTGGACATGACGGCGTTTTCGAGGGTATCGATCGTGGTTGGCTCGCTGGCGCGGCGCGGCTTACCTGTGCCGGAGTGTTCGTTTTCTTCTTCATCTCCATCGGTAAGTGCTTGTTGTGTGTATTGGAAAGGAGACTCACGGCCAACGTAATCGGATGCGATGGGAACAGGACTAGTGGTGGCGATGGGGATGCGGGAGGAGCTCTTGCGCAGACCGGGGTTTCGATACATGCCCGCCAATCCGCGGTCATCCTCTGCTGCGATCTCCTCCGGCCGTCGTAGATCCCAGTTTCGCCGGTCATCGTCCATCAGATGCAAACCGTCCTCATCGTCGCGATCGAGCATCCCCGCATGGATGAATTGCGACGGCTGATCGTCACGCAGACTCGGCCACGGCTCCGTATGTTGCTCACTCGACGGGCTACTGGCGTACGAGCCATTCATCCCACCATTGGACGGCGGAGGCTCATGGCTCCGGCCCCGGTGCGTGCTGGACGCCTTGCTCTCTGGTCGCATCCGTCGGTGGTATAAGATCTGCTGCAGTTCCTCGCTCTCGATCCGCGCCAGTTTATCGCGGTGGATCCAGTTGGTATTGTCCGGGTCGTCCTCCGGGCGGTACCCGTGGCCATTACGCTCTCGCGAGGGCCTCTCCCCTTTCCGATACGAGGAATGATGGTCAGCGGCGGGGACTGGTCTCGACCGTGAGGAGCTCTGTGACAAGTTGGAGGCGCGATCATGGGAAGAACGGGAGCGAGTATAGGCGTCCTAATAAAGTCTCAGCAAACGACTGTACACGTTCTACATGCAGTAATCCAACGAGAATTGATAAAGACGTACATCCTGCACGAGCGGAACGGCATATTCCCACTGCTGCTGATTGACATCCACGCTGCCAGGAGACGTCAGAGCATCTGCCGAGTAAGTTGCAGCGGTTGCTCCCGCCATCCCAGCAGCCGTGGTGGGAAGTATTGTGAGGCCAGCTCTGAAGGATAGGAGGGGGTGAAGAAGAGGAAGAAGAAGAAGAAGAAGAAGAAGAATGGGGTTGTTTTAGGAGAGGAAACGACTGGAATAGCGGTCGGAGAGGCGGTGTCTTCAACTCCTTTGTCGATCTTCTCAGGCCATGCCACGCAAGACTCGCACTTTCACGTTCTCCTTCTCTTTCACGTTCTCCTTCTCTTTCACGTTCTCTTTTTCCCGACGGGAGGGCGCAGATGCGGGGGGCGGCCGGGTTGGATGAGCAGGAGGGAACAGGAAGCCCAAAGGCAAAGAAAACAGACACGCAGCAATCGAATCCGACCCGAAACAGCAAGTTGTAAACAAAAGGTCGGCGGAGTCAAGTCAGCTCTTGGGCTTTTTTAGTCGTGAGAATCGGGGAGCAGTGGAGCTGAACGGTCGTTGGGGATTTGGTAGGATTTCGGCGGGACGTATCTGAACCACGGTAGGTTGTTTGTTAGTATGCCTGTCTCAATCTGACCGGAGATCGTCTGGAAGAGGATGCGTCTTGAGTAAGAAGAAAAAAAAAAAAAAAAAAAACGAGGTCTGTAACGAGTTGAAGATCAGGGATCAAAACCCTCAACGTGGTGAATGATCCGCGGGGGAGGAAGGAAAGGGGAAAAGAGCGAGACGGTGTGGAGACTGGAAGCAGAAGGACAGGCTGGAAAAACCGAGGATTTATTCACTGAAGACAAAGAAGAGGAAGAAGAAGACGTTGGAGGGGGATATATTAAGGGTCAATGGGGATCCGAACGAGGTCCAAATAGAAGACGAAGAGAAGGGGCTGGAAGCAGTGAGGAGAAGAGCCTAAAGAGGTGAAAGACGAGGCTAAAAGGGTCGAGGCGCGGAACCCTCGTCTCAGATAAGTTTGGACTATTGATACTTTATCTATTCTATCTGACTCTAATTTATTTTCTTGTCTGTTTATTTATTGTGGATTTGCCTGACATGACTCCTTGAGTGAGAAAATTCTACGTATTGAATGATTTCTTCTGGCGGTGGCTGGCGATCCCCTGAATTCATCGTACGCTTACGTAGAAGCTAACTGACTATAAGATGGTCTACTATAGGCAACAACTGAGGTATAAAGCATTGCATTGTATTCTCGACCCATAGCTAGAATGATATGCTTTGTACAAATGTACACTAGATGGAAGGGCGCATGCTCGCGCTGTCCAGCTGCGACAAGATAGACTGCACCTCCTTGATCAGCGCGCGACGGGCGCTGCGCACTTGGTCGTCGCCGTTGGGATCGATCTCGTCCGCCTTGAGCATGACCTGCATCATGATGGTCTCGCTCAGCTTCTTGTGCTCAAAGTCGCGCGCCTTGGCCTCCGTCGGCGGCGACTGGATGTACTTCTCACACGGCGGGAGCAGCACGCCCCGGAAGTACGCCGCCAGCCCTGCAACTTGCTCTCTCGGGCCGCCCAAACTGTTCAGGCTCGGCGCCGGCGAGGGCGCCCCCGACCGGCCGGACGACGAGGGCCGCTGGTCCATTGGCGGCGCCAGGCTGTTCGGGTCCAGGCCGCCAGCGGCAGCCGCCGACTCCTCGGGGTGGGTTTTGCCTTTGCCCTTGCTCTTGCCCTTGCCCTTGTTCTTCTTCTTATTCTTCTTATCCTTGCTCGTCTTCGGTTCCTCCTCCACCATGCGAGAGCGAGCCTCGCTTCCCTCGCTGTCCTCGTCGCTAGGCGCCTGCACGCCGGACACCACGCACAGCACCTCCGACTGCTGCTTCAACCCCTCCGCCTTGCACGGCCGAGCGTCATCCTTGAGCAGTTTCCCCTTGTACAGCAGCTTGATCTGGCCCGCGGTCGCGGCCTTCATGGTCTGCGCCGCGAGCTGGCGCAGTTCCCCCACCGTCAATTCCCCGTCATCGATTGCGTACGCGGGGAAGTGTAGCGGGTACGTCACTCCAAGATGTTTCAGCAGGAGGATATCGGGCTCGGCATCGCTGCCGGGACCTCCACCCGCTGCTGCAGGTCTCCTCGCTGTCTCGTCCGGGGTGATGTAGCTGAAGTCGCTATCATGTACTTGCGGCGGGGCGTGATGGTGCTGGTTCGAATGGACAGGGAACGACGGTCGACGCAAGAAATTAAACGGAGCCCGCCAGCTCATGGTGAAAACGATGGCGAGGAGGAGGAGGATCGGAAGGAGGAGAGCGGCGGTGATGAACCCGTAGTCGTGGATCGGTCTGCCACTCCTACCGACAGCGTGGCCGTCCGATAATAGCAGGCGGGACAGAGAGACCGGGATGTAGCCTGCAACGGACTCTAGATACAAAGCGCACTTCTCGCCCAAGGAGGACTGAGCCCAGCGCGATGGCAAAAGGCTCATGGGACGATCTAAGGCGGGAGAAAGGAGGGGAGTCGCGTGGGTGGGAGGAAAGCAGGAGTCCAGTTCGTTCCGATGAGGCTCCAACATGGCGGATTCTGCCGGTCAGACCGCCGAGGATTTATCTAGAGAAATATCTGTGGTAGTATTTATATAGGAATATTCTTCGATATCACGTATAAACAGTAATGAATATTCAACTATTAACTATGTAATTGAAAGAATGTCTAGTCTACTATAATCGTACACGACCCTCGGCGGGCCGGCCGCCAAAGATCTGCGCAAGCCCTCCAGCAGGAGACCGTTCGTCATCGTCTGTATCCCTCATCCATCGTGGCAGTCGGAAGGGCTCCGCCTGCATCCACTGCGGCTTTTTGGCCGTGTCGAACGTGTTGCGCACACGGTGCGCAAAGGACTGGAAGAAGTTTTCTTCTTCGCCGTCGTTCAAGGGTTCGACTGTCGTCGTCATCGTTGAAGCAGGAGGTCGTCGCGGTGGGCGAGACGCTCGGGAGCCTAGAGGAGGAGGTGCAAGACCCGAGGCAGAGCCTGAGGCGGCACCAATCGCGACGCGCGCATCGCCGCTGCCGCCGCCGCCGCCGCCGCCGCCGACGCTGCGGGAAGCCAGCGCAAGAGAGCCTAGACCGTTCAATTCGCGGTCGATGAGCTCGCGGCCTTCGCGCCAGCCACCTAGCCCGTAGCCGGCTGGGTTGTTCTCCAGATATTCGTCCTCATCTTCCTCGATCAGACCGAATCCGAAGATATTCTTCACGCGACCGTACAGATTGAACAGCGTGGCCAGCACCGGTAGGAGGATAAAGATGGGGAAGAAGTAGTCGAAACCCTTTCCCAGCGGGGTGAGGTCAATCAGGCGACCCAGAAAGTTGTAAAAGATGGTGTTTTCGCGCACATCTCGAGGCAAAAAGGTAAGGAAGTTGTAGGCGGTCGGAACGGTCAGCCGGGCAACCTGCCCGGCATACCAGCAAGCGCTCTCGCCATAGGTGTTACGGGGCACGAGGGCGCGGTTGCCCCAGACCTTGGCATCGGTGACTCCGGCCAGCGCGGCCGCACACATGTACAACAGCCAGGCCGATGCGACAACCTGGCCGCCAAAGTTGATGGATAACGAAGACGACGACGACGACGAAGAAGAGGAGGAGATCACAGTTATGCTCACGATTGATAGATTTGGGAAAACCGATTTGATAACTTCCGACCAGATGATGCAGACCGAGGCGGCCGCTAGCAGGGCACCCAGAACCAGCTTAAATCCCGGCAGGAGATGGACATGGAGCCCATAACGCATATAAGGGGTCAACAGGGTGAAGCGTGGGCGCAGCGGCCCAAGCTGGGTTGTGACTCGTGGGAATTCGAGCTTCTTCGAGGCAGACGAGTTGATGATGGCTTGGACGTCGGCCGCCGACTGCACCAAACGATCCCACTCGTCGAGAAAACGAGCCTTTTGGTGACGGGTGCGTTGCAGACGGCGCGTGAGATCTGCCAGGTAGCGTTCTGTGATGACGGCGGGGATGGGGGCTGGCTCCGATGCTTGCGCCAAGGTAGCCCGCGGATCCGGCGGACCGCAGGCCTCGGCGAGATCGTCAATCCATTCCTGGAAATCTCGCGCCGTGCCGGTCTTGCGGCGGTGCAGTTGCTTGACCTGCGCTTCCAACACCTGCAAGTCGTTGACCGCATCGATCAGTCGGTCGTGGACGCGCGGAGCATGGGTCTGCAACCTGCGCAGGCGGCCACTGGGGTTGGCGGTGCGGAACAGTTTGCGTGGTATCGCCACTAGGCCGTGTCCCATGAGGTAAATAGCTAGCACGAGACCCCAGACATAGGCAAGGGCCATAACCAACGCCTTGAGCGAGGTGAATTCGAAGCCATTCTGAACGGAGATGTAGACAAGGCCGCCGACGGCACAGACAAGAACGGTCAACTGGTATCGGGCATTGGAACGAAGCGAGTATTGAATGCGCGCCCGGGGTTCACGGTATCCGGAGTCAATAAAGTCGCCAAGCAAGGGAAGAATAAACCTGTCAATCTGTTAGTCGAATGAAAAAAGCCTTTCAACTGGGTACTGAGAGGGGGGGGGATAGATAATACCAGGTCAACACGAAGATGAGCCAATATGTAATCCGCCAGGATACCAGCAGTAACCTGTCTGGCAACCAGATAGCCGTGGGCCCCTCGTCAGACCCAAGATCAATCGGCACCAACAAGATGACACTGGCAGGGAGGGCCAGCGCCAGAAAGACCGGGAGCAGCAGATAGCCGGGCGTGGCACGCAGAGGCAGAAAGTGCCGCAGCAGCAGCAAGACAAGCAGCCCGATAGCGAGCAGGGCCACGGCGAAGAAGACGTTGGAGCCGACGGAAATGGTAGCCATGGTCGTCGCTCAGGGAGGTATCATAGCGATGAGATCCCAACACTGCCTGATGCTATCGTCGTGTCGGGTGGTAACTTGATACTGTTAAGAGAGCCATCAGCCATCAGTTACCGGAACCAACCTCACGGCTGACTCAGCCGTCATATGACATCATGTGACCTCCATTCACATGACTGTCATGACATCAGTGGGCGAAACTGTGACGGTTATTACGAAGTACCTATGGTTATGTTGGCAGGTACCTGGGGACCTTGGTATCTAGGAACTTATCAGATATTTGGGTATTCAGGTACTCCGTACCAAAACTCGAGTACCAACCGAAAAATACACAGTCACTTACCATACAGACAATCCGTATCAATCTGCAATCCCTCTACATTGCGCTGGTCAACCATCTCCATCGATTGACTCAGTCAGGAACAAATTACAACCCCTGCTTTTGGGATAGACTGGCAGTTGAACATGGCAGCTGAGCCAAAATCCGAGTTGGAAGATTCACAGAGGCCTTTTTCTCCAGATTGGTGCCCACCCAAGTATCAAGACGATAGACACAATACCGGGACTCCGGAGGTTGAATATAAACAGCATCCCAAACACAACTTATAGCAATAGGTTGATTCAGTCATGGCTCGCTGAGTCTCTACTTCAATCCAGGTTGACTGGCTGACAGAGTGGCGGAATTTTTACCCTGAAGTCACGCCTTCAAGAGTGGAAAATACAATACGATGTTTACTGCCGACGACAACAACAGGGACTATATTTGATTACATGCTCTACACCAAATGGGAACAAGGTTCAGATCCTTCATGAAGAACTCAAAGATGATTATGATTGGAGTGAACAACCTCGTTGATAGATATTGATACGAAGCAGCCATGGTTCAAGCTCAATCCCGATGGTCCTCTATTCACCACTGACAAGTATTATTCAGCTCCCCTTTGGAACTGCAGCAGTTACACAGATAGTTTCTTATTATTGTGCAGGGAAAATCCCCATCCTCATCGATAATATCGAAGGCCAGCCATTTCCTGTTATGGAGTCGTCCGCGGAACTTCTCTTTCTGGCGGAGAAAGTAGACCAGGACCATCACTTCAGCTTCTCACCGGCCTAAGAGCAGTCCCAGCCTCTGCAGTGGTCATTCTTCTGGCAAGTTTCCGGTCAGCCGAACAAGGCGCAATTGAATCACTCTGGAAGATTTGCTCCGGTGCATATTGCCTGTAAGCACAAGCTTTGTCTCTTGGAAAACCTTGACCCGTCTGACTCCTGGACTAATTTTTTCTTTTAAAAAAGGATGCTGTTAAATGATTCAAAGCCGAAATTCTCCGAATCTACAACGTGCTTTAGAGCTTCACTTGTCCGGCAGCTTGTCCAGTACCTGACTGGGGGGGCGGTCGTGACAAGTACAGTGTTATCGATATCAATGCCTACACCTGAGTGCGATTGCCGACGAGGAAATGGAGGAATTCCCTTGTCTCCAGAGATGTCCAGACTAGCTGTCCTGCGAGGTATCGGCGAACAATATGACGAGGAGGTGCATCCGGAGTTACTACCTCTCTGCACCTCAAGGGAGTGAACTACCATGGACCAGGAAATAAAAGCACTGTAGGGAGCGAATGCCGAACTTATGCCGTCTGTAGAATATAATATCCTACAATATAAAATATAAAATATAAAATATAAAATATAAAATATAGTACGTAGAATATAGCTGCTTACGTTATATGGAGCTGTCAATGGCCACGACCCACGGGGGGCCCTCACGTGACAGGCCCGTGATCGACAGACGCCGGGCCTCCTTCAGGCTTCCAGGCGATCTGGACGACGAGAGAGCGAGAATTCGGCTGCGTCCTGGGCTCGAGGCGATCTGGACGACCTCTGATGTCCGTTTCCCGCTCGCCGTGGCCTCGATTTCCCATCCGAATCCCCTCGGTCGCTGCCCACTCGCTGCTCCTGCTGCTAGACGCGCTGCCGCCTTGCGTTGCCAGTGCGTCGAGCCTGCCACGATCCGCCCAAAGCGGCGAGCGAGCGAGCTGCCTCTGCTGGCCAGACTCTCTGCCTGTACGACGATTCCCTTCCCCCCCTCCCCCCCGTCCTGCCTGTGTTGTCGCCTGTCGCTCGTATTTCTATTTCCTCACGACTGATTGACTTGCCTGCCTGTCCTGCGTTTTCTAGCCTTCTGATCTCCTCCCTAAACCTGGCCCAGCCCAACCTCTGACTCGCAGTGGCCCTGCTCTATCTGCAGCAGT
>NW_019208915.1:447606-454163 GCF_001890105.1 Penicilliopsis zonata CBS 506.65
CCTCCCCTTTGTTCTTCTGCTCCTCTATCGATCGATCTCAGTCCATCGTCCTCCAGCCACATCCTACGGCCTTCGTCAACGTAGCCGCTGCGACAGCTGCTGCCCGAACATCAACCTGCCTAGCGGGTTTTGTTGTTCCTTTCCCTCCCTGTGGTGTGGTGTGGTTCTGGTGGGAGTGGTTCTTTGTCCCTCCCTCACCACCTTCTCTCGCCTCCCAAAATAATATCCTATCGGTTTGCTGGTGGTTCTGAAACCCTCTTGAACGCTGCTTCTCTGCCGATTTTTTATCCACTGATCGATCGTTTCGACGGTTTCACCCTCGGTCGCAGCTAAGGCCCCTCGCTTGGGGAAAGCGTTTCTGCTGCGGCTCTCTCACTTCCACTCTCACTTGACACACTCTCTCTTGATCTCACTTTCTCTCCCTGTGATTGACGGTCGGCTCCACGCACGCACGCGCGCACTCAGACAGACAGACACACACAGACACACACACATACACATACATAAAAAAAATACCTATACTTGGTGGTATTCACTGGTGAGCTTCGGCGGATGTTGACGACAAGCAAGACACTCGCGGATTGCTTTTCAGTTCCCCGTCGAGGGGTCTTCTGACATGAATCCCGCCAATTTCGGTAATGTAGGCGCCGGGATGCCAGGCAACCCACAGGGGCAGATGCAGATGCCTCATCGAGACCCCCAGGTTGTCATGGGCCAGGTCGCCCAGGCCTTGCAAGCTCAGGGTCCCTTCAGCGGCTGGAGGACAGAAGTCACCGTCAAGGAACGGGCCATGAAAGTCTATCAAATGTACGTTGACTGCCGGGCGTTTCTCCCCGTTGTCGCAGACTGACGGTTTTCGCAGGGTCACCTCTCTTCGTCTTATCACTCCACAGATCAATATCCAGAATGCGGCGCAGGCGGCCTTGACATTTGAGCAGAAAGCCTTCCGGGAAGCGAACCAAAAGGTCTGTTGTCAAGAAACCTCTTTCCTGGGTCATCTTGTCATGCTCATATATCCTTTTCTTTGTGTTTTTTCTAGGCCGATTACGACAGAGAATGCAACGAAAAGCTCATCCATATTCGAGATACTCGTGCTAGGCAGGCTGCGGTCATGCAGGGCGGCATGATGCCCCAGGGTGTTGCCCACAACCAAATGCAACCTCCTTTCGCGCAACAAATGAACCGACCTCCCATGCAGGCCTCTCCTATGCCCAATCAGCAGCAAATGGCTATTGAGCTTAATGATCCCGCGGCCCTGCAGCAACAGCGCCAGCAGCAACAGTCTCAGGTTTTGCTTCAGCAGCAGCAGCAGCAGCAGCAGCAACAACAACAGCAACAACAGCAACATCAACAACAGCAACAGCAGCAGCAACAACAAACACAAGCACAGCAGCAAGCTCAACAATCGCAGCAGCAACGCCAGCCTCAGCAACAGCAAAGACCACAGCAACGCCAAGGGAGCGGTGCTCCGCTGCCGGATGAACTCAACAGCCTGTCTGCCCAGGAGCATGAGCATGTCTGTCGCCTTGCTCGCCAGATGCTTGCTAAAACCTCGGCGGAAGATATGGATAAGATCAAAATGAACCTGCAGAACATGAATCAGGAACAACGGCAGTATTTGGCCAAGAAGGAAATGGACCCGATGACTTATTTCTTCCGCTCCCAAGCGCTCAACCAGTTACGCCGCATCAAGCGCAGCCGTATGGAGATGGCGCGCGCCCAGAGCGTTGGGGTCGATCTGAACGGCGCCATGATGGGCGATCCGATGATCAATGCCCAACAGCGCCAAATGTTCCAGAACATGATGGGCATGCGAGGCAACTCTGGCTTCCCCATGAACGGCGGCCAGCCCAACTTGGACCCATCCGCGTTTATCGGGAACGTGGAAAACATCCAGGTCCAGCAGGCAGATGGCCTCCGCTCCCAGGAAGCTGGTCAGCTCGTCGTGCCGGCTAGCTCGTCGCAGATGAACCAACAGCCCTTCTCCGCCTCCCAAAACATTTTCCAGCAAGTAGGCCAGCCTGGCCAGGCCAATGTGAATGCTCAGTTCCTCGCCCAGCAACATTTCCAGAATCCGAACAACCCTCAACAGGACCGAGCGCAGCTGCAGGCCCAGTCGCAGGCCGCTCAGGCTCAGGCGCGCGCCCAGGCCGCTCAGAAGGTGCAAATGGCCATGTCTTCCCAGAACAACCAGGGCAACATGTCTCAACAGAACCCCGCGATGCCCATGTTGAATCGCTCCATGGGCCCCGATCAGATGTCGCCGGCACAAGGAAACGCTCAGGTGCGCCCTCCCTCGCGCCCTCCCGTCATGCCCGCCGGTGCGCAGCCTATCGTCCCGCAACAATCCACCATGCCCGGCCGACCCCAGATCCCCCCCAACCTTCCACCGGCTGTGCATGAGCAGTTGGCCCAAATGTCTCCGGAGCAACTCAATAATTTCCTCATCCATCATCAACGCCGCACGGCCTCAAACAACCCCGCCATGGCCCGAGCCGGCGCCGCCCAACAGCCGATGCCTATGCCACCGCAGGCAATGTCTCCCGCCGGCCAGGCACAGCAGATGGTTAACAACGGACAGATGAACAATACGAATCCTAACACCAATAATCAAAATGTACGGGGTTCCATGGGCCTGCAGCAGCCAATGGCCGGTATGAACGGACAACAACCCCCCAACCAGATGCACCAGGGGCAGCTTCAGACGCTGCAACAGCGCCAGCAAGCCCAGCAGCAGCAGCTCTACAAACTCCAGATGCTTCGCCAGCAAAACGGGAATATGGAGATGACGCAAGATCAATTACGCGAAATGGATCGGATCGCTTTCCCTCCAAATCTTCTCAACACCAACCCCAACGTGGCTTCTCCCGTGCCGACAAATATCAAGACCTGGGGTCAGCTCAAGCAATGGGCAGCATCTAACCCGCAAGGCCCCGGCGGCCCTGATCTATCCCGGCTCCTGGCCCTCCAAAAGGTCCACTACATGCAGATTTTGGCACAGAACAAGGGCATGAACCGTCCGATGGATCCGAACGCGCAAATTCAGGGCATGGGGATGCAGCAGTCCTTCCTCAATGGGCAAGGGGTGCCACCTGGCCAGCAATCAGCGCCGCCTGTCAATATGCCTCAGCTGCGCCCGATCACTGCCGGCGACATCCAAATGGCTCGCCAGCGGCTCGGATCGCACGTTCAGAACTACACGGATGACCAACTCCGCGAACTTCTCCATCGGAATCGACAGAAGCAACTCATGACCGCCCAGAACCGGGCCGCTGCCCAAGCATTTGCTGCCGCGCAGCACATGACTCCAGGACAGCAAGCTCAGGCGTCCCCGGCGCAACAACAACAACAACAACAACAACAACAACAACAACAACAACAACAACAACAACAACCGGTCACCACCATGGCCCCGAGCGTGCCACCAGCCATGCAGCCCGCCGCCGCTCAACCGCAGCCGCCGCAACCGCAAGCCGCCGCAGCTACCATGGCACCGGGCAAGACACAAGGCGCTGCTGGCAAAGCCGCTAAACAACAGGCGACGGGTGCAGCCAAACCACCAGCGTCGCGTAAGAGGTCCAACAGCGATGATGTGATTGAAACCACTGGCCCCCCTGGAGCAGTGGTGCCGCCGGCGCAGCCCGCCACGTCGCAGGCGCAGCCGGCCCCGCGACCAAACGTTCCGACACGCGAGCAGCTCAATGCTATGACCCCGCAGCAGCGAGCACAGTGGGAAGCCATGCTGCGCAAGCAGCAGGGACAGCAAGGCCGTACGCCGATAAGCAAAGCTGCAGCTGAAGACGCATGGAACCAGCTGCCGGATACCCTGCGCCAGATCTACGCTGAAACACTTCAGTCGGCCCCGGTACCGGAGCCTATCCCTCTGTCGCCGGAACAGCGGGCACTTGTATCTAAGCATCTCCTCGAGTGCACGGATATGATCAGTAGAATGGATACCCTCGTCCAGTGGTATGCGCGATTTTCCGGCCAGGAGAAGAACGTGCGGAACCTTGTCGCCATGGTATGTTAAACCTACAAAGAAAAAAAAACCTATACAGGGAAAGAAGAAGAAGAAGAAGAAGAAGAAGAAGAAAAAAAAAAAGAAAATCTTGCTAATGACACTGTAACAGCGACTCCAATTGATGCGGCAATTCAAGCCTGGCCAGGATTGGGCACTCAACGATCAGATCACTGTGTCACCGGAGAACCTGGTTCAGACGATCAATTTTGTCAAACGTTGCTTCTCGGCTATGATTCAACATGTCCACAAGCAACAGACCCAGTTTGGGGCCGCACGCCCGGGCGCGCCCGGCGGCCAGCCCGCCAACCCGCTGGCCATGCCGGTTCTCAACGCCAGCAACCTGCAGCAGCTCCAACAGCAGGAGGAGGCGCTGCAGCGAGCCCGCCGGTCTTCCAGCCATGCTTCTGCATCGGTCCCTGCTGCACCATTTGGCGCTCCGTCACCGCAGGGCGTTCCCCATGCCTATGGCCCTGGAGGATTCCCACCGGAGAAACTGAAGCTGCCGCCCACAAAGAAGCGCAAGCAGTCTCACCCTAACAGCGCGACGGCCACCACCCCGGTGCAGAGTCTTCCAGGCGTCACTAGCCCCGTGGCTACCAAAGCCAAGCCGGGCACCCCCTCGGTGGCCGAGACAGCCGCCGCGATGGTGGGAGGAGGACAGTTCAAGTGCGCTGTGCCGGACTGCTCATACAACATCCAAGGGTTTGCGACGCAGGCGGCTCTGGAACAGCATATCGAAGAAAATCACCAGGTGGAGGAACCAATCGAAGACGCATTGGAGTTTGCCTTGCAAAGTTTCGAGAGCGGGCTGGCCAAAGAACCGCAGCGGCCGCCGCAGCAGCAGCAGCCCCTTCAGCCGCCGGCGATGGCTCGCATGACTGACGCAAAGAATGCCCGGCCCGACGGTGCCCTGTCGGCGATCAAACAAGACATCAAGTTGGAGGGTGGCGTCGTCACTCCCGCGACAACCGGAACAACGCCGATGGGCCGCGTGTTCAGCCAGCGTGGAGGCCCCAAGTCAACCACCTCGCCACCTTCTGTCCAGCTGACCCCTGCTGGCAAGTTGCCTGGCGCCACTGCTCTACTCAAGACTGCCTCCAGCGCGAGCAACAATGGCGGGCGCAAGGATGTTGGCAAACCTACCACCGCGACGGAGTCAGACCGAGCCATCGACGAGAGCGGCCTGGTGAAAGACCCGTGGGCAGACAGCCTGATCTCGCTCGACGTGATCGCGGACACGTTTGTCGACCTGGGCGCGGATTATGATCCCATCGATGAGTTCCTCCACGCGGACGCGTTCGCCCCCATGCAGGCGGAAGACACGCCGGACTCGGTCGACACCACGGGTTTAACCACGCAGACGCCACGCGACAACGGACTAGAGGCGACGGATGCGATGAAAGATGTCGGTAGCGACCTTGACAACGACGCTTGGGTGCCCATGGATTGGGTCACATTGCCTACCCGCTTCGAAGACGGAATCCTAGCCACCAACCCCTGGGAAGATCTCGACTGGGAATCGATCGAGCGCAAGGAGGCCGACCGGATGGACGACCACGGCCTGGCCATTATCGCTATGTAATGGAGACTAGGTACATAATCTTGTTGTACACTATCTGAGGATTTTTCTTCTTCTTCTTTTTACGACCATGTTTTACTCACCATGTTTACTCACCATGTTTACTCACTATGTACTTGCGGCTGGCGTTGAAAGAAATCTCTACAGGATGGAATGGCTGGGCTTTTTCTTTTGCTTTTCTTATTATTTCGCTGTGATTTTTCTCTGCAAGATACCTTGGATCTGGAAGTCCATTCTACAGCAATCAAAAGCGTTCTTACTTTCTATACTCTCTAATGTAGCACAACATAGTCACCTACAGAGCACGTCTTATTCCATACTCTATAACCATACTTAATAATCAACTACTGTGGGTGGCAATAGCTGCAGCTTATCAGAGATCGCCCAATGCCGCTGCTGATAACGTCGTCTTGTCTCCTTCATTCTCGCCCGCTCCATTCACCGCTCCCTTTGTTCTCCTTCCCTGCGCTCCCCTCTCGACAGTTCCAGTGTAGGGGCTCGAGGCTCTTCTTCTTTTTCTTAGGACTGCAAGTCTTGTTCATTTAACTACGCTGCTTGAGTCGCTCGTCTGTGGGAGTTGTCCAAATTGCTGCCTGTCGGTGCAACCAACGTCACAACCCCTCCACTTCAACTCCGCCGTGAAACATTACCTACCATCTCTATTATCACCCGTTTATTTTGACCTGTAAAGAACCGAGCAGGAGCAGCTGGGTGGCAGCAAGATGGCTCGCAATCCGGTCATTCCGTTTCTCGTCGCTATGATGCTCGCGACGGGCGTCTGCAACACGATCCTGAACAAGTATCAGGTAAACAAACACACCGAAGCCGAGGTCTAATGAAAAGAGTCAATTGACTGACTCGAATGAACAGGATATGCAGTGTGTGCGAAACTGCGAGTCGGCTGATCCGAAAGAGCGCAGGACGTTCGAGCAGCCGGTCATCCAGACGTGAGTATAC
>NW_019208915.1:456038-488572 GCF_001890105.1 Penicilliopsis zonata CBS 506.65
CAATTGGAACAGTTTTGTCTTGGAAGGTTGTAAGTAAGAAGATTACCAATCGCAAGAGTTCCACCAGTCGGAGTAGAAGTGGCGGTCGGCGAAACAGCTGATCTCGGCAAAGGCGCCGAGGAGATATTCGAAGATGACGAGGAAGACGAGCAGGAAGGTTACCATGAAGGGAAACAAAAGCATGCTGATACTCTCGGCGAGGATGAGGGCCTGCTCGGAGGTGCTCTCGACGAGCTGGAGGCGGAGGCTTGCGTCGCTCAGCACCGGAAGGATGAATTCCTCGCTGGTCAGAGTTAGCAGGAAGATGCAGCCGAAGACGGCGAGGGTCTTGGACGCCAGCTCCGTCCAGCGGCGGCCGTCGGTGCGCGGGTACTCGAGCTCATAGCACAGGGTCGGGCAGAAGACAAAGTCCACGTAGTTGGTCCACGTCAGGTTCTGCGGGTACGTGATATGGCCCAGGGGCGAGGTCAGCTCCTTGGCGAGATCCTCCCGCAGCTTGGTGATGGGATCCTCCTCGTCCTCATCGCTCTTATCGGCATCCAGGCGCTGTTGCAGCGGGTGGTGGTGTGGCTGGGTGGTTCGGTTTGGGTATCGCACCGCAGCATCTAGCGAAACAGCCCCGGGGTTGTCTAGTGAGGACAGCCGGCGCTCCGTCTCGCTCAGGTGGCCATTGTAGAAGGCGTACGAGTGCATTTTCATAAGGAAGGTCAGCGTGTGCAGCGTAAAGAATACCTGGGCTGTCCAGGTCCAGTGCAGCATAAAGGGCCAATTGATCCAGAGAACCAGCCAGCACGCCTCAAACACGCTCTGCGCCACCATGCCGCCGCGCGACCACGCAAGCCATCCGGAGCTCCCACGCACCAGAAGGTGGATCGGCAGGGCCAGGCCTGTACTGACCACCATGGCCAGATCGCTCAAGGCCAGCTCCCACACGTTCGCCGATAACATCGCCCACACCTGCACGCGGAGTGGGTACCCTGTATCCTTAATGTTGCGCAGCACGGTGGTCACGACCATGATAAACAGCCCAATCCAGAACAGCGTGAAGAAGCCCCGAAAGTCGTGGTAGTCGCTCTTCGGGTCAAAGTGCGACACTCGGGGCACGTAATCGATCGTGTAGAACAGGCGGTTGCGTGCGCGCGCCTGTTTGCGGGCGGAGGAGATGGAAAAGGCTGACGGCGGCGCATCCTCAGGCACTGGCGTAGAGTAACCACTGCTGCAAGCTGTCAGGACCAGCCCTCTACCCATACCAACGGTTTCCCAGTGACATACCTAGACTCCAACGACCTCTCTAGCGGAGGCGCAAGGGATGCCTCTTCGAGCTTCGCCTTGACGACCCGCGGCCGCAGCAGAGTCTCTGACAGCCCGTTGCTGAGAGCAGAAGACATGGCGATGGGCGTTCAACCACTTGGACAGATCATCAAACACGCACACGCGGTTGTGTGGTTGTTGAGTAGAAGGAGGGGAGGGGGAGGCGATCTGCACTCCGTATTAGTAGGCAGTCAGCTTTTCTTTGGCGGAACACTCGGAGAGCACTGCGGACACCTACGTCAATAGGGGTGGTCCAGGCAATGCTGACTGCTTATCCATCCCCTATACAGGACACAAAACCACCTGCGGCTACCGGTCTGCCGATCGCTGGGGCGTTTCCCCGGCGCTTCCAACGCCCTCACGGATGCTTTCTCCTCACGACGATTTCCTGTCGCCTGTTCCTGGGCAATCCTGGTGCAGCAGCGACGTCATGGGACTTATCTAATCATTCTTGGTGCCTGAGGCATATATAACCATGCTTATCTAATCATATATTCGTGCCTGAGGCATAAATCACCTTCGTCAGATGACTTCTGCCTCAGGCACAGAAACAGTCCGTACGCTAGCCTGGAATGGTCTAGTGTCCCCGTGGCTGCGGGCAGCGCAGGCGGACAACGGCCAGGTCAACTCGTATGTGGACGTGGACAGGTTGCCAGACAGGCTGCTGCGCATCCCTATCGTTTGGTATCGCTTTTTATCTCGTTGTTTTCGGTTCCTTTGACTGCCGCCCGTCAGACCGTCGGGCGTCCCTTGCGACAGCCATGACCTCCCGTGCGTAATGTTGCTGGCGTGGAACCGAATCCCCCCCCCCTACTCCGGCCTCTTGCTAACCAGATCCCGCCCGCACAGTCAAACAATTTATCCGCAACGTCCGCTCAGCCAAGACGATTGCGGACGAGCGAGCCGTGATTCAGAAGGAGAGTGCTGCTATTCGGGCGTCGTTCCGCGAGGAGAGTCATGATTCCGGTGTGCGGTCAGTCTTGCCCGCCCGCGGCGTGTTTGGGGTCTGTCTCGCTGACTTGGTCACAGGCGAAACAATGTAGCCAAGCTGCTCTATCTATTTACCCTTGGCGAGCGGACGCATTTCGGCCAGATCGAATGCTTGAAGCTACTGGCGTCCCACCGGTTCGCAGACAAACGGCTGGGGTATTTGGGAACCATGCTGTTACTGGATGAAAACCAGGAGGTGCTGACGTTGGTGACAAACTCATTAAAAAAGTCGGTTCATGTCCCCCTCTTTAGGAGACAAGAGATTCTGGCTAATACGTTGGGATGAATCGGTACAGTGATCTCAACCACTCAAACCAATATATTGTCGGTCTGGCGTTGTGCGCGTTGGGCAATATAGCATCGGTCGAGATGTCTCGAGATCTGTTCCCGGAGGTCGAGTCCCTTCTTTCCACAGCCAATCCGTACATTCGCAGGAAAGCCGCACTGTGTGCCATGCGTGTGTGTCGAAAGGTCCCCGATCTGCAGGAACATTTTCTGGAGAAGGCCAAGATGCTGCTGTCGGACCGTAACCATGGCGTCCTGTTGTGCGGACTGACCCTGGCAGTTGACCTTTGCGAGGCAGAAGAAGCGGAGGAGGGGCAAGAAGGGGTGATTGAGATGTATCGCACTCTGGTTCCCGGCCTACTCCGCTCTTTGAAAGGGCTCACCGCGTCCGGATATGCCCCGGAGCACGACGTGTCTGGAATCACCGATCCCTTCTTGCAGGTGAAGATCCTGCGTTTCTTGAGGGTGTTGGCTCGTGGAGATGCGGCGACGAGCGAGCTCATCAACGACATCTTGGCCCAGGTGGCTACTAATACCGACTCCACCAAGAACGTTGGCAACGCGATCCTGTACGAGGCTGTGCTCACCATTCTGGACATCGAAGCAGACTCGGGCCTCCGGGTTCTGGGTGTCAACATCCTGGGGAAATTCCTTTCCAACAAGGACAACAATATCCGCTACGTCGCGCTCAACACCCTGAACAAGGTCGTGGCTATCGAGCCGAACGCCGTTCAGAGGCACCGCAACACCATCCTTGAATGTCTACGCGACCCGGATATTAGTATCCGTCGGCGAGCCCTTGACCTTAGCTTCATGCTTATCAATGAAAGCAACGTGCGCGTGCTGATCCGCGAATTGCTCGCTTTCCTCGAGGTGGCGGACAACGAGTTCAAGCCGGTCATGACGACCCAGATCGGCATCGCAGCCGACCGATTTGCACCCAACAAACGCTGGCACGTGGACACTATCCTTCGAGTTCTCAAACTGGCGGGCAACTACGTCAAGGAGCAGATCCTGTCGTCGTTTGTTCGTCTCATCGCTACCTCCCCCGAGCTGCAGACGTATTCTGTGCAGAAGCTCTACTCATCACTCAAGGAAGATATCTCTCAGGAAGGTCTCACGCTGGCTGCATCCTGGGTCATTGGTGAGTACGGCGACAGCTTGCTCCGCGGTGGCCAGTACGAAGAAGAAGAGCTGGTTACGGAGGTCAAGGAAAGTGACATCGTCGACCTCTTCAACAACATTCTCAACAGCACATACTGTTCGCAGATCGTGACCGAATACATCGTCACGGCGTCGATGAAGCTGACAGTGCGCATGACCGAGCCGGCGCAGATCGAGCGGCTGCGCCGTCTGTTCGGCTCACGGACCACGGACCTGAGCGTGGAAATCCAACAGCGCGCGGTAGAGTACACCAACCTGTTCGGGTACGACCAGATCCGGCGTGGCGTCCTGGAACGGATGCCTCCGCCAGAAATCCGCGAGGAGCAACGGGTTCTCGGCGCACCGACGAAGAAGCGGCAAAGCAAGCTCCTAAAGGACAAGTCGAAGAAGCCCGTCAAACCCGCCGAGCAGGACATGCTTCTAGACCTGATGGGCGGGGATGCCCCTATCGAAACGACACCCCCCAACGGTTCGCAGAACACCGCCGACCTGCTCGCAGACATCCTCGGCGGCGGCGGCGGCGACTCCGGCATGTCATCATCTCCTGCGCCCCGGCCCGCACCCGCGGCGAGCAGCACCAGTGCGATCATGGATCTGTTTGGCTCGAACGGACACACGCCCTCTCCGCAGGCCGCTACTCCTTCACCGCAGCCGGCATCCGCCTCGTTGGATCTACTAGGCGGCGGCGGCGGTGGTGCAGCGTCTACGGCGTCCGCGACAGCTCCTAGCGCCCACACCGCCTTCAACAAGGACGGCCTCGTGCTCACGCTCGCCGTGCAGCGCAGCGCAACCGCCGCGCAGATCCAGGGCCGGTTCATGAACTCGTCTGGCTTTGACCGGTTTGCCGGCGTCGGGCTGCAGGCCGCCGTGCCCAAGAGCCAGCGTCTCCAGCTGAGTGCTATCAACAAGCCTGATCTCGAGCCAGGCGATGACGGTGTCCAAATCCTCAAGGTGGCCGCATTGAACGGAGTGAGTTTTCTTCATACAACCTTATATATAAATCATCTATTCTTCGTACTATGCTCTACTGTATGCTAACTATTTTAGAATCTCCCGCCTAAGCTTCGTCTTCGTCTGCGCATCACCTACTCGAAGAACGCAACGGGCCCGGTCACAGAGCAGGTGGACTGGAGCGAGCCTTGATCGATATCAGTCGCACCCTAGACCTTGCGCGCTTCTTGTTTTCCTTTCCATTGATACATAGTATGCATACCCTGGTTCAATGTAAATGCTTAGCCAAATAGCAACTGGGTTACCTCTTTAGATATGTACGTACCTAGCTAATAACCAAGGTAGCTATGTACAGGTACGTACTAGGGAGGTAGCTGTTACAATCTCAATTACAATAGATTTGAATATTCAATGAGTAGCCCCAATTTCTAAATCTGCGTTGATCTCATCAAGTAAAACTGTTAATGCCGAATCACATACCATACCATTGTATCATCATAAGTTGGAATAAATCACCCTACCATAGCTTACCCCACGATCCAGAATCCAAAATCCAATCCAAAAATCCAAACAGCTAGATAATCAAAAGCCAACGCCAGCAAATGTATGTTGGAAATAATAAAAAATAAAAAAGGAGGATCGTAAAAATCGTTACATCGCGCAGTCATCACAGTTAGCTTTATATGGCTGCATGTAAGTATCAACATGAAATAAAAAAAGAAGAGGAAGCAATAGTTAAAAAAAAAATCAAGGATGTATCATAAATAAAGGGTTGGGGGGAGGGGGGGAGGGGAATTGTATCACGAGCTAAATATTCTGTATCATAGTTTGTCAACGTTTCTGTCGTTTCACGCAAAGGTCATCTGTCGTCGGTGCGTAGGCGGGTGGTGAGGATCATCGTACTGGCGCGGATAATGGGGGTCGCGCGAGTAGACGACGCCGTTCGGGCCGACCTCGCGCGCGATGTACCCAGTGCCCTTGTCCTTCAGACGGGAGAGATACTCGCGTTCCGTCTCTGGTTTGCTGGAGTAGGCCGCTGTCTTGGACGAGGAACTATTGCTGCTCGGCCGGTACGAGTCGTGTGGGTAGATGGGGGCGGTGCTGCTGCGGACGGGCTTGGGCATGGGCCGTGATGAGGCCGAGGACCGCTCGTGCCGGGTGGGCGAGTAGCCACGGGAATGGCGCGCCGCCGACGACGATGACGAGGAGGAGGTCGGTTTCGGGAGGTCGGATTCGACCAGGACGTCCCGCTCGGCACCGCTCACGACCTTGTACCGCGTCGAGACTTTCGGGGGGCTGCCACCACTAGGGTGCAGGTCTGGGGTAGGAGAACTGGAGTACTCCGAGTCGTAGCGATCAGGACCCCGGCTCTTGGTCGATCGCGGCGCGGCCGCGTCGGTGTAGACCATTTTATAGAGCGGATCGTCGCTTCGGCTTGAGCCTTCACGCTTGGGTCGCGAGGGGTAGGTGGTGGTTGCCGACCGAGAAGGCGGCATCGGGGGCCGGGTGGAGGAGGAGGAGGAAGGTACCTTGAGCCCCGGGGAGGTGGCCGCAGTGGGCATGCTGGGCATCTTGGGCTCATACACACGCGGGATCTCCAGGTGCTCGCGGGAACCTTGACGCGAGGACGATGGACGCACGTTGTCCCTGCTAGAGCGAGGGGTCCGGACCGAGCGGCGGGAAGTGGACTCTGGTTCCGTGGAATCGTAACTATGGTACCGCGGCGGCGGCGGCGGGGAGTGGGACGACCGGGGCCGGCGGTTGTTGATCTCAATCGGCGGGTTGCCCTTGGAACGCATGATATAGTCCCGCGCGGAGGTGTGCAGGTGCTCATGCTTATTCGACTCGTAGTCGGAGTATTCCTCCGGTTCATCGAATCTCGGGGGCGGCGAGCGGTGGCCGGACGATCGGGACTTTGGCTTGCGAGACGAGGTCTCGCGAGGCGGCTTCTTGACCCGCACGTAGTACGAGCGGTCCGAGCCCGAGTCCGAGTCTGAATCGTCGAGCTTGCTGCTGCTGCTGCGGTGGTGGTGGTGGTGATGGTGGCGACGGCCGTCGTCATCGTCTTCGACCACGATCTCCTCGGGGGCGTACCGTTCGTACTTCTCCGTGACATCCCGACGCCGTTCTTTCGTGCGAGTTTTGGCCCGGTCGGAATGGCCGGCCTTGGAGCTTTCGCGTGCCACCTTCTCCCTGGCGGCCTGGGCGGCACTCAGCGGGGTTGTCTTGGTCCTCCCCTTCTCATCGACGCCGAGTTTGGTGCGGGAGCGCCGGCCGTTGTCGTCGTACTTGCGACTCGAGGCCCGCTGCTCGTCGGCGTAGAACAGATCGTCGTCATGGGAATCCGGATCGGCCGCGGGCGCCCGCTCCTCGTACAGCTGGTCGCCGCGGTATTCACGCGGATAGCTGGGGCGGGGCGGGGTGGCCGAGACCTTGCTGCGCAGCTCGGCAAGATAGACCTTCATGTCATACTTCTGGCGGCTGGTGGCATCGGACAGGATCTCATACGACTGCTGGACCTTCTGGAATTCATCTCGCGCCTGGTTCTGCAGGGCCTCGTCCTGAATCTTATCCGGGTGGCACTTGAGCACCAATTTGCGGTGGGCGGCCTTGATATCGGCCACGGTCGCATCCTTGGAGACACCCAACACAGCATAGGGATCGAGCTCGAGCGAAGGCATGCTGGATCGATGTCCTAGAAGGACAGGCTGTCGCACATAAGACGATCGACCGAGGGGGACTTTTTCAACAAGTTCTCTGTGGGTCAGGGGAGATGATTATCTGCGAGTGTGGCTCACGGTGGCAAGAGGCAAAAGAATTGGAACAGGTACCCGCGGCAAAACCAAAGGGTGTGTAAATTAAAACAACAACAATAACAATAATAATAATAATAACAGCAGCAGGCTGCACGATTGATCTGCTGGTCTAGTTTGACCAGCAGGACGAGGCTGGGCAGGGCGAGGAATAAGAAGACTAGCAAGGCGTGCGGTGACGTGCCAGCGGTCGGTCTAGTGCATCGTCTCTCAGCACTGCAGTAGGGTGGGCACTGGGCAACGGCAGAGAACGGCCAAGGGAAAGAAAACGAAACGGAGGAAGACTGGAGAAAGAAGGATTAGTTAGATCAGAGGGTTTTTTCGGTCCTCCTCATGCTGTGCTGGCAGCAGACGGATGAGTGGCCAGTGTCAACCAACGTACCTCCCGGCAGTCTCAGGGACAATACCGTACGAAACGAGACCGAGGCGGGGTTGTATTGTTTGGATTATGTGTATTGGAGTCGTCTTGGGGATTAATTAACTTAGTAACTTCAATCGGTACCTTGTACAGAGGTACTCCGTACTGTAGGCTGTACAGTTCTCTGGTGTTGCTGCGCCACGCTGCTGAGGTGGCATAGGATTAGTCAGTTGAGAATAATAATAGACAGAGCAATCCTTTGTCATACAAGAAAGAGAATCAACGAGAACATACCGGTGTCTTGGTGGTGGTGGTGGTAGTCTTTGTACCTGCCAGCCTGCCAGAGTTCCAGTTACCAGGTATCTTACGTCGTACCAAAAGATATGAAGTCTCCAGACAAAATCGAGAGATCACGACACTGTCCCAGACTGGTCTAGCGTGCGTGGGCTGCTCACGGCGGTGAGGGCGTCGCTTTGGTGGACGCTTTGGAGCTGGGACCTTGCACTGGACGCTGCACGGTGGACACGACCAGCTGGCTGGCGGCAGGCTATCCAATTCCCGTTTCGGATTCACTGGGTCTGCAAGCAGCCCCCGTCGATTGCTGGATCGTTTGAAAGGGAGTGGAGGGGAGGGGGGGGGGGGGGGGAGAGTCAGGTCAGACCATGGAGCCAGAAAAACCCAAGCATCCACCGGCGCCCTTGCGAACAACACAACGAGAGGGAGAGATGAGGGCCCGGTGCTGCTAAGTACTATGCCCAACAGTGGGCCGTGGCCTCGGGCAGAGGAGAGGTGATACAAATGGAGGCAGAATGAAGCGGAAGAACACCGTCTGCTGGTGCTGGAGAAGGTTTCAGGCGCTTCACCTGCGCCCTTACTTGCTGGCTCACGGTCATCGCAGGCGGAAAAAAAATAATAAAAAAACCCCCCCAGTACCTGCTACTCCGTACTTCGTCCCTGCTAGTGACCTACTGACTTAGGTAGTTTACCTGCTCACTAGTGGAATACCTCGTGCTCGGCTACGGCGGACGGGCCACTCCTACTATTCAGGGTCTGTTGCTCCGGACTGGTTGCCTGTCTCTGACGTCTCTACAAAAGCAAGGCTGGACGATGCCATGTTGTGGTGGGGCGATCAATCAGCAGCAGCAAACCCCGCACCGATGGTCGTAGCAGAAGTTTGATCTGCTCTTTCCACCTTCCATCACTCCGGCGAGAGACGAGTCCTTGACGCCAATCAGGAGGAGACGAGGAGGGGCAATGGATTTGCCTCGTCTCATGCTCGGTGAGAGGGTGAATGCACGGTCTACGGGGTACGGGCTCCGGGAGGAGCTTGCCCTCAGGGGCCCCTGAAATCTTCCGTTCACGTCGATCCTTTTGGTTCCTGGGAGTTACTGGGGCAATCCCGGGTTACGGTGAACGGACTATGGATCTTGCTTCGAAGCTTGCTGTATTCTCGAACTGAGTTTGTCTTCAAGGCTGTACGGAGTACATGGAGAACGACACAGTACTCCGTACATGGAGTAGCGCACTGCAACTACTACTACTACAAAAAAGTGGACAATATTTGCATGTTGATTCGTTGCTTGATCGGGTCGGTCTTGGCCAATGCGATCCACCGATCGAGCGACCGACATGCTTCACCCCGCCACAAGACTGGTACAATCGCCTATCATCTCATGTTGGCACACACATACAGAGGACTTTCAGAACGGTCAGATGAAGGATCAAGATGACCTTTGCGGCTGACAGAAGACTGATAATAGGGGACGGTAGTCTTACACACCTCTACGGAGGGTACTTCAGTCTCAATCAAAATCCGTCTTACTACGAAGTACCTTTATCCAGGTGTTTCCCTCCCATCTATCATGCCTATCGAATGCTTGCTGGCTAGTGGCTACTTTCCTAACTTCTGGCCGGCATGTCAATGAAATAGCCTTATTGACCAGGACCTTGATTGCTGCAATCTTGATCCATATCTTGGCTACTGG
The DNA here is from genome assembly GCF_001890105.1 of Penicilliopsis zonata CBS 506.65. NCBI lineage: Eukaryota > Fungi > Ascomycota > Eurotiomycetes > Eurotiales > Aspergillaceae > Penicilliopsis > Penicilliopsis zonata. Next base: position 465,896 of record NW_019208915.1, read on the forward strand.
CCCAATTCTGCCATGGAACTGCTATTATCTATATAGATGCCGACGGCTATCACAACACCCATAGTGGACTCCCTAGGTTGTTCTGTCGCGGCAAGCAATAAATCTGATGCTGGAACCTTAGGGCAACGATGAAATACTGCGCGACATATGGAGTCGGGAACTGTTGGGTATGCTCGCGATAATGCTCTCCTATAAGCTGGCTGTCCTTTGGTCTGGGTTTTCGATCCCAAGCAACCAAGTCAGGTCTCGATGCATTCAATCCGACACAGATATGACATAAGTCTATGCCAAACGCATAAAGACGGAGATTTACAGGCTCCCACTGGCATCTTAATCCAGGGCGTAGCATAGCTCTGTGGTGATATTATTTCTCCCTTGTCAAGCCTCCTCACCAGTCATATACGGATTTTTCAGGCGCACGAGGCCTGAGCCAGTCTCCAGATGATCAATATGATCAATGGTTCATCCACTCAAGTCATCCAGTGGCATCTGACCTGCAGCCTTATAGAGGTACATCATCAGCATTATGGAAGGGTATCGAATACTCTACGCAATACCTAATTAACATCGATACCTAACCCCCATACCTAATCTACTACCTAATCCAACACCTAATACCTACTACCAGGTACAAATCTGGTAGTTAAGGTGATACTTTGGTGTGACGACATCCTCATCCATTCAGACAGCGTATTCAAGCGCTCATGCCGCAGATGACTCTTCTGATCATCCTCATCCGACCGGTCTAGATTAGAAGAGTATGCTAATTGTATTGCTAATAAATGAGGTATTGTCTTGTATTGTATTAAGTCTTGTAACCAGATGATCAGTCATACTACGTCAGAGATGAACTGTAAAGAACAGTTCTTATTATTATGAGAAAATTATTGAAAGATTCCTACCTAACCCGCCACTCATCTCTAATACCAACCAACCGCTCAACGATCGCCTCTTCGTCCATCTCTACATCCAGGATATCCTCTCCTCGATACCCGACCATAACCTTCTGCCGCGTACACAAGACATAAAACCTGGTAGCCGTCCTGATCACCACGATCCCAAAAGACGGCCAAGAAGAAACAGGAGAACCCTCGCCGTCGTCATCGCCATCGTCATCGTCATCTCTCTGGCCGTGTTTCTCTCTCCGGCGCCTCGTAAGTTCGTGGAGTTCATTCTCTGCCTGGTTCCACGCAGAGACAGACGTATCTGCCGTCTGTCGCACACAGAGCGTCGTGAGGGGACAGTACGTTGCCAGATCGGCCGTTCGCGGCGAATAGACATGTCCGGTTGTATAGGATACATTGCCGCTCTCCGTTCGCGAAACATAGTGTACGTAGCCTTCGTGGTGGGAGAAATAGGTGTGTAGGATTGCGTCCCATGCGCCGGTGACGGGGCCGACGCCGCCTTCGTTGTGTATCTCGTGGATTTCTGCCTCGATGGCGAAGATCCGGAGGTACTGTGTCAAATTCTTATTAGTGTTGGTTTCTTTCAGTCATATTCAAAGCAGATGGGCATACTCCGGGATCAGGCATGGTGGTGGTGGTTGAGGTAGGTGAGGTGTGGGTAGAGGGCGAGGAGAGTTTCTTAAGGAGAGAGGTAGTCACTATAGTGAAGAGGTTTACTTGGATGAACTATGTCGAAGAGTGAGCATAATCATGATTCACTGTCTAGATGATTCTGTCAAGCTGTCTACTGGAAGATCTATATCAACCACTATTGGGGGATTGAATTTGATCCTTTTCTGATGGTTTGTGGCCTTGATTGACGCATTCACGATGCACGTCTCTCGTCGGACAGTATCCAGACGATGAGTTTCACTCTGTGTCTCGAAATCCAACATATCAATCCTCCCTGCACAGCCCTCGTTCTCAATCCGCGGTGCCCTTTTGCCCGTCAGGTCAACTAGATTCTGTTTCTTGCTGCCCACAGGAGGCAGTTGGCCCCTGGTGACTTGAATGTCAGAATTCCTTCCCGGTATTTCCGACCAGACAACCCTCTCGTACCCCCTTCCGCCATGCACATGTCCACAGACAGCCAAGACTGGCCGCACCGTCTCCAGTGCGTCTCTGAGTGCTGCACACCCCAGCGGTTGTCCCGCGGCGACGCTGTCACAGTGCGAGTGTGGCGGGGTATGCGTCACAAGCACGTCCGTGTCGTGAGGGATCTGACGCCAGAGCTCCCGGGCCTGGGAATCCTGATACCCGAACGCCCATGTTCCGCTGGATGGAGAGAAGGGCGATCCAAACACTTTGAATATGGTTCTGGGACCGCTCTCGCGCGTCAACCGCACCACCACCGCCTGGTGGTTCAAATAGACCACGCTCGGGTTTGTCTTGGTGACAATTTGGAGACATTCCCGCGGGTCCTGGGGGCGTTGGTACTGGAATCCAGACCCGTGAGCAGCATAGAACGGCGGGTCGAGCGTCACGTCGTGGTTCCCTATCCGTCTCAGCTGTCATGAATGTTTGATTTCAAATTGAAGTAGACAGTTTTATCCACTTTTCAATTACCTGCCACCACGATTTTGGCTTCGAAATCGGCTTGTGCAATCCAGTTGATCGTCTTGCGGAGCTCAGACTCGCTGCCCTGGTTCGTGAGATCGCCAGCGTGGATGAGCACGTCGCCGGCCGGGAGTCGGAATCCTGCCTCAGACGGAGTATAGCCGTGCGTGTCGGAGACGCAGACAAACCGGGTTTTGCGCTTCATCGGTCGAGTACTAGGTCTGGTGTTAGATCTGTAGATGTATATCTAGAGCCAAGTAGAGTTAGATTTTTGATGGCGAGGGTGAGACTGTATGTCGAGAGCAGCAAATGTGTAGATAAACCTGCTCAATCTCACTCATGAATTGTATTCTTGAATCCATCATGTACAGGAAGAAGGCAAGAAAAGCAAACGCATAGAGAAGGTCGAATGCGTTGCCAGTTGCCAATTGTGTCAAACCACGTGACAGGCCATTCATCATGTATCACGTGATCTGTTGCAGACAGTGTCAGTGACAGTCCGAGACCAAAGTCTAGAGCCTTGAGTCAATGTGTTGATCTGTTGAAGCACTGCCAACTCTTTCGCCGAGAAATACAATATCTTCTTGCTATAATGAGAGAGCTATAAGTAAGAAGGGGATATGGAAGACATGGTATTATAGGCAGCTGTCTAGTTTACCGACAAAGATCTTGAGGATATCAAGGATCAACATCTGGCTTTCCAATTCTATACTATTGTGCCATATCAGTTTGAATTTCACAGGGCTATATAGACCGAAAAAAAGGAAATCCATGAACTGCAATACTCCACAAACGAGTATTTGGAGAATTGCCAGTTTTAGATCATCAATCTTTGTACCGTCAGACTGTGTGGTGGCCTGGTATGGGATTGAATTACTCCTTGAAGATCATTGTCAGCCTTACGCCATTTATAAAGACAGGCCTCGATGCATAAGAACACCAATGGAGTACATTCGATTCATCTGCCGGCAAACAAGCGCCTTCTCTGGTTCAGGGGTAGTCTTCGAAGGGCATATCAGCAGGTCTCACTCTGCTTGAGGTTGCATTGCCGACTAGAAGATGGACCACCTTGAAATCTTTATCTCCTCTCTGTCGAAAACTCCTTTGGCAAACATTGGGGGATACCTATACTTTAGTACTAGTCTCTTAGAGAGCATCCATCGTATGAGCTGTATTCAGGTGTCAGTATGGCAGGCCGTCATGGCTTGGGAGAATTCAAATGATGAGTTTTCTCCACGAAGTAATCACTCATATGATGAAATCAACGACCTAATACACCTTGAAATAGTTGAACAAAGGCATCATCGCGACTGCTGTTATTGGAAGGACGTTGAGACGGGTCCGACGGGATATCTACAATCACGTGACTCGGTGCTTCGGATTGGCCCGGCTTAGGGCTGCGGCCCTCACCCGACCGCCCGCACAAATTAGTTAGCCTCGACCTCGCTTAGCGATCATCCTGTGAAGCCAGAATCCGACTTCGTTGTGTGCGTTGACCCAACCACCACGACAACAACCGCCGACAACATACATCCTAAGGGAGTATCCTAGAGCAGCGCTCTTCCTTTCGCCGGATATTTTCCTTAAAACACGGTGAAAGAGCAGGATGTCCTCCATCGAGCCAGTCGTGCGTTATCTCCCTACCCCGGTCCTTCCCCTGCTTGCTCGCTGTTCGACAGTTCGGTCCACTGACATGCGGTTTAACAGGTCGTCATTGACGGCAAGGGACACCTTCTTGGTCGCCTGGCCAGCACTGTCGCCAAGCAGCTGCTGAACGGTCAGAAGATCGTCGTCGTCAGATGCGAGGCCCTTAACATCTCCGGCGAGTTCTTCCGCGCGAAGTGTACGTTTTGAAATCCGATCCAATCTTGTTTTTGCTTTTATACGGAATGTGTGGCGGACATGGGGAGGAAAATTAGAGGCAGAAGGGATAATTCTCTAGAGGAATTGGTGGACCGACCATGGACAATTTTGCAGATGACTGACTCGATTTGTGTGTTATAGTGAAGTACCATGCCTACCTTCGCAAGATGACTCGCTTCAACCCCACTCGCGGAGGTGAGACCGACCGACTCTTCTTTTTTACATCCTTTTGATCTACAACATTTCGGAAATCGGGTTGCTGAGAATGATTTTGATATACAGGTCCCTTCCACTTCCGTGCTCCTTCCCGCATCTTCTACAAGGCCGTCCGTGGTATGATGCCCCACAAGACCGCCCGTGGTGCCGCCGCCATGGAGAGACTCAAGGTCTTCGAGGGTGTTCCTCCCCCGTATGACAAGAAGAAGCGTGTGGTTGTTCCCCAGGCCCTCCGTGTGCTCAGACTCCGACCCGGCCGCAAGTACTGCACCGTCGGCAGACTCAGCCACGAGGTTGGCTGGAAGTACCAGGATGTTGTTGCCAGGTGGGTTACAAGCGGTTATTCTCTACATATTTCATTCTCGGTCACTAATTTTGCCCTTTTTTTTATTACAGACTCGAGGAGCGGAGAAAGGTTAAGAGTGCTGCATACTACGAGCGCAAGAAGGCCGCTCGCCGCCAGCTCGCCCAGGCCCAGAAGACGGCCAGCGTTGACGCCAAGACCAAGACCCAGCTCGCCGAGTACGGATACTAGATACCAAAAAAAAAAGATTTGTCCGGCTGGTTGCTTCTTGTCTCTGATGGTTTGGGTTTGGGAATCGCGAACGGTTTTTATCCTTTGTCCAACAGCGAACTACGACGGCAAGCCGATTGATCGCCTTGTTTCTTACTTCTCGCTGTGCCCAGTCCCTGTCCTAAATACTCGCGCAGACCCGTTGGTGACGGACTGGGGACGGGCCCGGCGGGAGACCTGATGATTTCTGATCCGCACACACATTAAAAATAGGGGAAGACGGAGTCGCATGGGATGGAAAAAAGGTTGTTCAAAATAGCTACCGTTATCTTTCGCGCCGTGGCGGTTTTTTTTAATCCAAAGAATTTTCTCAAGAGTTCATGACGGTCCACGATGCTCCTTTGCATGTTTCAATTATCCAAGCCTAGACTGTTCAACTTTATCGTTTCAGATGTCTGACTGTAGATTAACCTTAAGACTATAAATCGATGAATCTCCCCGGATTCTATTTCCGACCAAGCCAATCCATCCTCTATCAAAGAGTGCCTGGATGCCTGAACAAATGTCTTGAAAATGACAATCCCGAGGATTTCTTGGTACCCGCAATCCGCTCCGCTAGCAATAGCCGGTGGATTTCCCCGCATTTTCTCCAATTCCTCTCCAGCAGGCAATCGACTTTCACGTCTTTTCTGATTTAATTTGACACTGCTAGTAGGTATGTCGAGTGCTATCAGCAGGCTGTCAGGCCTGATCGGCCACCTGCGCGGGTCCCCATCGACAGACAAGGAGAACACGGCAACCGGCCAGTCCCAGTTCGAGCACAAGTATAACCACCACAGTCTGTCGCCCACTTTCTTTCTACCGCGAGCAGCTGCTATCGAACCAAATGTAAGGGCATTCTATAAAAATCCAGAACTATGCAAAAAAGGCTCAAAGCTCTGCAAAAAACATATAAACGTGGGTGTGTTGACAATGATTTGGTTAGGCCGAGGCAATCGTCCACATCACTGCGAACAATATCGTGCTACGACGGACGTACCTGGAGACCGCGGACCGGGCGAGAGGATTGGCTTATTATCTCCGTAAACGTGGGTATGGACGCGTAGGAATTCTGTGTCCGAATACACCGGCGTTTCTGGAGTCGATCTTTGGTATTGCAGCAGCGGGGGCAGTGAATGTTGGTAAGATACTGCGACTATAGGAAAGAAAAAAGAGCAGGGCGTGAAGCAAGCTGACAGATTTAGCTGTGAATTATCGTCTCAAAGAGGATGATATTGCGTACATCTTTGCGCATGCGGACGTCGATGCGATCATCGTGGACCAGGAATTTCTAACCTTGCTCGAGACGTATCGGAAAACGAAACCGGGGGTCCCCCTCATTGTCGACACAGACACGGACGCCACGGAGGGCGAACTAACGGGTCCGTTCGATGATGCGGTTTTGGAAGGATTGAGGTATGATCGTGAGATGGGAGGCCAGGGCTGGACCGGGCTCCAGATACACCCGGAGGATGAGAACGCGGTCATCGCACTGGCGTATACGAGTGGGACAACGGCAAAGCCCAAGGGCGTTGAGTTTGCGCATCGGGGGTGTTACCTTGCAGCAATGGCGAACTTGGTCGAGTCAGGTCTCCATCGTGACAAGGGGCGGTGTCGCTATTTATGGACTTTGCCCATGTTCCATGCAATGGGTGAGTTTTCACTCGCCGCCAGTAGCATCGCTGCTGCTATTGAAAAAAAAAGACCCTGACAGTTGCATTTAGGATGGACATTCCCCTGGGCTGTCACGGCTGTGCGAGGAACACATTACTGTATTCGCAAGATCGACTATCCACAGATCTGGCAACTGCTGAAAGAGGAGAGGATCACGCATTTCAACGCTGCGCCGACGGTCAACACCTTGCTGTGCAATGCGAGCGAAGCAGAGCGACTCCCCGATCCGGTCCGGGTGACAGTGGCCGCGAGCCCGCCCACGCCTCGTCTGTTTGAGCAGATGACGGAGTTGAATCTCCACCCGGTGCATGTCTACGGCATGACTGAGACGTATGGCCCGATCACCAAGGGCTACCAGTTGCCCGAGTGGGATTGCCTCCCCTTGAAAGAGAAGTACCAGCGGATGGCTCGCCAGGGACACGGCTTCATCACCAGTCTCCCAGTGCGTGTGATTAAGACCGGTGTCGCCGAGGGTACCATCATCGACGTCCAACGCGATGGAAGCGAGATCGGTGAGATCGTCTTCGTCGGCAACATCTGCGCACGGGGTTACTACAAGGACCCGGAGGCGACCCGCAAGTTGTTCGCAGGGGGAGTCCTCCACTCTGGCGACCTGGCTGTCTGGTATCCAGACGGGGCGGTCCAGATTCTTGACCGGGCTAAGGACATCATCATCAGCGGTACTACATATACTAATCTTATCATCATCTGCTGCTAACTGCTAACTCTTCCTTTAGGCGGCGAAAATATCTCCTCGGTCGCGCTGGAATCTATGCTCGCCACACATCCAGACATTCTCGAAGCCGGGGTAGTCGCCGTCCCTGATTCTCACTGGGGAGAGCGGCCGAAAGCCTTCATCACCGTCAAGGCCGGCCGGCAGCTTTCCGGCAGCGACGTCATCGAATGGGCGCGGCACGAGAGCACCATCAGCAAATTCATGGTCCCCCGTGAGGTCGAGATCATCTCCGAGTTACCCAAAACCAGTACGGGCAAGATTAGGAAGAATGTTCTTCGTGAATGGGTCAAAGGTGTGCGAAGTGGTGGTTAGGGAGACAGTATATATTTCTACATACTTTAGCTCAAAACGAGTCCTTATTTTGACGATATGAGCATATTAAAGAGAATATGGCAGTCTTCTCACCTTAAACAAGCCAACAGCCATGCTTCCAGCCAGCCAAACACCCTGCTTGGGCTGTTCTGCAGTTGAAGCGTGAAAGAGGGGCAAATGGCACTATTTGGCATTGCAGTATCATAGGTCGCTGCCTAAGGCAGAAACAGTCAGTCAGACACACACGCGGACTGCAACAATTAATAATAAGAACCAACGTCAGACGACGACATCTTGAGACTTCTTGAGCCTCTTGATCATCCACACTCAGATCCCCCTCATTTATCAACCCATCCAGCTGTCTTCTACCTCTCTCACCCGGTAGACACCATCAGCGCCCTCTAACTAACTGCCAACCAGACCGCACGAGCCACCGCCGCAGCCTTACCGGGCCAGCCCTCTCCCTCCCCCCTCCGTCGTGCCTCACAACGTCCTCTCTGTTCCTGCTAGACAGCCTGAGAGACAACCCCCTCGCCGCTGGAACGGTCGTCTCTTATCTCGCCGTGGTGCCATCTGCTTTATCCTCCGTCTGACGCCCGCCTACACGTTCCGCCTACCGTTGTCTGTGACGGCAAACGAGCTTCCTGTACGCCGTGGGAATTCTAGATAATGCAGCCGTGACAGCGCTGGACAGACGTTGGTTTTAGACCTACTTGATCAGGGGGCTTTTCTCCCAGAGATTGTCGTGTACGGAGGCTTCTTTCTTTCTTTCGTCCTTCTACAGCCACGAGGAGTCCCTTTTAGGGAGGACTCCGTTTTTGCTTTTTCCCGGCCTGCGATCTCCTGTCCGCTTCTCCTTCCTCACTCTCCCTTGCCGGGGCCAGGCTGTGCAACTGAAGGCACCTCCAGGCTCGACCAATATAATCTCTCTTTCTCTCTCTGGTTATCTTTTTTCTTTTTTTTTACTTTAATTCCGACGGTGAACTCGCTTGCAAACCGACTGACGGACTTGCTGGTTCAGGGAGGTCAAGTTAGTGGCTCAGAGTTGAGTTCAAGGCTGTGATATTGAGCCCGGGATACTCTTTTGGCATCGTATATGTCATCGGACAGGCAGTGGATCGAGATCAGTGAAGGGAATCTGTCACCGTGAACGCCGGAGAACGACGTCGTCTCCAGATACCAGCGCCATGCCCCGCACACGCCACGCCACTCGTTTCTCGAGCGAAGCTCCCTCCGAATCGTCTTCGTCAACATCGCCGGAACGCGCGGCCGACGATGATACCGATTTCTTTATGGCCCAGGCCAACGACTCCGAGTCGTCGATTGGCGTTGCGAACTTTCGCGACGTCCATATGCAGCAGAGTGGACGGAATGTCGTGCTGCCGCCGATCGGCCGCCTGCCGCCGGAGATCTTGATTGCCATCTTCTCGAAGCTGAGCTCGCCGACGGATATGCTGAACTGTATGCTGGTCTGTCGAGGCTGGGCGGCAAATTGCGTCGGGATTTTGTGGCACCGGCCGTCATGTAACAACTGGGACAATTTGAAGAGCGTGGCCGCGTCGGTGGGCAAGACGGACAGCCTATTCGCCTATTCGGAGCTCATCAAACGGCTGAACCTCTCGGCGCTAACAAAAGATGTGAGCGATGGCACTGTCGTGCCGTTCACGCAGTGCAAGCGCATCGAACGCCTGACCCTGACCAACTGCTCGGAACTCACCGACAAGGGTGTCTCGGATCTGATCGAGGGCAACCGCCATCTACAGGCGCTGGACGTCTCCGACCTGCGCTCCCTCACCGATCATACCATCTTTACTGTCGCCCGGAACTGTCCACGACTCCAAGGGTTAAATATCACCGGGTGTACCAAGGTGACGGACGACTCGTTGATTACCGTTTCGGAAAACTGCCGGCAGATAAAGCGGGTGAGTATCTGCAAAAGACATGAACTATCCCCCCCCCCCCCCCTTTTCCCCAAACCACTGACTCGTCTTAGTTAAAATTGAACGGGGTAAGCCAAGTCACACACCGATCAATCGCGTCCTTTGCGCAGAACTGCCCCTCGATTCTGGAAATCGACCTTTTTGACTGCAAGCTCGTCACTAGTCCATCTGTGACTGCCTTGCTCAGCACGTTACGCAATCTCCGGGAGCTGCGACTTTCACATTGTACGGCGATCGACGACTCCGGCTTTCTCAACCTGTCACCGCACCTGACATTCGATAGCCTGCGGATCTTGGATCTCACCGCGTGCGAAACCATTCGAGATGACGCCGTTGAGCGCATCGTGAGTGCCGCCCCGCGGCTACGGAACCTGGTTTTGGCCAAATGCCGGTTTATCACAGATCGCTCCGTCCTCGCCATCTGCAAGCTGGGGAAGAACCTGCATTATGTACACCTCGGCCACTGCTCCAACATCACTGACGGGGCGGTGATGCAACTCGTCAAGTCGTGCAATCGGATTCGATACATCGACCTGGCCTGCTGTACGCGTCTGACAGATCGGAGCGTACAGCAGCTGGCTACTTTGCCAAAACTGCGACGCATCGGCCTGGTCAAATGCCAAGCCATTACTGATCAGAGCATTCTGGCCCTGGCACGTCCGAAGATTTCTCCGCACCCGATGGGCGTCAGCAGCCTGGAGCGGGTGCATCTGAGCTACTGTGTGCACCTGACCATGAAGGTATGCCTTTTTTTTCTACCTTTCTCCAAACCCTCAAATAAAAAAGAAAAAAAAAAAGAACTCTACTGACATATATATCTGAACTCTAGGGGATCCATGCCTTGCTCAACCACTGTCCGCGATTGACACATCTGAGTCTCACAGGCGTCCAGACCTTCCTTCGCGGGGACCTGACTGCGTTCTGCCGCGAAGCGCCTTCAGAGTTCACGCCGCTGCAGCGCGAGGTATTCTGTGTCTTCAGCGGCGAAGGTGTGAACCGTCTCCGTGATTTCCTAAACCAAGCCCCTATCTCGACCGCGGTGGATGAGACCGAGGCCACCATGTATGACGATGATGAAGAGTTGGACGAAGATGAAGGTCAGGTCACCGGCCTGATGCATGCGACTGCCATTAATGACGAAGACTACATTGACATCGGGCCTCCTCCCCACAGTTGATACCCCTCTGCTTCGGGCGTTTTTTCTTTCCCCCCCCTTTTTTTTGTCTCTTTTCATTTCCTTTTTTTCTTTTCGCTTTTGCCAATACAGAACAAGCTCGTCTCCTTTATTACCCACTATCTATTTATCTGGATTGCATCGGTGCGCAGCGGATATGGTTCTTCCTCTCTCGGGATCCGGTATACTGGTGATATCTTTTGGACGGCCTCGTTATCTTTCATCCATCTGAGCCAGCAGTTCACATGTAGACGTCAGATATCCGTGAACTCACGGCCTCGTTACCGTGAGCTGTTCAGCCTGTCTTGAGTGCATGGTGGGAGTTTGCTTTCTTCATGCTTCTGCTCTTGCCTTATTGATAGTTTGGAATATGAATAATACTCATTCTCATCATCGAATCCCCCATATTCTTTTTCTCTAGACGGTTTTTACTCCTACCTGAGCTCTTATACAAACTGAATGGTTTGACGTATACTATACTGCCGGCCCCTTCCGCCTTTCCCCTCTCCGTGTAACTGCAACTCCTCACGTCGACTCCAGCTTCCAGTGGCAGCTTGCCCGCTCCAGCTTCTCCCCTCGAGCTCTGGGTCTTCGATCCCCCAGGGCGCTTTGCACAATCTGCCAAACCGAACCCCAATGGCTCGGACGAACCTGCTGAGCTTCCGCCCCTGGCCGGTGACGCTGGTCACCTGTGCCGTCTACCTGGCGCTGGCCGTCGCCCTGCTGGTTGTCCACCACGTCGTGCCGCCGGCCCCGACGCACAGTCCTGCGGGGATCGATCTCGACGAGGCGTGGGACGACCTGCGGCATCTCTCGGGTCATTTCCATCCGTATAACTCGCATCAGAACGACCTGGTGCACGCGTGGCTGCTGCAGCGGATCGACGCGATTCTGGCCTCGACGGCCGAAGGACAAGAAGAAGGAGGAGGAGGAGAAGAAGAAGGAGAAGAAGAAGGAGAAAAAGACACTACGCCGCCGCAGGTGTATGTCTTTGACGATAACGTGTCGAACCTGACGTTTGGCAGTAGCGGCATCAACACCCCCGCCGTGGGTGTCTACTTTGAGGGAACGAATATCATCGTGTACATCCGCGGCACGGAGGATGACCCGGACAACTGGTGGGAACGGGAGGACGCGCTGGCGCCGACGGCGCAGCACGGTGTGCTGGTCAACTCGCATTACGACAGCGTGTCGACGGGATACGGCGCGACGGACGACGGGGTGGGCGTCGTGACGTGCCTGCAGCTGATCCGGTACTTTGCGAGCGCGGCGCATGCGCCGCGGCGCGGGCTCGTCGTGCTCTTCAACAATGGCGAGGAGGACTTTTTGAACGGGGCGCGCGTGTTCAGCCAGCACCCGCTGGCGCGGTTCACGACGAGCTTCTTGAACCTCGAGGGCGCGGGCGCGGGCGGTCGCGCGGTCCTCTTCCGCGGCTCCGACGCACAGGTCACTGCGTTTTATGAGCGGGCGCCGCACCCGTTCGGCTCTGTGCTGGCGGCGGATGGGTTCAAGGCTGGGTTAATCGCCAGTCAGACGGACTACGTCGTCTTCGAGGGAGACTTGGGCATGCGCGGGCTGGACGTCGCCTTCATGGCGCCCCGCGCACGCTACCACACTGACCAGGACGACACCAAACACACCAGCCGTGACTCGGTGTGGCATATGCTCTCTGCGGCCGTCGCCACCACGGAGGGTCTTGTCTCTGACGGCTCGCATCGGTTCGACAGCGGGCAGTCCGGCTCCCCGGGCGTCTGGTTCGACCTGTTTGGTGCTGCATTTGTCGTCTTCCGACTGCACACGCTCTTCGCCCTCTCGGTCACCCTGCTGGTCGTCGCCCCGCTTGTCCTCCTGGGGACCAGCATCGCCCTTGTCCGCGCCGACAAGATGTATCTGTTCCGCTTGTCCGTGCGAGTTCGCGACGACGACGGCTACTATGTCGGCGAGCGGGTGGGCTTACAGGCGCTCCGTGGCTTCTTTCGTTTTCCTTTCCTCCTGGGCATCCCCACTGGGGTGACGGTCGGGCTGGCCTATCTGGTAACCAAGGTAAACCCGTTGATCGTACACAGCAGCGAGTATGCAGTGTGGAGCATGATGATTTCGGCCTGGCTGTTCCTGGCTTGGTTTGTCTCGCGTGTGGCGGACTTCGCACGCCCGTCTGCCTTGACTCGCGTGTACGTCTGGACCTGGCTGTTTGTGCTGGCGTGGGTGCTCCTGGTCATCGCAACAACATATGAGAACCGCTTCGGTCTGGCAGGCGGGTATTTCATCTTCTTTTTCTTTGCCGGCACCTTCCTGGCCACCTGGATCTCGTACCTCGAGCTGTTTGCCCTGCCGCGCAAGACCGACTATGTCACGGCCCTGCAAGCGCGCGATACCGGGTCGCGGCGTCCGAGCACCTTTGGTAGCCGGTACGGCACGCCAGGCGGCGAGGAAGAAGAAGGGGACGACGACCACGATGATGGTGATGACGACGAAGCAGTCGAGGATGAAGGACTAGCAACGGATGACGAGGTCCAGGGCGCGCCGACAGAATCGACATCGCTGCTGCGCGGACACGTACAGCAGCAGCAGCAGCAGCAGCAGCAGCGTACCACCTTTGCCAACTACGTGCGCGTGGGCAATCACTCTGCATACCACCATGGCCGTCACGACGACGACGAGGATACCAGGGGAGGAGAGCGGAACGTGTATCGCTTCGAGCAGGCGTGGAGCCGGTCCCTGCCGCAGTGGACGTGGGTACTGCAGTTTCTACTGACGGGGCCCGTGGTGCTGATCTTCGTGGGCCCGCTGGCTTTGATGCTGACCACGAGTCTCCATCAAACGGGCCAAGACGGCAGCGCCATCCTGACAGTATACGTGTTCATGGCGGCGTTCACGACGCTGCTGTTCTCCCCCGTCCTACCTTTGATCCACCGGTGTACCTTCCACGTGCCCGTGTTCCTCCTCCTCGTCTTCACGGGGACCCTCATCTACAACCTCACGGCGGCGCCCTTTTCCGAATCGAACCGGTTGAAGCTCTACTTCATGCAGGAAGTCGACCTCGCCTCGGGCGCCAACCGCGCCGTCCTCAGCGGCGTATCCCCCTTTGTCGACGAGGTGGCTCGTGCCATGCCCAGCGCAAGAGGGAAACAGGTCACCTGTTCTCCCTCCTCGCCTAGACCTGTCTCCTGCTCGTGGGAATCCATCCCGCCTAACCCTTTCTCTCCTGTTGATGCTGTTGATGCTGTTGATGCTGTTGATGCATACAGCGACTGGATGTCCTTCTCCGCCTCAAAGATTTCAACAGGCCACGCCCTGTTTGAGATCTCCGGACGCAACACGCGTGCCTGCCGGCTTGTCTTCGACAACCCCATTGCCAACTTCACTGTGGAGGGTGCTGCAGAAGATGATCCGCGCTTCCCCTCGACCTTTGCACAGGGGTACAGGGAGATCCGGCTGTGGAGTCGCCAATGGGAGAATCAATGGAATGTAGATGTTTACTGGAATGGTAGTCAAGCCGAAGCCAAGATCCATGGGAAAGCAGTATGTCTGTGGAGTGATAATAATCGGGTCGGTCTGATCCCTGCCCTCGACGAGGTAAAGCAGTATAGCCCTGCCTGGGTGGCGATTACTAAGGCTGGAGATGGGCTGGTGGAGGGATATCATCGGTTTGACTTGTAGTTATAACTGGTAGTTACTGATAGTTATTGAGTCTATGCTATGAATTTCAACCTTGCAAAACCTCATCACGATGTAGTTCATGCTAAACGGCTAGACGGCTGACAGCCAAAAAAGTCAACGACCACAGTTGTCGGATATCGGATTCTAAGAAAGTTAGCCAACCGGACGTTCTTTAGAAAAGATTCTTCTTTTAAACGAACCAGTCTGCCCTGACACGCCAGGGGGAGGCGGGAGTTCAGCCAACTGCTCGACCTGGAAGCCACCGTCATACACCCACGACCACATTTCCGTCGAGAGCTCGGCCGTGTTGGCCTCGATGCTGTCCCAGAGGGTATTGTACGCGCTGCGGACATTATTGTAGATGAATGGATCTTGACAAAAGTCGGGCACATTCGCATTGCTGTCGTTGCACCGGCTCAGCTGCAGCTCTAGCCCCTTGGCCATCATCGCCATCTGCCATGACCACACCACTGTCCCGTGGTAGGCGCCCGTGGTCCAGTTCTGCGCGTAGACCGGGTCAGGCCCGTACGCCGGGTTGGCGATCAGCATGCCGACATCCGTGAGAAGGCCGGCTGGAAAGGTGCGGCGGAGGTTATTGGCCGTCGCGTTGAGCAAGGTGGACAGCTGCGTCTGGTTGGTCGTGTTGAGCAGGAGGTGGCGGAAGCAGTCGTCCGTGTGCATGACCTGGACCTGGGCCAGATCGTCATACCCGTCGAGCGAGAGCGCGTAGAAGCGGACGTCCTCGTCGATGGTTGTTGTCTGGTTGGGTCCCGTGAAGTTGCTGCTTGCGCTGTATGAGACGACGCGCTGTCTTGCTTCAGCTTGGGGTACGGTGACCTGCAACAGTTAATTCTTTTTTGGAAGCAATATTCCCTCTCCTGGTATTTCCTTCTTCTTCCTACCTCGAAGAACTGAAGGGTTGAGTCTTCCCAGACTTGAGCATAGTTATCTGCAAGCTCTCCCCAGTTGGAATGATTTGCATAGATGCCATTGCGAGCCAGAACGGCAATAGACCGCAACGCTGCCGGCATCAAGGCCGTGTTCACGTCAAAGGGAATCCGGCCACCGCCGATACCTGGCCTGTTCAGCGATGCCTAGATAAGGTAAACTACTAGGTATAAGTTCCAACTTACCATAAGTGCTATCTCGCCATTGGCCTACGATTTGGCCGTCTTTCAGATGGACAAGGTTTTCCTTGGTCTGGTTACTCGCGAACGGGGCCGCAAGACGCATGATCTTCTCGCCGTTGATCAGAGCAAGCTGGCCGTACGTGAGGTTTAGATTGGCAGAGTCAATTGACCCGGCAGAGATTCTAAACAGAACAAGGGACGTTAATATCTCGCTCTCTCCCTTCTCACAGCCGAGGCAGACCAGACTTACTTGGAAAAGACAGAGAATCTGGTCTTTCCTACATGGTTGTCGACAAAGTACTTCTGCATCAGAACTGGAAGATAGTAGTCTGTATCAATCTATGCCTTCTGATCAGCCGTGATCTACCCCGTTTCCACATTGTCCTATCTGCACTGACCATTCCGTAGCTGCACGACATGGCTGTGCTGATGATATTATTTTGCAGATTCGTCCAGGTCGCATAGTCTCTGTTAGTGTTAGAAGAGAAAGGTCTTGAAGAAGGTCTTCCGGGATAAGAACGGTAGGTACCCGATGGTTTCTTCATGACAGACACTCCCATCCGTCCGATCAATCCTCTCCAAGACTGCGCCGATGACGGCCTCGATGGCGCTGCCGTTGCCATAACTGAGCACCGGCTCGAGCAGCAAGGCGGAGATCATCGAGTCGCGCCCAAAGTAGGTGAGGAAGCGCCATGCCCCGGCAAGAAGCTTTTCCGAGTACGAGAGAAAGGAGAGCGCGGTGGTCTGGTCGGGGTACTGCACGATCAGGTCCGAGGAGTTATCATTGAGGTCCTGGGCAGGTGTGAGCTGGGTCAGCTGCGGGTAGTCGATTGTAGCTGAAAAGAGGTAATCGCCCTGTTCGAACTGCACTGTCTGGTTGTTGAGAGTGACCGAGCCCGAGGCAGAAGAAGAAGAAGACGAGCGATTGTTCTCGTTCCAAGGCGCAAAGCTGAGGGTGGACGTCGTGACGTTGTCGAGCCACAGACGCTGCAAGGCAACACTGCCGTCTGCAAGAGTTGACACGGTGATGGCATCTTGGATCTCTGGCCGCAAGATGCTGGCCCCCTCGACAAAGTCGCGGATTGTCCGGACACTCCCCAGGATGGGGAGTGTCAGGACCGCAGAGGCATTGAAGCGCAAGACGCCGGAGACGCCAACAGCCGGCGTTGTCGTGGTCTCGACCCCTGCTTGAGACGAGTTGACAGCCGCCAGGGGAGTCCCTACGGTCGAGTTGACGAGCTCGATGGCCAGGGTGCCGTTGACGCCACTCTGCGGTGCGAAGAACGCACACGCACCGCTGTTGCCAGCGGGCCAGGCGACGATCAACCTTGGACCGATGACGGTCAGGTCGCTATCGGCGAGCGGGCTGGTGACCACCACCTGAGCTGCGACATTGCAGTCCGAGTAGAAGTAGTTGTTGTAGGGAGGGTCACTCAACGCGAGGGTGGCCGGGGGAGCTGAACAGGATGAGGTCTAGCCTTTATTATTAGCTTAGGAGAAGAGAAAAAGGATTCAGAATACAACTCACATCGCCGTTGACTGTTTTAAAGCCAACAAGCAACGAGAACAAGAGAACCTGTTTCATTGTATACCGCGAAGTCTTCCCTACTCTTTTGCAATTCAAAACGAGTTATCCATACTGCTATCCCGGAAAAGCCCGCCTTTTATCTTCAACGCCATTTCCTTCCAACAAAGCTGCAGCCAAGATCTGAATGTCGGATGCCCAATAGGAAAAAAAACATCACCGGCTGGTCTCACCACTGAGACACAAGCATAAGCGAGGGCGGAGCAGTCAGGAAACTTGTCCTGCGCCAAGAATGCGGAGAAGACGGCGATTATTTGCCTCCCTGGCCGCTGATCGACAAGCCACTGCGTTTGTGGCTTTCTGGAATGGATGAGATTGAGTGAAGGAGGGGAGAGCGTGGGTGAGATAGAGGGAGGAAGTGAGGAGAGAAGAAATACAACCTTCCTTTTGTGAGCGAGACAATTAGGTAAGCGGTAGACAGTATTTACAGAGGGAATAGCTAGATAGATGAGGAAGTAAATAAATCGTAACTATAGTTCGTAATGTATGTACATAGGTATAAGGGTATCATAGGTGGAATAGGATAGAACGACAAGGCGAAGAGAATACGACATCTAGTTCCTATCGCTCTACATCGTGGGAGTAGGAGTATTTGGTGCGCTCGGTGAAGTCTACCGGGGAGGTCTTGGTCTCGCCGCTCCACGAGACCGACAAGTCGGAGCGGCGGGTTTCGCGGACAGAGGGCGAGTGCTCGAACATGGCGATGGAGACGGCGTCGGCGTCCATCCAGGGGTGGTTGGTACGGCGCGAGGACGAGGACAGGGTAGCTGGGGAGGCGGCGTGGGTGACATCCGAGGTGAAGCGGGAGGAATCGACAAAGTCCGGGAAGTTGGTGGGAGCCGGGGGCAGGGAGACCGGGAGGACGACCGACGGGGCTTGCTGCTGCTGCTGGCGGCCGACGAGGCGGACGAGCTTGCCGAGGACGGCGAACTCGAGCTTGAGCTTGATGCTGTAGATGGTGCCCTTGAGGATGGTCTCCATGATGTAGTTGTTCATGTATTCGAGGATGAGGAGGACGACGTCCATGAGGATGATGACGGCGTTGATGACGATCAGCTCGTACATGATGCGACGCTTCTCCCGGCTGGGATCCATGCGGAGCAGGCGGACGGTCTCCCAGATGTAGAGCGAGGAGAGGATGGTCTCCTGCAGGAAGAAGCCGGTCATCTGGATCTTCTCCATGACGGAGTAGCCGTAGACAAAGGCGTAGTTGGCGGGATGCAGGTTCGCACCGTAGGTCAGCACGGTGGTGGGCAGGTGCAGCAGCACGGCGTCGACGACGATCATGCGCAGCACCCAGCGCAGCACGGGCGGATTGCGCATCACCAGATGAAGACGCGAGTAGAGCACGACCGACTGACCGGTCACCATGCACCACCAGCCGATGGTCAGCATGGTGACGGGCAGCCAGGCGGCCTGGACGGAGACGAGCCCGAAGAACTTGAGCAGGAAGCCCAGGCTGTACCAGACGAGACCCACGGCCGACGAGACCAACAGGCTCCAGAAGTATAAGCCCCGAAAGCGATGGAAGGTGACGAAGACGAGGATGACCAGCTCCACCGCGTTATACCAGGAGATGGCGGCCAGGGTGGCTATCGTGATGCGTACCCCGAGACTGTGGCCACGATAGTCTCCCGAGACGCCGTTGCCCAGGGAGCTTTCGTAGACCATGGCGATGGATTCATGGGGGCGGCCGTGCGGGGGGGGGGGAAGGTTGGAAACGAGAAAAAGGGGATCGTGGAACGAGGATTGACTGTTATTATAATGATTCGTGTCGTGAGTCGGTGGAGAGAAATCCCCGAGCGAATCCCCCCGCAAGAGGTGGACCGAGTGGAGATGGGGGCGGCATCAGGATCGTGCAACTCTGCTTGTTTCAACTATAAATGATGAGGATGGAATAAGATGTCGTAATGACGGTTAGGTGTGTTTGAGGTTGTACGATATCCTTGAATTGTCTGTGGTTGTGTGACAAGCGGAGGTGAAGAAAAGGAGGAGGAGGAGGAGGAGTGGTACAGAAGATGACCGTCAACTGAATTCAATCAAGTAATAGTAGAAGGCCAATAATAGGTTATTATAGATAGTCTAAGACGTATAAGCTCAGTATAATTAATGATCTATACCTTAGAGATGAATGTTGTATATTGCGAATGTGAAAGCCTGGATATTTCTGCCTGAATAATGAGGCAGAGATACTATGACATAATATCACGCTCTGTAATATTCGTATTCTAGTTACTCGTCGTATCGTAACTCGTCGTATAATAAATTACAGTCGAGATTCGATAAGCATAGCAATAGCAAGCATAGGAATAGCAAGCATAGCAATAGCAAGCATAGCAAGCATAGCTAGCAATCCCTGATGTACTCGTAGGCTTCGTGGTACTGGTAGAACTGGTAGAACAGATAATTGCATATACTTCAATAAAATACCAAATAGTCAACCCACTCCAATCAACCAACACAATAACAACCAATACACCATAGACATAAACATAGGCATTGACATGGAATGACTGAGAGGTCAGTCAATGACCCCCCCCGTCGCCTCAACCGCCCGGTTGACTTCATGCGTACACTCGGGCATTGCCCCCCTCATCTCCCGCGCCAACACGTCACGGAAACTCGCAAACGCAGCCTGTTTCCCCTTGAGATCCTGGTTGCCGCGCTGCACCAGCTCGACAAACTCGCGCGTGTAGATGTCTGGATTGCGTGAGGCGTCCACGTAGTCGATTATCTCTGGCGGCAGCTGGATGGACGCGAGACTGGGCGAGGGGTCGTGCGGATTATTGTTCGGGTCGCTGGCCGACGGGTTCGTGTGGGATGTTAATGTTGCTAATGAGGTTGTCAGGTTTTTTCTAGTCTTATTAGCAAGAAAAGCAAGTAAAACAAGAAAGAAAAGAAAGTGAAGCAAGTATTCTTACATCTTCCTGACTAGCTCTTGTTGCGTCTCTGGACCAAGGTACCCGTGGACAGCGGACTGGATCTCAAAGAGGTGCTGGATTACCTCCTTCAAGTCATCTGGAAAATCAGCTTGTTCTTTCGTTAGAGGTATCACTTACTGTCCACTGTACTCAGGCGGATGGGAGCCATGGTGTGATGTTAGGAGTGGAAGAGTGGAAGAGTGGAAGAGGGAAGAGAAGAAGTCTTATCTTATCAGACACGAGTATCATACTATAGATTCAAGACTATAGATTCAAGACTATAGATTCAAGACTATGATTCAGACTATGATTCAGACTATGATTCAAGTAGACTATACATTTATTATAAACTACACCTCTCGTCGCACACTGATGGGTATCTCGATCTCCCGCTCCACCATCTCCAATCCCGACAGACTCGGGAACCGTCGGCTGAAGCTGGTCTCCCAGTCTGGACTGTCGGGGGCGACACTGGCAGGAGTCCCAGCATTTCCAGTGCTCACGCTGTTCACATTTCCAGTGCTCACGCTGTTCACGTTCACAGCTTGCAGCTTCTTCGGCTTCGGCGGTGCCGCAGGGCGCGACCCCGTCCGCTGCCCCGTCGACACAGCAACAACCACATTCGCTTCGCTGGGAGAAGTGACGGCCGCCTCCTCCGTATACCGGCCGTACCCGGTCGCCGTCTTGGGCGGCGGTGGCTTGTTGCTGTGGTCCTGCAGCAGCGACTGCACCTTGTTCTGGATGCTTGCAGACCGCATCCCAGCACCTCCTCCTCCTCCTCCTCCTCCACCGCCGCCGGCGGCCACCCGACGACGGTAATCGGCTGCCGCCTGCGCCACGCGCTTTTCCTCCTGCGACAGTCGCCGCCGCTCCAGTTCGCGTCGCATCTCCGGCGAGATGTCGTCCTCGGGCTCGGCTGTCTCGTCTTCGACCATGGGGAGATCATTCCCGCCGCTAGACCCTACACCCCCTTCCCTCATGTCGGGCGTGGGTTGTCGCGCAGGCACCGCCGTCTCGTCCGGAGACGGGGTTCGCGCCTTGTTGCTATCGCTACCGCTACCGCTCGATTCGAACCGGCGAAACGCCTCCCCGAACCGCCCGGCAAAGAGAGTCTTGGTGCCGGCCAGCGACAGGTTCGACAGACTCGTCCGCTTGATATGTTTGGCCCCGCCGCCAACCCCGCCATTGCTACTGTACCGTTTTTCCCGCTTCCGGTTGCTCTCTTCCTCCTCCTTGGCGCGTAGGTAATCGACATCAGACACGATCTGGCTGCGCTCCGTCTCGATCTCCGTGCGTGCATGGCGCAGCGGCGCCCCGCCTTCGTAGTTTGCCGCCGCCGCCGTCGTCGTTCGCACCACGTCGATCGACGAGCGGGTGGTGTCCGGTTCGCGCGATCGCTCACGCATGCCGCCTGCGTGCACTGACACCGGGCGTACCTTGGCCGCATTGGCCGACTTGGATCGCGTCACGGGGTCGTGGTCAACCGTGCCGAGTAGGTCCAGTGTGGACGGACGGGATGTCTCCAGCGAGGGCCGTGCAGAGCCCGAAAGTCCCGCGATCTTCTCGGCCGAGGTCCGCGGACTTGGCTGCGGCTGGCTGGACGCGCGGTGGTCGGCGGCGGTCGAGGATGTTGATTCCGACGGGGGGAATCGGTAGATCGGCCGGCTCGACAACAACGACGGCTGCGGCTGCTTCGGGGTGGACGGGGGCGAGGTCATCGTCCCTGTCGATACCATGCTGGGCTTCTGGGGCACGGGTTGGTATAGCGGGGTTTGCTGCTGTTGCTGCCACTTTTGCTGGGGTGAATCTCGTGTTTCCATCGGAGAGGTCTGCGGCCGTCGGTGGGAACTGGACTCGCGCACCGAAGGCTGGTCGCGCACCGAAGGCTTGCTGTCTGGGGAGGACAGCTTCACAAAGGCATCATCTGCCAACGCGTTGGTTAACCGCCGGGCCAGGTCTTCATCCTCGGTAGTCGCCTTGGAGTCGGCTAACGTGGGCTCAAAGTCAAACTTGTCGCCCTTTTCGTGTAGGATAGAAAACTGATCTAGTGTCGGGAAGCGGGCGGAGATCTCGTCGGTCTTGACGCTGGTGGTCGTGGTCGCCGTGGCAGCGCCTTTCGTGCTGTGTCCATCTAGTGCGGCGAACGGGTCTGTCGAGCCGCGATAGGGTGATGGACTTGGCTTGGCCGACGACTGCTGCGAGGAGGGCTTCGACGGTCGCCCACGTCGCATAGGAGCAATCTCCGGGATGATACGAGTCTCCTGCATTGGTGGCGAGAACACGGCGCCAACCCGGGGCGCCTCGACAGGCGATGGAGGCAGTTCCTGGTACCGACGGGCCTCGGAGGTTGTACGACCGGCGTAGATCTAACGATCAGCTTGAGTACAATGATTTTTGATGAAAAAAAAAAAA
>NW_019208915.1:488672-492525 GCF_001890105.1 Penicilliopsis zonata CBS 506.65
AAAAAAAAAAAAAAAAAAAAAAGAAGAAAAACTCACATCTCGAATAGGAACTTCCTTTCCTCGCATACGACACACCTGAGACAGGACCTCGTAGATATTGGGCCGTTTTTGCGGGGTTTCCTTCAACATGGTTGCTGGAAGGAGAAAGTCGGTCAGTCAATGAGCACAGTACAAACGAGATGATTGGCAAGATCGACGTACCGATGAGCAGCTTCAGCTGGTCGGAGAATTGTGGATAGGGAGGAAATTTGAAGCTAGCGTTCAGGATGGCCATCTGACCGACCTCCTCGAAGGGAGTGGTGTAGTAGCACAGCTTGTACAGGAGGACGCCCAGCGCCCAGATGTCGCTCTTCTCGTCGATGGGCTGCTTGCGGTAGACATCGATCATCTCCGGGCTGCGGTACTGCAAGGTGGTATGGCGCTGGACATCGTCTTCGATCAGCCTGCCCTCGGCGGCCGTGGTGGCCGCGGGTCGGGGCGGTGCGGCGGAACCAAAGTCGCACAACTTGTAGCATACCGAGGCGGAGGCGCGCGAGATGAGCACGTTCTCCACCTTGAGATCGCGGTGCAGCAGGGGCGGCTTGAGGTAATGCATGCAAGCGACTCCCTCAGCGACATCGTCGAAGATGTGCAGAATCTCGGGTTCGGTCAGCCGGTTCTGCAGGCGGGTGTTCATGAAATCGATCAAGCCGCCTCCGTCGCAATACTCCATGAGGAGGAAGACCTCGTAGCCGCCGCCGCGCAGCTGAGAAGCGTGCGAGTCAATGTAGGTGACTATATGGCGGTGGCCCTTGAGCTTTTTCATCGTCTCCACCTCGGTGCGCATGTTGGCAAGGGCCATCTTGTCCGGCACGGCCACGCGCTTCAACACCGCCGTGTCGACGTCGTCGACAGGCTGCGGCAGCCGCACCACGTACACATGGGCAAACCCTCCCTCGGACAGGTATTTCTCGACAACGACGCGGTGACTGCCGACATGTACCTTTGTGCCGGGCAAGAAGGTGCCGGCGGGAGCAGCGACGGAGGTCATGGCCATTGCGGAGGGCAGAATGGCACACGAGGGGGGGGGGGGACCTGTTGATGATAGGTGATCGATCGTTGGCGTCCTGTGTGAAATGAAATGAAACAAAATGAGCGTCGAAGTGTCGACTATCGACAAAGCGAGCCCTCGCGAGGAGGGGGGGGGGGGGGGGGGGGGGGGGAACGGGGGAACGGGGGTCGGAAGTTTGGTGAGGAGAGAGAGAGAGGTGGGAGGAGAGCGTTGAGGAGCGACAGTGAGACAGATCTACGGGAGCTGCATGGATGATAGAGAAAAGAAACAGGCGGGATAGAAATTGAATAAAATAGAGACAACAGCGACGAACGGAATGGTCTTTGAAGAGAAATGGAAGGACAATCGCCGGGAGAGAGCGTGGCAGCCTCAGGGTCGGCGGTGGTGACGGAGGTGGTTGAGACACTAGCCCAGGATTACTTGAGCCACGCTGGAACTCGGGGGGATCAGAGCATGAGTTTAACAGTAGGGAGTTATATTTGTATAGTCGACTTTTTGTACTCCGTATACTACATATGCTACGTGTAGACTACGTGGTGAGCTAGCTATCTTCCCTCTTCTCTCGAGTCTGTCTTGTCCTGCCTGATTGACGATTGACGATTGACGACCCACTTGCGAACCGTATACTTCGTATATAGCAGAAAGGAGACCCGAGACTCAAACAGTATCCGTATGAGAAGAACGTGGTGGTGTAGATCATCCCGACGAGGCAACGCTCTGGCTCACTGGTCAGGTCAGTCGAGGACACTCACTGGATCCGTCGGATGAACCGAGCATAGGCAGCTGTTGGTCATTTTTGCAGTCAGCTGGCCATCTCACGCGTATTGATCTGATGGGTCAGACAGTTATAAACACTGGATGTATGAGGGGGGTTGAGGAGTGGTGAATGATCTCGATGTCTGTTGTCTGTTGTCTGTTGTCTGTTGTCTGTTGGCTCAAGGCTCAAGGCTGGAAAGTCTCCTAAATTCTGATTAATAATAACGCTGACTAATTAACAAGTCCTGGTCACGTGATAATATATACGCTAGGTTTTAACCGGTTAGTGTGTTTATGTAATCAAGGTACGATGACACGTGACTTTGATGAAATATCAATTTTATTAAATATAATAATCAAAAAGGCTTCCGCAAACGGCAAAATCAAAACAAAAACAAGAGGAAGGAATCAAGCCAACATCAGGCAAGACCAGACATAATCAGCGTATCTTATTACCATGATATACCTATAAGAACTATTATACACTCGTTAGCTATCGTAACTATAGGAGGGAACATGCCTGTTGACATTCCACGGATATTAATTAATATGCTAGAGTTTCAGCCGTCAGATCACATTCCTGCTTTATGAGATAGAGTTATCTCAAGTATTTCTGCAGGGCACGTTGAGTAATGAGATCTCTCCTGGTGCTATTATTACCTCTACTATCAAATACCTAAATATACTCCGTAATATTCCTTTCTATGCTCAGTTCAGTTCAGTTCACGATGGACACGTGGGCGGGCGAATACGGAGCTGTAAACAGTCGCAGATGAGGCGATTTTGCCGCCGTGGAAACCGTCCTCTGTCTTCCTTCTCAACGCACGTACGTCTCTATCGAGTCAAGCTCCAGGATACTTCCTTTCTGTCAATATTTACTCCCGCACACGTGTCTCTGCTTGAGTGGTATAGTTTTCCGGGCCTACTAGGCAAATCTATCTGCTGATATATGCAGGGCCAGTGTCTCACAGTCTCTTTGTCTGATCCACCATCCCACCCTGCAGTGGTGCATCCCCTCCCTGGAAAACACCTCTCCTAGACACCTAAACTCTACCGAGTCTTCGATCTCCTCCTGTCGATCTACGTTACCAGAGACGAGCGCTGGGTGCCACGGGCCCTCGGTGCGGTGCGGATGTCGTGTTGAACATGAGCAGATGTGTTTTAGGCAACGGCGTTACGGTTTTTCCATAAGAGAGCGAGAACAAAAAAGAAAAAGAATTGAAACAAAGCCGTGGAGGGGCGAGAGAAAAGAGAGAGAGAGAGAGAGAGAGAGAATCGGTTTTGTGCGACTTGAGGCGAACCCTCTCTGACCGACGACGAGATGGACGGTCCACCTCCTCCCCCCCCTCCGCATGGCGAGAACCCGAACACTACGCACGGCGAGTACCGAAAGGCGTCTGATCTGCCCCAGGGCAACTACGACATCTTTATCATCCCCCCGCATTCCTCCGGGGGCGGCTTCATCTATCTGCCCTCACTGCAGTGCCATCGCAATAGCTTCCTCGCAGGTTCGCTGAGTACTCTCGTGGCCGTGGCCATCTGGCATTTCATCTCCCCCTTTATCAAGACCTGGTACACGCTCGCCATACTTAGCGGGAACGGCGTGGTCATTCTCATCATCGCTATTGTCGTTGGCATTGCGGGTTGGGCCTTTGGCGCCGCCCAGATCAGCTTCGACAGGTTCCAAGGAAACAACACTGACAACAATACCAATCACAATAATTCTCGCCCCGGAGGAGGAAGAAGTTGGTTTGGTGGCGCGGGCGGCGGGTTCGGTTCGCGCAGTGGTCCCCCACCTCCCAACGGTGGCGGTGATGGATCTTTCCGTGGCCACTCATCTCGTCCAAGTGGTGGTGGAGGTGGTGGCTATAATACGGGGGGACCTGAGGCAGGCGGGCAGAACTACAGTGGTGGTTCTTTTGGTGGTGGTGGTGGTGGTGGTGGTGCAGGAAGAGGCGGCAACAACGGTGGACCGTACCCTAGAAACCAGTACAGTACCGGAGGCCCTAGTAGTTCTTCTTCCTCCCCTCCTCCTCCTCCTCCTCC
>NW_019208915.1:492625-508283 GCF_001890105.1 Penicilliopsis zonata CBS 506.65
CCTCCTCCTCCTCCTCCTCCTCCTCCTCCTCCTCCCCAGCCAGAGTCTCCGCCACCACGACCTGGACCCGAAGCGCCACCGAAGAGCGCACCACCTCCCCCTCGGCCAGACCCCAAGAGCTCTAGCAATGCGGAATGGGAGAGGGCGCGCGATGAGGCGAAACGGAAGGAGGATCTCCGCAAGAAGATGGAAGAGTTCCGCAAGAAGCGCGAGGCCGAGCAACGCGAGAAACAGAAACAAAGGGACCGCGAGGCAATGGAGAAAGAGCTGAAGGAACGGCGCGAGCAGCTCGAGAAGGAGATGGCGGCTGCCAGAGAGGCTGCCGAGCGTGAGGCCCGGGAGAAAGCAGAGAAGGAGGCTGCCGAAGCCCGGGCGAAACGAGAAGCAGAAGAGGCTGAAGCCCGGGCGAAACGAGAAGCAGAAGAGGCCCTTGCCCGTGCCGAACGAGAAGCTGCCGAAGCCAAAGCGCGTGAGGAACGAGAAGCCGCGGAGAAGGAGGCGGCAGAGAAGGAGGCTGCTAAGCGCGAGGCCGACGCCAAGTTTGCGGCCCTCAAGGAGGCCGCGGCGAAGAAGTACGCGGAGAAGAAGGCCAAGGATGTCGCTGCGGCCAAAGAGGCTGCGGCCAAAGAAGCAGCAGCTAAAGAAGCGGCAGCCAAAGCCGCGGCCGCTGCTACGCCTACGCCTGCGCCTGCAGCATCGACGACGGCGTCTTCGGTGAGGAGCGGCACGACAAGAACGTCCAGCTCGACGGGGACGGCCCGTCCGGCTTCTGCTACGCCAGGGGTTCGTGCTACAGCCACGGCTGGAAGTACAGGCAGTGCAACTCCGACGATCCCACGAACTCCATCACCGACCAAGGCACCCTTCCCCAGCGCCCAGACGACGACAGACGACGACGCCTACTCCTTCCGCCCATACGACCGGCCACGACGACCGTACGCAGGCACCTCGGGCTCATCCGTGTACTCGGAGTCGTCGTATGCACCCTCGCAGTCGACGGCGCGGACGACACCACCTCCCTCGACGCAAGGTCCCTATGCGACCAAGGACCCGGACAAGATCGTGATCCGGGGTGTGTACGCGTTCAACAACGCGTTCCAGCGGACGGCGATCGCGCAGCTGGTGTCCGGCCAGGGCATTGTGACGGACGGGCTGATCCTACGCATCACGACCGAGGGCCTCTTCATCGACGACGACGTGCGGGGGGTGCCGCAGCGCGAATGGGATGTCAAAGCATGGACCATGAAACTTGTCGAGGTATGGCGACCTACCATTTTTTGATCTTGCTATTTTGATCTTGCTAACGATTAGAACGCCGAACATCGCGGCCTCCACGTCGTCCGAGCCAGCCTCCGAGACCAGGAAGGCAAACGATATGTCTTTGTGCTCCCGGAGAGCGAAGGGTGGAAAGTGGCCATCGGCCTGCAACGGCTGCGCAAGGGATCGCAGGTGCGGGCGTTGGGAGTGTCAACGATTGCGGCGCCCGAGTGTCGGACGATCCTCAGCCATTTGGGGTATATTTAGTCTCTTTTTCTTTTTTTTTTTTTTCTGTTGTTGTCTAGCGGGCGTTGATATGAATCTTATGATGTACATGAGTTGGTAGTATGTAGTAAGCTGATCTGTGGCGTCCTGTAGAGTAATTGTGTTGCCTGAATACCCTCTCTCTCTCTCCTGTACTTTAATCATCTACTCTCTCTCTCTATCTACTCATCTCTCTCTACTCATCTCTCTCTATCTCTCTATCTATCTACTCATCTACTCTCTCTCTCTCTCTCTATCACTCCATGGATAAAGACACAGAAGACAAGCCTCTCCTGAGTCTCGTCGAGGTTCAGGACAGTGCTCCCCCCCCTTACGAAGAACCCAACCAAGGCAGACAAAGCAACCTGAAGAGCAAAGGATGCAAGAGACGCCTGTTCCTGTTTGTCTTGGGCAAGGTTCTCCTTGTAGGGTGTTTGTTTTGGATGATCGGATCGTGGGGGTTTAGAAGTCTAGTACTACACTCGTCTTCCTATCTTAGTTATCTTTCTTTTTCTCAGAGCATTGCTGATAAGTAGCTCTCCTGTCATCATGGCAAGCATACAAACGGGACAGAAATCGCAGACATCGAGCTGGAAGACGCCACCATCAGTCGCGAGGTGGTGATCGACAACGGCCACCGCGCCATCTGGGGTCATCTCCCGCTGTACGATCTGCTCTCTCTGAGCACGACGAGCGGCAACGTGGTGGTAACCATCACTCCGCAGCCAGCCGAGCCAGAGCAGGAAGATACTCCTGCGAAAGTTGTGATCCGGACGAAATCGGGAAGTGTGACGGTGAGCTTTGCCGGGGTCGACGAGGCTTCCGTTCCCGTGCGACCGTACGAGGTTGAGATCCAGACCTCCACGGGACATATCACTGGGAAACTGCTCTTCTCGACCTCGTTGTCTCTGGAATCTCAACGTGGGAGTATCACCGTCTCGGTGACGCCGGTCGTGTATCCGGGGAATGTCTCTATTTACAGCCATACAGAGACTGGTAGCCAGAACATTCGATTGAAAGAACCGATCAACGACGACAACGACGACGACGACGACTACGAAATCACTGCGTCTCATTCCAGCCGTCATGGCAGTCTGTACATCGCCTATCCGTCTAGCTGGGCGGGTCAAGTCCATGCCTCGGCAGTCCATGGCTCGATCTGTTTGAATGGAGATGGGCTCCGGGTCACCAAGGACGGAGAGGGAAGGGCGGAGGGAGAGAGAGATGTGATGGAGGGCCATGGGGACTGGTGGGGGGAAAGGGGAGCAATGCAGGTTGACTTGCAGGTTAAGGATGGTTCAGTGATGTTTAATGCGTAGTATTATCTTGAAAGAATGATGTTAGTATCTAGATGCCTGAGGCCTTATTCCAGGTCACAATTCATAGTATAATAGGACATTTATTCATATATAAAGATTCAAATAAATATAGAGACCATCAATTTATTCTCTATTTTATTCTACTTCCATTCTATTTCCATTCTATTTCCTTTAATGCTCTGTAATCTGTCTCTCCACTGCCAGTCACTGTGATTATATGCACTAGAACAGGTGACTTCAACCACCAACTCCCCTTTTTTCCTCTCTCTCTCTCTCTCTCTCTCTCCTCCAGTCCCTTCTGTCGTCTGTCGCTGTCAGATTCCATCGTCCGGTTTCTCAGTCCATCCGACTCTCCCTCGGTTCTGATTCCCAGCCTTTCCTCCGTCTGTCTTTTTAGCTCTCTATGCCCCTCTGATCGATTCCACCGCCTTCGCTGGCCTTCGACAAGCGCTTGACAGGCAGACACTACTGCTGCTGCTGCTGCGTCTGGAAGAACACGCATTGGACTGAGAGAAAGTCTCTTCCAGGGAGAACAGGACCATTTGTCACAGCAAAAAAAAAAAAAAAAAAAAAGAAACAAGCTCAATGGTCCTCTCGCACATCTTCAGCAAATCCAAGACCAAAGACAAAGACCCGATCCACGACCGCCACCCTCCCCACGCAGCTCCCCGGCGAGCATCCACTTCGCCCAGGAAGAAGTCTGCGGCTGCCAGTCCCTTCTTCGACCAGACCACGACCTCTGCCACCTCCTCTCCTGCTGTCTCGCCGTCTCCCGCCACCAGCCTGTCCAAACGCTTGTCCAAGCGCCTCTCCAAACGTTCCTCCGACCCGGATCTGCACCCGTTGAACCTGCCTCCTGACGAGCTGCGTCGTCTCTCCGCCATGGCCGCCCGCGAGGATGCTATGGATCTCGACCGGGACCACCAGCCTCAGACTCAGACTCAGACTCAGACTACACCTCGGAAGCAGGACGCTCGTAGTCCGACCCCTCCACCGCACCGGTCCAGCCCCGCGACCGCAGACGCCGATGTCTTCAAGTTGGCCGGCAACAAATTTTTCAAGAGCGGTGACTACCCCCGCGCCATCCAGGAATACAACAAGGGTATGTCTTCTCTTTTATTTTCCTTTTTGCCTTCCCCCCCCCCCCTGGAGATGAGATGTAATTTTTTCTGACGTTGATAGCCCTCGAGATCGTTCCGAATTCCTCCATCTACCTGTCCAACCGCGCCGCTGCAAACCTCGCCGCCAACCGCTACCTCGATGCTCTGCACGATGCCGAACGCGCCCTTGAACTCGACCCGGCCAACCCTAAGATCCTACACCGTCTGGCTCGCATCCTGACGGGGCTGGGCCGTCCCGCCGACGCCCTCGATGTGCTCGCCCGTGTCCAGCCGCCGGCCACCGCCACCGACCGCGCCCCCGCCGAGAAGATGCGCCGCTTCGTCGAGCAGGCCCGTGAGACCCTGGCCCAGGAGCGCGGCGTCTCCATGGCCCTCTTCTGCCTCGACCAGGCCCGCCAGGGCTTGGGCCAGGGCGTCAAGGAACCCCGCTCCTGGTCCCTGCTGACCGCCGATGCCCACCTGCGCATGGCCTCGGACACCTCGCTGGCCAAGGCCCAGGACATCGCCATGCGCCTCCTGCGGGACAACAGCCAGGACCCGGACGCCCTGCTCATCCGCGCCCGCGCCTTCTACGCCCGCGGCGACACCGAGCAGGCCCTCAAGTCGCTGCGCCTCTGCCTCGGCCTCGACCCGGACATGAAGCCCGCCCTGACCATGCTGCGCACCGTCCAGAAGCTGACCCGCACCAAGGAGGAGGGCAACGCCGCCTTCAAGGCCCGCGACTACCCTCGCGCCGTCGAGCGCTACACCGCCGCCCTCGCCGTCGACCCGGCCAACAAGGACCAGAACGCCAAGATCCTGCAGAACCGCGCCCAGGCCCACATCCAACTGCAGGACTACGACCGCGCCGTCGCCGACTGCGACGAGGCCCTGCGCCTCGACCGTACCTACCTCAAGGCCCAGAAGATGCGTGCCAAGGCCCACGCCGGCGCCGGCCGCTGGGACGACGCCCTTAACGACTACCGCGCCGTCGCCGAGGCCAACCCCACCGAGAAGGGCATCCAGGAGGATGTGCGCCGCGCAGAGTTCGAGCTCAAAAAGGCCCAGCGCAAGGACTACTACAAGATCCTCGGCGTCGGCAAGGACGCCTCCGAAAACGAAATCAAAAAGGCCTACCGCAAGCTGGCCATCCAATACCATCCTGACAAAAACCGTGACGGCGAAGCCGGCGATGAGAAATTCAAGGAGATTGGAGAAGCCTACGAAACCCTCATTGATCCTCAGTACGTTTTCCCCCCCCCCCCCCCTTCATATATATACTGAATCTATAGAACTTATGCTGACCATCAGGAAACGCGCCGCATATGACAATGGCGACGACCTCATCGATCCCTCTGAAATGTTTGGCCGCGGCGGCTTCGGCGGCATGGGAGGCATGGGAGGCATGGGCGGTATGGGCGGTATGGGCGGCGCCACGCACATCAACATCGACCCCAACATCCTTTTCAACATGATGAACGGCGGCGGCGGCGGCGGTGGGTTCCAGCAGGCAGGCGGGAATCCGTTCGGTTCTCGAGGGGGATTCTCCGCCGGAGGGTTCCCATTCTAGGCTTCCTTTTTTTTTTTTTTTTTTTTTTTCTTCTTTTCCCCTTTTCTCTTTCTCTTTCTCCCTTTCCTTTGCTTTGACTAGATCTATATGGTCAGTGCATAGACCTCTCTCCCGCATTCAGAGCGGCATATTCAGGTGGATCTCGGCGTTATATAGGTTTAGATATCCACGGTTTTTACTTGAGTAGACTTTTCTGTAATCTTAAGTAGATGAGGTTCCTTGGAATGATTACTCTCTGGATAGTTACGACTATTCTATTGTTCTACTGTTCTACTGTACAATTCTCGATATAGATGCAAGTCTAAGATTTTGATGATGCTACCATATATACCATGATACCAGGAAAATGGCACTGTCTGCTTGCTGCTGGGCGTAAAGGAACGAACGAGTTCAAAGAAGATTCCAAGGTCCCAACTCCAGATGACGATGACAGGCTAAGCGCAAGGAACGTCGTGATCGGACCAGCCGAGATAAGAGACAAAGAAAAGAAAGAAGATGAGGAAGAAAGAAGAAAGAGAGAGAAAAAAAAAAAAAGAGGCTAATCGGTCCACCCCCAGACCTGCCTCACAAAAGCAGCCATGTTGACTTTTCGGTTTTTCATGTCCAGCATCCAGGGATGCTCGAGCATGCGCCAGGGACTGGCTCGTCGGGGAGGTTCTTTCTCGAGGCTGAGTTGTTAGACAGAGTAGAGAGAGAGAGAGAGAGAGAGAGAGAGAGAAACTTACCAACACTCGATGAAATACTTAAAGTTCTCCGACCAGCGAATGTTGTTGTCCGGCTCGTCTTTGAGTTTAGGAATGGGCTGCCGGACAATGTAGGTCAACAGGTCTATTAAGCCTGCGCGCGGCTGCATCTCGGTGCCGTCGGCGGGAAAAGGGAAGCGATGCTGCGCGACCTCGAGCAGGCTGACGCCGAGCGACCAGACGTCCGAGGTGATGGTGTAGGATTGGCCCGTGATGCGCTCCGGGGCCATGTAGTACGAGGTGCCGATGAAGGTGTTGGCGTCACCCTTGGTGCCGAACTCGCCGCTGACACCGAAATCACAAAGCTTGACCTGCCCGTTGCGGCAGAGCAGGATATTCGACGGTTTGATGTCTGGGGTCGTTAGATCACATCAAACTAAAAATACAAAAAAAACTATACGTACCCCGATGGATGATCTTCCGGCTGTGTAGATAGGTCAGGCCGTTGAGCACGCCCTCGGCAACCTTGCCCAGGACCTTCTCGCCGGTGCGACCGCCAAGCTTCTTGACCTCCTTGTAGATGCTGTCGAGGCTTCCACCCTCGCACAGCTCCATCGCGATGGAAATAGTGCCAGTCGACTTGTCCATGAAAGCGCCGTAGTACCGGCAGATATGCTCCGAGGCACAGTCTTTGTTGAAGTTAAGCTCGCGAACAATCTGCTTTTTGACGTCTGGATTGGGGTCTGTCGTGATGATCTAATAGATGTTAATTTGGTAACATGGTGGCTTGGTGGTAACTTTAGAAGAACTACAGCATACCTTCAAGGCAAAAACGGTCTTTCCACCTTTGAGAGTACAGCGGGTGACGGCGCCACCCGCGCCCTCGCCGAGGCTGCCGAGTTCAACGATCTTCTTCTGCTCGCTGGCGGCCAGCCAACCCTCGTCGTCGAGGTCCTCGACGTCGAGGGGACGGCCCTTCTCGAGGCTCAGCCTGTCCAGGTCCGGTAGCAGGCCATTCATGCTGTTGTCACGCTCCATGGAGACGCCACCTTCACGGTCCGAGTAGACGGAGCTGATGGCGGAGGAGGGGTCTGGAGTGCTGCCGTGGGGCTGGCGAAGGCCCGGCATGGCGAAGGAGAGGGCCGAATAAGTGGAAGAGGAAGCCGAGGCGGGTCCGCTGGCTTTGCCATCGCGC
Source organism: Penicilliopsis zonata CBS 506.65 (assembly GCF_001890105.1). NCBI lineage: Eukaryota > Fungi > Ascomycota > Eurotiomycetes > Eurotiales > Aspergillaceae > Penicilliopsis > Penicilliopsis zonata. Next base: position 500,014 of record NW_019208915.1, read on the forward strand.
ATGGAGGAGCTGCCTGAGCGTGACTGGGAGGTGATGGTATGGTGGTGGTTGTTGAGGTCGGAGGTGGCCAGCGGCTGAAGAGCCGGTCTTCCTAGCGACTCCTGACTGCCGCCCATCGGGGTGGCTAACCGCAACTGCGGCGGCTTTGGCCGCTGCAGTTCGGGGATGCCGCCAGTCACGCCATTGCCAATAGCGGGTTTGTTGTTGGGTGAAGGGATGCCCAGAGTCAGTTTGGGCGCTCGCGAGCCACTGTTGCTGCGCGCACCGGGGATGGGTGGCCGAAGCAGAGGAACGGGGGGCGCAGGTGTCGTCGTCGTCGTGATGGTGGAAGAAGACGAGGACATCGGATTCGTGGAGGTGAGATCTTTCTGCCTCTCACCAGGCAGAAACAGCTCGTTGGGGTCCGCCAGCGTCGCCAGCTCGTCGCCTGTCGACCGTCGAGGCCGACAGAACAGGGAAACAGAGAGGAGGAGGGGGGGAAGGGCGGGGTCAACGAAAGTCAGGCAGAACTCGAGGAAGAGCTCTAAACCAGATAGATTTTATTTTCTCTTAGATGGATGGGATAGCGAGAGTGAGAATTAGATGGATGAATGGATGGAAGGGAGGGGGGGGGGGAGGGGACGAGGCAGGTTCTTTCACAGCAGGCAGAGACGTTGAGGGCGGAGAAAGTCGAGCGGTCGGGGGAGCTTCGCGGAGGGGAAAATCGACCAGAGAAAGCCGAGCAGGCTGTGGGATCAGCCAACACCAACACCAACACCAACACCAACAACAGCAACCACACGACCACTGGGCGAGTAATGGCTTCCTGAGTGAATTGGGGAGGTGCTACAGAGGATGTTTCTACTGGAAGAAGCATGGATGAGTTTATTCGCGAGGCTGCAAGCGCCAGGCGAAGCGCCGGACGAGGTGTGTTTGTTGGGCCTTTGTTTGTTGGCTGGGGCTGAACGACCGTTCATCGACGAGGCTTCAAGGTATTTTCTACTCCGTATATCCGATATCACTGGCTGGATACTGGCTGGATACTGGCTGGATGCTGCCTGGGTCGTGTCTCTATTCCAATAGCTAATGGTTGTGGATGATTTGAGATCTGTTTAGCGTGGGATATGCTCCCGATATGATACTCCTATCTCTGCCTCAGACCACACTAGATTATCCCATTTACTATGCAGACAGAGTAGAGCTACAGAAGATGCTTGAGGGATTTGTCTCGATCACTACATAATTACCTTTGTCTCTCGGGATTCTGCTGACTCTCATCGAGATTCAGCCTTGTGAAGCACTGAAGCGCCGGCACCCCCACCAAGGATAATCCTGAAACGTATTGACATCATGCAACAACGAGTGAGATCTGCCAGTGAATATCCGATTCAGACTGGCAGGGATCAGTGAGATAGTAAATCGGAATCAGAATCGAATCAGCATGATCCATGTTTTCCGCCGAGGTACGCAGTACCTTGGTTTTATATGAGTCTTAGTAACTACTAACTAGATGCTGTACTCTACAACTAGTGATGGAGTGAGTGACTACAGGACATCAGCTCAGAAGAAGTTTGGCTAGCATGGTGTTTCCCCTTGACCATAACAGAGAATGTTCTTAACCGATTTTTCCCGACTTGAGTTCCCCTCATCTACCGCTGTGAGACACGCGTCGGCGATCTGCAGTATGTACGATGTACGATGTAGTGCAGGCCCGAGCACGCGCTGCATTACATATTCAACAGCAGATCTTCAAACTCTGTAGGACTCGGAGAACGTACCTAGTAAGTGCTCCGAGTATAGTTACGAAGTAGTTACGACATATTCTTGCGTACTCGAGTAGTCTTATGGATAAACTCGACACTGCGTACTCCGTACTACTCCGTACATCTACGGAACTAGAACTATTACGAGTACACTATCGAGTTAGATCAAGTAGATAGTAGTATACTCTGGGCAGGGTCTATGTCGACAAGAATAGAACAGTCTATAAATCGATAGTCAGAGTTCAGTCGACTTGCTCCTTTTGCTTTCTTGTCAGGTTCCTATTAGTATCTGTTGTTTTCTAATCAGGGGGACCGATCACTACCGAATGTGTACTACATACTATAGACTACCGACCAGCTAACAGTAGACTACCAAGAAGTCTTACCGTTACTCCATAGTTAACTAGTAACTAGTTAACTAGTAGTAACCTACCTAGGTACCTACGGAGTACTACTAATTAGGTACCTAGTAGGTAGTAGGAGGTACCTACGGAGTACTACCTTACCGAGATGTGGCTGAACTCCAATCAACGTGTGTACCTGAAGAATCATGGCCCACAGCCACTGCCTGATATAAATTGACTCAAAATGAGCTGGCCAATCATTGTGTCCCGTGGGAATTAATTACCATCGTATGGGGCAATACAGGGTACTGACCTCATTGCGTTGCCAAGTCGCCTGCCGCGCCTGGGATCCACTATGGGGCCCTCTGCGGGGTGATTGGCTCGAGGGTGGGGCTAGCGCCAGGCACAGATGAATCAGGGGCGTGGCTGAAACAACGTTGGACTTGGTAGCTTAAAGTATTACAGGTACGGAGTCCATAGGTACCTGAAGGAGTAGGTAGTTAGTATGAAGGAGTAGGTACATAGTTACTACCTTGATTGCAGGTAGATGTAGTTATCTATCTATTCTCTATATTCTATTCTTCATTCTCTATTCTCTATTCTCTATTCTCTATTCTCTATTCTCTATTCTTTATTCTCTATTCTTTATTCTCTATTCTCTATTCTCTATAATTAGATACTAGGATATAAATCAAAAAAAACTAGATAGTAATAGAGTATGGTAGTACCATTACTGATAGGCTAGGTAGGAGATTAAAGTAGAACTTAATAAGATCCTCAATAATACCTAGTAATACGTCAGTAATCTAGAGTACCTACCTAGTAGACCTAGGTACTAACCTACTGATAGTACTGGTACGGTCAGTCTCCATACCAAGACCGCTCCCCCTTTGATCGCCAGCGTAATCTCGCGCCATATACAAAGGCAAAGGCTCCCGCCCTCGCTCTCACTTGTTCTCCTTCCCCTCCCCAAGTCCAGAACTTCTTCCTGCAACGCTTGACGCTTCGACTTCGGTCATCCACTCATTCAACCAACTACCAACGCTCTCTCTATCTCTCTCTCTAGACCTTGACGGTTCTACTACTCTACTACACACTTCAACTCTACTATCTACTACATACACTCGAGTACTCTACTTCACAATGCGTTTCGCTACCTTCACCGCTGCCCTCTTCGCCGGCCTGGCCGTTGCCCTGCCCAACGCCGACGTCCAGACCGTCTACGAGACCCTGGATGTGACCATCACCTCCTGCGGCCCCTCCGTCACCGACTGCCCGGCCAGCAGCCACGCTGCCACTGTCCCTGCCGCCGCCGTGACTTCCGGTGCTTCTGCCCCCAACGGCGTCTCCCCCGTTGAGACCTCTGTTGCCTCGGTGCCTGTCGCCTCGGCCCATGCTTCTTCTGCCCCTGCCTCCGTTCCCAGCGGTGTCGGTGCCGTCGGCACCTCTGGCTCTGGCTCTGGCTCTGGCTCTGGTGTCAGCATCTCCGTCATCGCCGTCACCACCTGCGTGCCCACCGTCACCTACTCGACCATCACCCTGACTCCTACCGCCACTCCCTCCTCCAGCGGTGTTCCCACCGGTGTCGCTGCCATCGGTAGCTCTACCCCTGCCAGCAGCAACGGAACGTAAGTCCCTTGATACTACTACCCCTTGATGCTTAGCCAGAGAGAAAAAAAAAAAAAAAAAAAAAAAGAACCCTGCTGATAGACAGTGCCTCCTCCTCGTCTTCCGTCCCCGTGTACACCGGTGCTGCTTCCTCCATCGGTGGCTCCTTCATCTTCGCCGGTGCTGCCGCCGCCGCCGCCCTGATCCTGGCTTAAACAGTTGGGAATTGAGTACGGATTGCAGGATGAAATAGTGGTTTTTGATGGATGATGGATTGTAGATTCGAAAATATTTCTTTCTGCAGCTTCGGCTGCCCCCTGGCAACAGGATGTACAGAGTACATAACTTAATCAGATGAGCTTCTATTGCAGTGCGCTTTCACTAGGTATTGCCGTGGCAGTGCTATCTGAGATTTTATTTGATATTGATTTACCCTTATTATCTTCTTACTGTGTATTATCCTTTTATATTCTAATTATGCTGCTCTTCTTCTACTAAAGTAATTACTGTATCTAATAATATCTATAGTCCATAATCTGACATCGTACTGCGCTGCGCACTGGCAGTGACGCGGTCAGGATGGATGCTGACAGCACTGCCCGGATCAGTTATTTATATCCAGTATTTTGTTCTACCACACTTCTATCTCTATATCAATATCATCTCGATCTCTCTATATCTATATCATATCTATATCATCTTTATATCATCTCTATATCTATATCTCTATCATCAATGGACCTCTCCTCCCTCGAAGGCCCCCCCGCCAATGTTTTCGCCCCCAGAAGCAGAAGCAGAAGCAGAACCAACCAACCCACTATTTCTACACCTGCGAGTCTCGACACTCTTCTCTGGGAACCGGATAGACAGGTCTGGACGAGACCAAGACCGGAGTGGAACGAATGTGCATGTCGGTGTCATCAAAGACAACAACTTCCGAATCCAAGACTTGCGAATCAACAAAGTCAACCAAGAAGTCAACAACAACAAAGTCAATATCTGAATATCCCGATCGGCCAAGCCCGCCCCGCTTCATGGGCAGGCCCATCCAGCGCCCAGGAACGAGCATACGAACGAGAATATAGAAGCGAAAGCGAATCCGACGATCCCCCCCCGCCGTACGAGGAGAATATATCCATCCGGTCGCCGAGGAGTCAGCACAGACCAGTGACGTGGTATTCGGACCGGGCTTCTTCTTCTCATTCTCATTCTCATTCTCATTCTCATGAATCTAGGTGGACTGCTGTGGCGAGACGGGTGAGCAGTCATCGATAGTGGTCTCTAGATATACAGGATACAAGATCTGTATGATAAGATGTAATTTAAATATTAACTATAGCTGGCTTCTGTCCACAGGCTGAGCGCCTAATACCCATCCAATCCCACTCGCTAGACCCCCCGTCACCATATTGCTCACCATGTCGCGTTTGCGGACCCGTTCGCCATCGGCAGTAGAAGTAGCATCAGCAGTAGCAGCAGTAGCAGTAGTAGTAGCAGGAACAGCAGAAGTAGTAGATGGAGAGATGTTACTTCTGAACGCCCGGGCTGCCCCCCTCGCTACATCGAAGAGTCCCATCGGTGCCTCCCCCCCGCCCTCGTACGCACGTAGTCGTGCTCTTCGTGCCCGTTGGCGCGCCGTATCGAAGGCGTCCTGTTCGGTGTCTGTCGGGCCGAACCCGCCCGGCACAGAAGAAGAAGAAGAAGAAGAGATGTCTCCCTTTCGATCCCAGAGTTCGGCCTCGTCGGCCTCGCGGGCGCGGAGCACGGCAAGTTCCTCATCACATCGGCGCCAGGCGCCCAGGATTTCCGGCAAGGGATCCGGCGAGGGACTGAGCACAAGGGCAAGCGAGAGCAGCTCCATCCGCTGTGAGAGCTGGGTGATTTGTCCGTCGAGCGAGGGCGGGGGACCGGTCGTGGGCGGGGACCGGTACCGACCGGCTTGGTAGACTGCGCGCCAGGAGATGTCGTCGGAAACGCCGTCGCCGACGGTCGGAGAGAAGGACGAAGGCGGCGTCATCCGTGTGAGGATATACGAGTAGGCGGTGCCAAAGTCGTGGGCGGCAAGGGCGGCCGAGATGGCGAGAGCGATGATGCGTCGCTCGGCAGTGACGGTGGCTTGATCCGCCGTGTCTGCACGCTGGGTTCCCAGGCCTGCGACCAGGTTGCGTCCGATGGAGAGGAGGTCGTCTAGTTTCGTGTAGCTCTTGGGGTTCTGGTCCAGTACTTTTTCGATCAGAGAGATCGGGTCCGCGTGCACGCGGATGCTGACCGGTTGGAAGGGCACGCCGTGCTGCAGGGTCAGCGAGTAAAAGGACAGCGCATGCGTCGCGGCGATGAGAGTGCGGATCTGCTTGAAATTGGCAGATTCGGGGAAGTGCGGTTCAAACGTTTGAAGTCTGTCGATTAGTTATCTCTTCACATGTCCAGATTTGACGAGAAGCCTATTCCTACATCTCGTATGCCCGTTTCATCCCTCCCCGAGTTCGGTTGCCATTACTCGCATTGTCATAGGCTTCGAAGATAGAGTCCTCGACAGCGGTCTCCACCTGCTCCAGGTTGATGGGGGCATGAGCCTTCGTGTAGATATCCGCTGCCAATTGATATTCTAGATGTCACATGTCAGCCTTAATTTGGATACACAGATATATAGAAAAGGGGGAAGGAATACCCTTGGCTGCCAACATGGCTTTGAGAATCTCCGCTTCGACCGTCTGCCGAGGGACCCGCCAGAAAAGACCATGGTATGCCGGTCGGTCTTGGTCAGCGAGAGTCTGCCAGTCTCGAAGCCAGAGCAGCTGCTGGCGGACTTTCGTCCAGTCACGGCGAGACCGAGTATTCTGAGTGATGGACGAGATGACGTTTTTCAGCTCCAATAACTGCAGATCCTCGTGCCCGTGGAGACACACACCAGCTGCCGTCCTGCATGGAATGGGATGGCCCAGCTCATCCAAGATCTGGGCAGACTGCAGTACACCGCCGAGGAAGGCGACTGCAGGCGCAGAAGGCCAGGTCAGCGGGTTGGAAGAGACCAGCAATGCGTTCTGCAGCAGGGAGGCTCTCGACGTTGCGGAGATTGGACCAGCCTCGAACTTGATGCGAAGCGGCAGTCCTTGGTCGTCAAGGGAGAGAGACACCGAGTCTTGAAGGCCGACAAGGCCGGCAATCTTGGCGAGCACCTGGACCGACCCTGCAAGGGCCGACTGGGAAGATTCCGGGTTGGCGTAGATGCTCGCCAGAGCGGACTGGGCATACCGCTGTCTCAGCCGGACTCGATCTCCTTCCGAGAGCGACTCGTTTGCCTCGGCATAACCGCCCAGATCGACGTCTTCAGGACCCTGCCAGTTGGTGAACGCCGATACGACACTCTCCCGGTCGACCAGACTGCGAGCGAGAAGCCATTCGTTGACGTACTGCCAGCCCGACGCCCGTTGGGAGCCGACCTCGTCCGTCATCACGAGGGCGATAGAATTGCGCTCCGCGGCCTCATTGAGCTTGCGGCGCTTTGTCCGATTGCTCCCGTAGATCCAGGAGCCGACCAATCCCCGCAGATTCTGGACCAAATCCATGGTATTATTTTTGTGGGCGTCCCCCCCGGTCATAGACAATAGCACGTTGATGGCCGTGTGGCCGTCCATCAACTCCAAGACGTCTAGCGAGAGCGACGCCTCCCTCCCCGGGTAGTATTCGTAGTTGAGACGCAACAGCGGCAGAAGACTGGAAACCAACCAGGTCCGAATCGTCGACAAGCGCTGATAGAAGGGAAGCAGGAGGTCGAGAATCAGCGGCTGCAGGCCGGTCTCCGAATCAATCCTGTTTGCTCGGTGAATGAGAAACCACGTCAACAGCTTATCATCATTATCTTTATTATCTCTGTTTCCCTCGTCCTCTTCGTCGTCGTCGTCGTCGTCGTCGTCGTCGTATCTCAGCGGTCGCAGACGGAGCTTCCGCACACGTTTCCTCGCCGCCGCCTCCGACAACCCCTTCACCGGCGACACATCAACCTGCACACCGGCGTCCACAGACTGCGTGCCGTAAACAATCTGCTCCACCACCGGGGTGTAGTGTTGGGGCGCCGTACTCTCTGGTAGGAAGGTGAGGATAATCCGCAAGAGCCGCTCCGCGGGCAGCGTGGTAGGGAAGCGGGCCTGTAACAACGGCAAACTAGCAAGATTGCCCGCAGCACAGATATGCGTGGCCAGCAGGATGACATGGGCCTTCGACAGCCCCCGCAAGTCTGCCATGGCGAGCCTTTTCCATCGCCCAGATGATATTTCAACGCCGTGGTGGATGGTCGATGGGCGATGGTCGTTGTTTCGTGATGCTGAGGTGGCCGCCGCCTTTTTTTTCGCTTTAGGCTTAGCGCCGACCTGCACTGCATGTTGAACCTGCTCTCCAATATATCCCCCTCCCGGCTGCCCACCACTTTTTGATCTGGGAGATCTCCGCCACAACTAGCGTTACAATGGCTTCTGGTTACGGTATTCGCGGTGGTACGTCTTTTGGCTGAGCTGAGTTGGCTGGCTTTACCCGGGCAGGTGGTCGTCGTTGTGGCTGTTGCGCCTGCCTAACTCCCCCC